>NW_027315724.1:3173158-3195658 GCF_026437365.1 Eucyclogobius newberryi
TCTTGGTACAAATGTGTGAGCAGGAAACGAGTATAATTACCCTACAGTACTTTTGTCTTCTTTATTTGGCTTGGTCCTTAAATGTCTCACATTTGTCTCCACAACAGGAGCTGAAGCAGGACATTTCCAGCTTCCGTTACGAGGTCCTGGGCATGATGAAGGGCAAGTCTCCTGGAGGTCGTCTGGGCAGCTCTACTCTGGCCTACCCAGCCAACTCCTTCAGGTACTCTCCCTACCTGCCCTCTGAGGAGACCCAAAAGACCCTCCGCGTGTTCGACATGACCAGGGCCAGCTTCTCCGAGGGCCCCACCACACGCTCCTCCAATGGCTCTGCTGTGCTGCCTGTCCCCGAGAAGAGTACCAGCGAGGGGCCCAAAGAAGTGCTCAACCCCGGAAACCTTCTGAGGCTGCAGCGGGTTAAAAAGGTGGAGGTGGAGGTGCAGGTGCTACAGACAGTGGACACTAAAGACACAGAGGACACGAGTGAAGACACGAAGGAGCCCAAGAACTGTAACAATGAATGTGGACATTTGTAAAAGTGTAATTCTGGGTTTATATGACAAACTCAGCTCTGATAGGCTCAGCTCAGCCCTGCTCAGCTCTGATAGGCTCAGCTCGGCCCTGCTCAGCTCTGATAGGCTCAGCTCAGCCCTGCTCAGCTCTGATAGGCTCAGCTCAGCCCTGCTCAGCTCTGATAGGCTCAGCCGAACTTTAGTTTCCTTTTCTTTCAAGTTTTTGTATTAACCACCACCAGTGTTTAGGCTCCAGTGGAAAATGATTATTCCTGCTCCGCAAACTTTGAGCATTGCTCATTCTCTGCCGATTATAGTCATGATTACAATCTTTTTTTTATAATTATTTACAAAATAGAAGTGCTCTCCAGCACAGATTTAGATACATTTGTGAATAATATTTGAGAGACAAAGAACAGTGTGTGTGTGCCTGACATGAAGAGTACTTCAGACCAGTGTTAAACCTGAGAACAGAACACATGGGATGAAAATACATAGAATATATGGCACAATTCACAATAATAAACAGTAATAAAGATTATGTCTCAATAAATAGTGATAAAACTGAAATAGAATCCGGGACTGGACAGGTCTCACAATTACACTGATGTTGCTTTACATTTTTTAATAAAAAATGCTTTAAATTTAAGTTACCGGCCATATCTGACTAATTTAAGCAATATTCTAAAATAACTTGACATTGTATAAATGTATAAAAAGTTATTGAGAATTCTTTGTGTCGGTTTGAGTTTGAAAGTAATAAATTGGGAAGGTTTTCTATTTAAATAAGGCGAGAGTTTTTTGATACGTTGTTTCGCGATCCCGCCGACGTCAAAAACGGAGATTCTAAAAAAAAATACAAATGTATTTTCCCTGTTTTTGCGGATTTTCCACAGTTTTTTTGGCCAAAACCTACATAAAAATAAAAATTCCCATTCATTGAACTCTTATTCGAACGAGGAAATGAAGACTACGGGTCTTGACTGATTATATCAGAATAATTTTGTCGACATGTCCAGCTCGTCTGGAGTCACGTTCTTCTGATCACATTGTAAGGACACTACTTCTCGATGATCTGAGCTGCGCGTCTCGAGCGTGGGAAAAATTACTGCGCCGTTGAATCAAATCACTGTGGCCAAATTGAAGCTCAATAAGACATTTTCATTCATGTCACACTTTGTGTTCCTGTCAAGACTCAATAAAGTTTATCAAAGCGACTTGTTTGGTCACGGGAGGATTCACTTTCTGAGAATTTCAGTCTGGGACTACTTTCTGTCCGTCAGTCTGGGACTACTTTCTGTCCGTCAGTCTGGGACTACTTTCTGTCCGTCAGTCTGGGACTACTTTCTGTCCGTCAGTCTGGGACTACTTTCTGTCCGTCAGTCTGGGACTACTTTCTGTCCGTCAGTCTGGGACTACTTTCTGTCCGTCAGTCTGGGACTACTTTCTGTCCGTCAGTCTGGGACTACTTTCTGTCTGTCAGTCTGGGACTACTTTCTGTCTGTCAGTCTGGGACTACTTTCTGTCTGATCACTGTGAGTTCCACCTTCCATTAAACAGTAAGTTTATGACAGTATAATAAGAGTTATTTTCAATGTCTTGATAACTATAATGATGTAGATCATGTAGAGAGGTTGGAGTAGGGCCTATTCTAAGAATCCAAGAAAATTATTTAGAATAAAAATGTATTTTTGAATTCAACTCCGACTTTTGGATGGTAGAAATGTGATTTGATAATGGGAAAATAAAAAAATATTTTTTATTTTTATTCCGTCTTCCCCTTTTAAAAATGCCAAGGAAATTCCGTGAAACAACAAATTAAAAAACTCTTGCCTAATGTAACTATTTGAAGAGGATTTGTCCATGAGAATGCAAGTTTTGGATTTGAATCGTTATTCTCAATCTGCAGATCAAGTGTGGGAACTCCAATATTTATCCTAGTCTTCTTTGTAACCTAACACCCCGTAATGGGCCATCAACTATTCACCTATTGTCCTCTTTCAAAACATCTTTTCTCCTGCTCAGAATCTTCTCCTCACTGTCTTTGATCGAGTGGTTTGTGGCTTTAAGATGAAGATGCACGACGCTCTGTGGTCCTGAACTCCAGTGTCTTGTGCAAAGGGGCTTTTGAAAGAGGACTTAATAAGGCATTTTTTGTTAAAAAAGAGAACCCCTCTTTAAACAGAAATGGAGGTTTAAGATTCAACCTCCCTGTCGTGTATAATAGTGTCTTGAAGCCATGGAACGGGAGACGCCCAGGGAATTCGGATGCTAATCAGGTACTCAGTGAGGAGGGAGTGAAAGTCACTGTCAGGATACAAAAAAGAGCAGTCTCAAGTGAAACATTAAACACCCTTTGTCAGGAGGTCTCGCCCGGTGGACAAGGCCTATGCAGAGTAGGATAAGTATCTGTCAAGAAATTACACATGAATCAATGCTATTACTTAACAGTCAGAGAACATAATTCAACTTAGAATATTAAACGACACAGAAACGTCAGTCTTTTGTGTGGCTTGCAAGGGAGAGGAAGGCTTAGCCGCGTAAAGATGTTGTAAGCAACCTGAACGACTTTCCAAAATCACTCTCAGCGTTCCTCCCTCTTACAAGTCATTTTATTAGAATCACACATAAAAAGGAGGCGGGTCACATTTCTCATTGGTCAGCTTCACATTAAGGCACTTGTCTTTTACGACTCTATGGTATTATCTTTAGAGATAAAAACCTTGGTGAATGTTCTACCCATCTGGTCCCCAGGATGGGAGGAACATTCCTCACGGCTGCTTCTACAACATCTTCACACATGTTATTAGAAATACATGCCTTTCCCTCCCCCCAGGCTAATGATGCAGATAACTTTTAACACACAAATATAATCATATATTTACATTTTATCACAGTATCTGAGGATCAGACTCGATTCACTCAGAAGAATGACTCCTGCATGGGAGATGATCTAGATGATAATACATATTTTTCTACAATGGAACACTCCTGGACAAATGAGGGATTACACCGACTAGTATGAGATAATGAACATAAAAGCAACACAGAACAAAAGAGAGAGAGAGTGAGCACACAGTTCAACAAAAAAGCATAATCCTAAACGTGTATTCTGGCACAGTCATCCCATCTTGTCCAAAGCCTTTTTTCTTATTTTTATATGTTTTTCAACTTTAAAACAAATAACAGAAGAAGGAATAAATAAAACTGAAAGAAACCCGAGAATATATAAAAGAAAATCTCATGGCATGAAAATGAAAACTTAGGACTTCCGGGTTATGGCGGCACTTTTTTCAAATCATCGTTTGACCCGCCTAATCTCAAAGTAGAAGAACAAGGGATGCATAAGCCTGTTAACACTACAGGACCAAAACAAACAAAGCTGACGGTCCACGTCCCCATTGGAAAACAGCCTGCACCGCAAGCTAACAAAGCTAACACGGCTAACGCGTGGAACCGCAGTCCTTCCCCGCCAGAGAAACAGGGTCTCGCCGGCCCAGATAAAGATTCTCACGAGTTCTTTGCATCGGATATAACTGATCATCAATTATTGCACAAAATGTCTGAAATAAGACGCGAAATGCAGCATTTTAAAGCTGAGGTGATGCTGCCATGGGCCCGGCCGTAGTAGCTGCAGTAGCCACTGAGCTGAAGGCAGTGGGAGTAACTGGAGCATGGAGGAAGTCAAGCAGCGTGTTTCAAATAATACAGACGATCTGCAGACAGTAAGGGCCCAGATGGAGGCGCTGTGGGCCAGATGGAGGCGCTGTGGGCCAGATGGAGGCGCTGTGGGCCAAAGTGACAAGGCTGGGGTCGCCTGATTATGAAGTTTCTCAACGAACATGTGAAGGAACGTGTCATGAAGGCTGCAAGGATTAAAGGAGACCTCCAGGGTTAAAGGAGACCTCCGGGGTTAAAGGAGACCTCCAGGGTTAAAGGAGACCTCCGGGGTTAAAGGAGACCTCCAGGGTTAAAGGAGACCTCCAGTGTTAAAGGAGACCTCCAGGGTTAAACGAGACCCCCAGGGTTAAAGGAGACCCCCAGGGTTAAAGGAGACCTCCAGTACAAAGGCAAGTGCGTCTTCTTTGCTCCAGATATTCCATAAGACGTACATCAAAAACGGCAACAGTTCCACCACATCTGTGAGGAGCTCAGGAGGAGAAACTGAGATATGAGTTCTCTTTCCCTGCGACTCTTCTGTGACTTTAGAAGCTAAAAAACATGTGAACAAATATTTGATATTAGAAAAATGGGAAAAATCACATTCAGACTAAAACTGAAAATCAGCAAATTTGACATTTTGTGGGCAAAATGGGACACTTTTTTTTCATGTGTGGTTTACTTTCTATTGTTTTATTGGATGTAATTTATTTTTCTCTTGTTTCGTTTTGGTTTTTCATGTTCTTTAAATGCTTTGAAAAAAAAAGATCTTAATTAATAAAAAGAAAGTTTTGGCCTTTTAATTCCTTGAGTTGTGCATATGAAAACTAAATAGTAAACAATATGGCCTCCTAATAAACTGGATTGTATGTCATTCATTTATCAAACTTAAAAACTAAATATCAACGCTTCTAAATAAATTCTTAATTCATTTTAGATTGTATTGTATCTTGATACATTTTGGGCTAACATTCTTGGGAAACTTGACACAGGCAAAAGAGGATTGTTATTAGTCTTGTTTCATTGGCACACTAAAAATTCAAAATTTTGGATTGACCGTAATGAATACGTATGAATCTGTATAAAGGTTCCCACCCAAGTTTATATGTTACCACAGTGACACAAAGTGGATGTACTAGCACATTACTAGTAATTAGCCCAAAAAGTCCTCTCCTTGAACCGACACCTTAACGTGGTGGAGGGGTTTGAGTGCCCGAATGATCCCGGGAGCTATGTTGTCGGGGGCTTCATGCCCCTGGTAAGGTCTCCCAAGGCAAACAGGTCCTAGGTGACGGGTCAGACAAAGATCGGTTCAGAAGCCCTCTATGATGACAACACGAACAAGGCAGTTTACGTCGCCCGGATCAGCGTCACCGGGGCCCCATCCTGGAGCCAGGCCTGGGATGGGTGCTCCATGGCGAGCGCCTGGTGGCCGGGTCTTACCCCACGGGGCCCGGCCGGGCACAGCCCGAAAGAGCGACGTGGGGCCGCCCTCCCGTGGGCCCACGGTGGTGCAGATCTCTCTGCACCGGCCCCCATAAGGGGCCGCTGCACCGGCTAAGGGGCCGGTGCAGAGAACCGACACCTTAACGTGCACCGGCACCGGCCCCTTATGGGGGCCGGTGCAGAGAGATCTGGGCGGCAGTCGACGGCAGGGGCCTCGGCGACCAGATCTCCAGACACAGAGACTAACTCTGGGGACATGGAATGTCACCTCGCTGGGGGGGAAAGAGCCTGAGCTTGTGCGGGAGGTTGAGCGATACCGACTAGATATAGTCGGCCTCACCTCCACGCACAGTTTGGGCTCTGGAACCCATCTCCTCCAGAGGGGCTGGACCCTCCACTTCTCTGGTGTTGCCCGCGGGGAGAGGCAGCGGGCTGGTGTGGGCTTGCTGATAGCCCCTCAGCTCAGCCGCCACATGTTGGAGTTTACCCCGGTGAACGAGAGGGTCGCGTCCCTCCGCCTTCGGGTGGGGGACAGGTCTCTCACTGTTGTGGCGGCCTACGGGCCGAACAGCAGTGCAGAGTACCCGGCCTTCTTGGAGTCCTTGGGAGGGGTACTGGACAGTGCACCGACCGGGGACTCCGTTGTTCTACTGGGGGACTTCAACGCCCACGTGGGCAATGACAGTGACACCTGGAGAGGGGTGATCGGGAAGAACGGCTTCCCCGATCTGAACCCGAGCGGTGTTCAGTTATTGGACTTCTGTGCTAGCCACGGATTGTCCATAACGAACACCATGTTCAAGCACAAGGGTGTCCATCAGTGCACGTGGCACCAGGACACCCTAGGCCGGAGGTCAATGATCGACTTTGTTGTCGTGTCATCTGACCTCCGGCCGCGTGTCTTGGACACTCGGGTGAAGAGAGGGGCAGAGTTGTCAACCGATCACCACCTGGTGGTGAGTTGGATCCGATGGCGGAGGAGGAAGCCGGACAGACTTGGCAGACCCAAGCGCATTGTGAGGGTCTGTTGGGAACGTCTAGTGGAGCCCTCTGTCAGTAGGGTATTCAACTCGCACCTCCGGGAGAGCTTCTCCCATGTCCCGGGGGAGGTTGGGGACATTGAGTCCGAGTGGACCATGTTCTCCGCCTCCATTGTTGATGCGGCTGCTCGGAGTTGTGGTCGCAAGGTCTCCGGTGCCTGTCGTGGCGGCAACCCCCGAACCCGGTGGTGGACACCGGAAGTAAGGGATGCCGTCAGACTGAAGAAGGAGGCCTATCAGGCCACTCTGGCTTGTAGGTCTCCGGAGGTCATCGACTGGTATCGGCAGGCCAAGCGAGCCGCGGCTCGTGCTGTCGCAGAGGCAAAAACCCGGGCCTGGGAGGAGTTTGGGGAGGCCATGGAGGAGGACTATCGGTCGGCACCAAAGAAATTCTGGCAAACCGTCCGGCGCCTCAGGAGGGGGAAGTAGTGTCTCACCAACACCGTTTACGGTGCGGGTGGAGGCCTGCTGACCTCGACTGGGGATGTCGTCGGACGGTGGAAGGAATACTTTGAGGATCTCCTTAATCCCTCAGTCACGTCTTCCGAAGAGGAAGTAGAGACCGGGAACTCGGAGGCTGGCTCATCCATCACCCAAGCTGAAGTCACTGAGGTTGTTCGCAAACTCCTCGGTGGCAGGGCTCCGGGGGTGGATGAGATCCGCCCTGAGTACCTAAAGTATCTGGATGTTGTAGGACTGTCTTGGTTGACACGTCTCTGCAACATCGCGTGGCGTTCGGGGACCGTGCCTCTGGACTGGCAGACCGGGGTGGTGGTCCCTCTGTTCAAGAAGGGGGACCGGAGGGTGTGTTCCAACTACAGAGGGATCACACTCCTCAGCCTCCCGGGTAAGGTCTATTCCAAGGTACTGGAGAGGAGAATCCGACCGATAGTTGAACCTTGGATTCAGGAGGAGCAGAGTGGTTTTCGTCCCGGTCGTGGAACACTGGACCAGCTCTATACCCTCCATCGGGTGCTCGAGGGTTCATGGGAGTTTGCCCAACCAGTCCACATGTGCTTTGTGGATCTGGAGAAGGCTTTCAACCGTGTCCCTCGGGGTGTCCTTTGGGGGGTGCTCCGGGAGTACGGGGTCCGGGGCCCTTTGCTCAGGGCTGTCCGGTCCCTGTATGACCGGAGCAGGAGCTGTGTTCGCATTGCCGGCAGTAAGTCAGACCTGTTCCCAGTGCATGTTGGACTCCGCCAGGGCTGCCCTTTGTCACCGGTTCTGTTCATTGTTTTTATGGACAGAATTTCTAGGCGCAGTCAGGGGTCGGAGGGTGTCCGGTTTGGGGACCACAGGATCTCATCTCTGCTGTTTGCAGACGATGTTGTCCTGATGGCTCCATCAAACCCGGACCTGCAACATGCACTGGGACGGTTTGCAGCCGAGTGTGAAGCGGCTGGGATGAGAATCAGCACCTCCAAATCCGAGGCCATGGTTCTCGACCGGAAAAAGGTGGCTTGCCCTCTTCAGGTGGGTGGGGTGTCCTTGCCCCAAGTGGAGGAGTTCAAGTATCTCGGGGTCTTGTTCACGAGTGAGGGAAGGATGGAGCGTGAGATCGACAGGCGGATCGGTGCAGCGGCTGCAGTGATGCAGTCGCTGCATCGGACCGTTGTGGTAAAGAGGGAGCTGAGCCGAAAGGCAAAGCTCTCTATTTACCGGTCGGTCTACGTTCCTACCCTCACCTATGGTCATGAGCTTTGGGTAGTGACCGAAAGAACAAGATCGCGGATACAAGCGGTCGAAATGAATTTCCTCCGCCGTGTGGCTGGGCGCTCCCTTAGAGATAAGGTGAGGAGGGGGGAGCTCGGAGTAGAGCCGCTGCTCCTCCACGTCGAGAGGAGCCAGCTGAGGTGGCTCGGGCATCTGTTCCGGATGCCTCCTGGGCGCCTCCCTCAGGAGGTGTTTCAGGCATGTCCCACCGGGAAGAGGCCCCGGGGAAGACCCAGGACTCGCTGGAGAGACTATGTCTCTCGGCTGGCCTGGGAACGCCTCGGGATCCCCCCGGGGGAGTTAGAGGAAGTGTCTGGGGAGAAGGAAGTCTGGGAGTCCCTGCTCAGACTGCTGCCCCCGCGACCCGGCCCCGGATAAAGCGGCAAAAGATGGATGGATGGATGGATGGATAGAAATAACATGAAATGAAACCAAAGCTTGGATAGTGAGGTCTGCTTAGCATGCCTAGCCCCAGAATGTCAATCCTGACAATAAACGTATGCATATGACATTTTACATAACATTTGCAGTTAGTGTAATTAGGTGTATTTTTCTCTCAATATTAAATGTGTTGTTTCCCAACCCACATTTTCTTAATTGTTTTGTTTCTTTCTAATTAAAACCTAAGAGCCCTCAATTTAATTTGGTCTTGAATAGAGTAGGTGGCCCATGAAGGCATGTGCCGCATGATCATTGTGCTTTGCAAACTGGCACCTCTCGAAAGCCTGGCACCACTGGGTAACCTCCTGGGACATACCTGGCCAATAGCAGCAGGAGCGAAGCAGAGCCAAAATCATCTCCACGCCCTGATGTCCATGGTCTTGATGGACCTGATTTAGGACCTCCTGAACCAATGCCCTAGGCAGAAGAAGTTGGCATCAGAGCCCCACCACCGTCAGAACAGAACACCTGCCCATACAGCAAAACTCCCAGCTCCACCAGTCCCACTGATTCAGCAAGATAAAGATTGGCTGAGAGAGTGTACGCCGCTCGCAGGGGAATGGTGGGGACAGAATGGTGTCACTACAGTAACGGCTGCGGTAGAGAGGTGCTTGATGCTATCCCTGTCTCATCCCTGGGTGAGGACCATGGCTGACGAAACAACGTCAAGTCAAACAACGCCAACTGGGCTACCCAGTGCTGCTCGACAGCACCCAGTTTAGCAGACGCAAGATGGCTCAAAGGGGTTATTATTGGTACAGACCACACACTTGTGGCCCAACAGATACTCCCTGAACTTTTCCGTCATTGTCCATTTAATAGCCAATAGCTCTAATTGCATGGAGTTATAATTGGACATATTCTGCTCTGTAAGTCAGAGTCCTCTGCTAGCATATGCAATGGGTCTGACTTTCCCTTCATGCTCCTGGGAGAGAACTGCGCCCAAGCCTGCATGGCTGTCATCTACTTCCAGGATAAAGGGAAGATAAAAATCTGCATATGCCAGCACTGGGGCAGACATAAGTTTGGCATCAAAGCTCTGCTGGCACTCCTCAGTCCAAGGAACCGCAGCACTCTGAGATGTTCTCTTCCTCAACCGATTCCCTGTCAGCTCAGCCACTCTGCGATGTAAAGGAGATGCCAGTTTAGCCAAGCCATAACCAAAACATCAGTAGCAGCTTGCAAACCCCAAGAAGGAGTCCAGGTCATAAACCGTAGATGGGACAGGCCAATTTGCTACGACATCAATTTTGCCGGGATCAGTGGCCACTCCCTGGTCAGAAATCACGTGCTCCAGACAGTGCACCTTTCGCTGGAAAAAGTGGCTCTTGCTCTGCTTTGCCCTACGTTCTGCAACCTCCCAAGTACCACAAAAAACACAGTTTCATCCAGGTAGAGGAGGAGAGACTGGCACTGCTGGTCCCCAAAAATGCGTTGTATTAGTCTTTGGAAGGTGCTGGGAGCAAAAGGCCAAAAGGCGTGCAGAATCAGAATCAGAAAATCTTTATCAATGTATTGTCAATGAACAGAATTCACAAACATTGGAACTTGCTTGGGTGATATGGTGCAACATAAAACAACCAACAATGATAAAACAACTATATAAGTCAAAAATAAAAACAATTTAAGTTTGTCCTATCACAACCCATGCAGGGGCCCTCTCCAGGTGTCACTGGCGTTGCCCATGGGAGTGTTGAAGAGTCCTCGGTTGGCGTTTTGTCCCATGCTCCTCCCAGGGACTCCAAGAAGGCTGGCTACTCTGCACTGCTATGTGGCCCGTAGGCCGACACAACAGTGAGAGACTTGTCCCCGGACTGAAAGCATCGGGTCGCAACCCTCTCATACAGCTGTGGTGCTATGAGAAAGAGCAAGTCCACACCAGCTCGCCTTAGACAATGCTACAGAATTGTAAAGTCCGGGTTAGGTGAGGCTACCAATATCTAGCGGGAAATGCTCTACAAGCTCATGCCCAAAAAATATTTATTGATGTGAGATGGATTCTGGTGATCCATGGCTAGTACGATAGACTCACAGTGGGGGCTCTGTCTCAATCTGCCCAGCCCCTCTTAGAATACTGAATGCTGAAAGAAAGCATATTACAGGGGGAGGTAAGGCAGGTCGAGAGAACAGAGTCAAGTGGTGACTGAGGCATTAGTCTGGTATAAGAAGGCTTCTGGGTAATAGAGGTAACATGCATGAACCCAAGTCCTGATTAAAAAGACGATTAGATATTGGAGGGAAGTCCAGTCCTAATGAAGGCCCCTCTGAGCTAAGTCCCCAAGCCATCTCCAGGTACCAATCCTCTCCAAGAGCTGGATATACCACCTCCTTATTTATTCAATTCCCCTCACACCCAATGTCCCACGGTAAGCAGTCAATTAAGTACATGCAACCTGACATACAGAAGTAGTTTATGCAGCTCTGCTACCACTTTGAGCAGTTAATGTTCACCTACTGTCGAGGCCTGGACAACAGACCAGCAGGAATCATTTCCTGTGTATCGCAGCTGACCAGCACCATTATGGAGCCGGTTCTGAGGGAAAGTCCAGAACAGTCTAATCTCCATAGCAACGGTTCAAAGAGTCCAGCTCCTCCCTCAACATGTCTGGCCTTCTTCATGATCTTTTTGAGTCTAGTTGTGTCACAGCAGACCACGGCAGACCACAGGAGACCACAGCAGACCACAGGAGACCACAGCAGACAACAGCAGACCACAGGAGACCACAGCAGACCACAGGAGACCACAGCAGACCACTGCAGTCCACGGCAGTCCACAGGAGACCACAGCAGACCATAGGAGACCACAGCAGACCACAGGAGACCACATCAGACCACAGCAGACCACTTCAGTCCACGGCAGACAACAGCAGACCACAGGAGACCACAGCAGACCACAGGGGACCACAGCAGACAACAGCAGACCACTGCAGTCCACAGCAGACAACAGCAGACCACAGGAGACCACTGGAGAACACAGGAGACCACAGCAGACCGCAACACGGCGGTAGCATTCTCGTGTCACAGCAAGAAGGTTGTGGGTTCAACTCCTGGGTCGGACCAGGCCTTTCTGTGCAGAGTTGGCATGTTTTCCTCATGTCTGGTTTGTTTTTTTCTCCCGGCAGTACTCCACCTAGGGCAGTCCTGACAAAACCTGGCACAAATATTTGGAGATGGGTCCCCAGGCGCTGCACTGGGGCACAAACTGTGGCCACTTAATTAATAGACTTAAATAGGGCACTGAAATGAAAGGTTGCATTTTTCTCCCATTGAGACAGAGATTCGCAAGTTTTTTAATGGATTGTCTACAAGAATTTGTGATCTAATTCTAAGCCTAAGAACTGAACATATCCAAAATCCTCCCGGTATCTCTGGATGGGATGTGTCAACAAAATTAAGCAAGACATTTTAATCTGGCTCGGCTGTTTTTTCACATTTTTATATTTGAAAACATTAATGAAAAATAACTTGTGCACATGTCAGTAAACTACTGAAGACATTTTAGAATGATATGTAAGATTTGTTTCTGTTTGCCTGCAGTGTTGCTCCTTAAACTGCATGAAATAAATTGTGATGGTGTGGATAGTCACGCAGATTGTTTTGGTTGGGGACGGCGCGATAAGTCACGTGACGCATGAAAAGATAAACACACATTCTTTTCCAAGCGCCACTGTTTCTGAGATAACGTCACTCCTTCCAAATATTATGGCTAAGCATGGAGGAGCTAAACAGCTGATTGTGCACGTGGGTGCAGTGGACATGCGGCGGGAACAGACTGAAGTTTTGAAAAAAGACTTCTTGAAGTTATTCGACGTGCTTGATAAAATGGAAATCAAAACATTCATAAGTGGACCTCTTCCAAACATCGACAGGAGGATAAACAAGTTTAGCCGGCTTCTTCAGCTGAACACATGGCTATCCAAAGAGTGTGCCCCGAGAGGACTACACTACATTGAGAACTTCTATCTATTCTGGAAACGAGAGGACCTGTTTAAGAGAAATGGCCCCCACCTATGCAGAGGTGGAGTGAGGGTGCTGACAGAGAACCTGCTCCACGCTCTGAGGCATTGGACTGGGCCTGGACAGGGTCTTGAGCAGATAGTTAGAGAAGAGAGGAATGAGAGAAGAATTCATCAGCAGCTGCTCCACCACCACCAGCAAAGGATTCAGCTCCAGCTGCTCCACATTCACCTCCACCGCCTCCAGCAAAGGAACAATCTTCAAAGGCCTTGGACCCATCTGTGACAAGCCCAACAACATCCCTGTCATCGCCCCTGCCTTCACACCAGCCCTGGGTTCCCCCTGCAACATCTACTCCCACTAAAGATTCATCATTCTCCTTCTCATCTCCACTCTCACCCATGGGCCTTCCCAGCCATTTTGAAAGTCTGATCAAATCAGGCATTAAGATGGCTCCACTCACGCCCAATATAGCAAGGGCTATGTCAATACTTATCAACTCTTCCCTGCACAAGCCGACTACACCAACAAAAGCCCCACCATCCATCTCCCTTGCCTTTCACCTGGTCCCAAACTCTCCTTGGCTATAAAAGCCCCACCACCCATCCAACCTCGCCTTTCACCTGGTATCTCCCATAGCTAGGATGCACTGGGTCTCAGCATTGCCGGGACTTATTGTCATATTAAAAATCAAACCAACCCGGGGCCCAATGTAAAAAGAGTCCCCCCCCTAGTGCTATTTCTGTAGTCACATCATCACACAGATGGAAAAACAAAATGCGAGTCAGGCCCAATCTGAGAAATGTGATTCATATTCCCTGTGAAAAGATAAAGCCCAGTCTCACTGAAACTAGTCTGAAACTTGCTGTGCTAAATGTCAGATCCTTATCTAACAAATCTCTCTTAATTAATAATTTTATTTCTTCTTATAATCTTGATTTTATGTTTTTAACTGAAACATGGCTTGACAAAAACACAGGAAATGTAGTTCTGATAGAATCTGCTCCACCCAACTTTAAGTTTGAATCTGAAACACGAGAAAACAAAAAAGGGGGTGGAGTCTGTGCTGTCTTTAGAGATGAAATAATTACCCGCAGGTTGTCTTTTGGGGTGTTTTCATCATTTGAGTATGTCTCCTTTAAAATGGAGCTAAAACAGTCTCCATCCATTCTCTTCTTTGTTTTATACAAGCCTTTCCAGCACTGCCAAAGTTTTATTGATGATTTTACTGAGATGCTTTCAGTCGTATGCACAGACTTTGATGGTTTGGTCATTACAGGTGATTTCAATGTGCATGTTGATCATATTTGTGACAGAAACGCTAAAGAGCTTGATGCTGTCCTTGAAACCTTCAGTCTTACTCAGCATGTGAGAGGCCCCACCCACAGCAAAGGACACACTCTAGATCTCATAATTACAAAGGGGGTAAATATTTCAAATGTTAATGTGATCGATGTTGCTCTGTCTGATCATTTCTGTGTCTTCTTTGACCTGTCTGTTTCTCCCAAACCTCCGGTTGGTCCTGCAGTTGTTCAGAGGAGACACATAAGTGATGGCACAGGTGCACTGTTTATGGAAATGATAAACTTTGAAAATGTCTCATGTTCTAATGTAAATGATTTGTTGAACTCTGTTACATCTAGTGTTTTGAATGTTCTGGACACCATCGCCCCTATGAAGGCTAAAATGGTTAAAAATAAGCAGAAGGCGCCGTGGAGACATGATGATTCGGTCAGGGCACAGAAAAGGGAGTGCCGCAGGGCCAAACGGAAATGGCGCAAGTCAAAGCTCCAGGTTCAAAAAGAGATTTACAAAGAAAAGCTGAACATGTACAACCTAATCTTATGTAGAACTAGGGAAAGATATTTTTCTGAAATAATTGAAAGCTGCAGTAACAACAAAACAACTTTCTCCAGCTGAACTCAGACAAGACTGAAATAATCGTTTTTGGCCCACAGAAACAAAGAGAAAGTGTTAGCGTCACCTCCAGAGTCTCGCTCTAAAACCTACAAACCAAATTAGAAATCTGGGGGTAATAATGGACTCAGACTTGAACTTTAATAGCCACGTCAAATCAATAACATCAGCAGCTTTTTACCATCTAAAAAACATTGCCAAAATCAAAAATATAGTGTCAAACCCAGATTTAGAGAGACTTATCCATGCGTTTGTCTCCAGTAGATTAGACTGTAACGGCCTGCTCACTGGTCTCTCCAAACGAGCTGTAAAACAGCTGCAGTACATCCAGAACGCTGCTGCTCGGGTCCTGACCAGAACCAGGAAGTATGATCACATTAGTCCTGTTCTCAGGTCTCTGCACTGCCCCCTGTGGCTCAGAGAAGAGACTTTAAAGCAGCTCTGCTTGTGTACAAGTCTCTCCATGGCCTAGCACCAAAGTACATCTTGGATATGTTAGTGCCATATGAACCATCTCGGACTCTGAGGACCTCAGGGACCGGCCTCCTGCTGGTGCCCAGAGTCAGGACTAAACATGGACCGGCCTCCTGCTGGTGCCCAGAGTCAGGACAAAACATGGGGAATCTGCGTTTCAGTTTTATGCAGCTAAAATCTGGAACATTCTTCCTGAAGATGTGAGACAGGCTTCTACTCTGACAATGTTCAAATCTAAGCTAAAAACAGTTTTGTTTAGCTGCGCATATGACTGAAAGGATTTTTTTTTCTTTGCACTCTTCTCTTTTGTTTGTGATTTTATTAGTTTAGACAATCAGTTGGATTGATAATTTTTAATTTAGTTAATTTTATTGTGTTTCTGTTTCTGTAATTTCTTTGTGATTTGAATGCATTTTTCCTGCTGTGAAGCTTTGAATTGCCTTGTGTATGAAATGTGCTCTAAAAATAAACTTGCCTTGCCTTGCCTAGTTTTGAATCAAATTGGCCAACAGGTGTCGCTCCATTCAGGTCAAATTCTTCTTTCTCTGCTACTCCTTCTTCTGCCTCCGATTGGCCTGTTGTTGCTGTCCCCATCCTCCTGTCCTCAGTTAGTTTCTGCTTTTTCTGCTTAATTATTTGTACAGCAACTAATGTATGTTTTACTCTAGTGCCGTGGCGAGGCTCATGCCCCACAACACGCTGTGCTATGGGTTTCCCCTGGATTGTGCTTTGGCAACTGGTAGTTCTGCAAGCTGGGGTCCCAATGTGTGTGTACCCGGCTGAACTAGCCACGTTCAAGGGGGGGCAGCGGAAGTTTTTCAGCGGTAAGTGAAAGGAAAGATTTTATCTGCTCCGCCTTAAACCTCTTACTCCTCCAGGAACCACACCTCCACTCTTTAACCACACCTCTAATTACCCAGAAGCCCTATTTATACAGGCCTATCCCAGCATCTCTAGTTGTCTCAACCTCCCACCCCATGTCTCTATCATCTTTACCTTAACATCTTTACCTTAACACATCACCATCTAAGGAGGGGAATATTGTTCTGCAGCAATCAAGTGCGCACCCGTGACTGCTACGATAGCTTCGGACGGAACATGGAACGGTTATTGGGCAGGTAAGAGAAACTGCTAAGGTTAGCCCTAAGCTTACAAATTAAGTTACAAATAAACCTTAACTCTTTCCAAAAATATGTATTAAAAATACAAGGTAAACTGCACAATATACACATGAGGCACTATACAGGACCAAAGATCGGACATAAATGTGTATAATTAATGCACTATTAATACGTAATAACACGTGGAGCCCAGCCACACGCAATCACTTTAGGAGTGAACATCAGCAAACAAACATCTGCACTCAAACTTACAAGATAGACATTCATACAAGACCACAAACAATACTTACATCATATGGATGCACATGGTACTAATACACACAGGGTTAGGCAAGATGAAAATGACAGCGGCACGAGGCTCTGCCCCTAACACTGTAATGGCCAACACCACAATAACATACGGGACTTACAATAAACCCTGTTGCATTATGGGAGGTGTAGTACTTCCACCAGACTTATATCAGCCGCCCCTGCATTTGCAGGGCAAATCCATACATTTTGTAACGCCATTACATTTTGTAATTCGCAACAGCAGTTGCCTTGAGGGACGACAGTGAAAAAGCAGATTAAACAATGTTCATAGGAACCTGGCAATGTCCCAGCATCCTGTGTCCTTAAACAAATGTCCCAAGCTCCCCTGTCCTTAGACCCTCCTTCTCGGCCAGGAAAAACTAACAAACCTCATTGGGAAAAAGTAGAAACCTGGAGGAGTTCCACAGTGAAGAAGAGATCTGACTCCCTCGGACGGACATGCAGACGCGAGATAGACATACTAAAGTTCACTAGTCTGGAGAAGTGCGAGCAGCGTCCGCAGGCACTCAGCTCCACCAGTTTGGTTACAGGGCAAACGTAGGTACTGTCTTTAACCTGAACCTCTTCAGCTCGAACAACGCTGTCATATCCAAGGAAAACTTTGGTTATGGTGCCAACTGGCCACAGTCTTGGGAGCCTAGCATCCACTATCATAACTACCTGTCCCTACAGCAACATTGTCAGTACATTTATGCCATTTCTGTCTTAGCTGAAGTAGTGAGGTAGTTCTGGACAAAGCACTTCCAGAAATGGTCGCTTATCACCTGGCTGTGTTTCCATCTCCTGTTGGAGCATCATGAGGGCCATACACTGCCTGTGTTGAGTCATGCCGCCCAATTAACAAGAGGTTTGGGGTTATGGAGTCTGTGTCCACTACATCGTAGGGAGGAGGCGTCCCAGAAAGAGTTTAGGATGCCTTCAACCTCTGTCAATGTGGTAAGCAGGATTTCTACCACAACTTGGTCCCTCAGGACTTCACTGACCTTGTTTCCCTCTCTCAGGCTCCACCGAAGTTTGGAGCGTACGGAGGGTTAAAGTGGAAGTTGATCATATTCTGTGGCCATGCTCTCAAAGCCGGTCTGGAGCTCTTTGTTGCTACCCCTGAAGTTCGTGCCTCGGGAAGATCACAGCTCATATGGCTTCCCCCTGCGTGTAATAAAACTGCGTAAAGACATAAGAAAATAGCCAGTGTCAAGGCTAGGCAGGAGATCCAAATGCACACATCTAGCACTTGTAGATGATCCCCCAGCACTTCTCTCTCCTGCGGCCAATCTTCCCCGGGTATGGGCCAAAATAGTCCATACGTGTGGACCAGAATGGTCGTTTGTACAGTCTCAGGCGAGATGACGGAAGGTCAGCCATTTTAGGAGAAGTGCGCCATCTTCTGCAGTCAACACACTGGTACTGATGTTTCTTGATGGCCTGGCATCCTCTGATGATCCGATAGGTGCAGCATATTTCTGCATAGAGTCTCTCGGCACCAGGGTGAAGGAGTTGAGAATCATAATGTTTTATGATGAGCTTAGACAGAGGTAGAACTGCTGCCAGCACTATAGGATGAATACTGTAAGGGTCTACATCTGTGGTCTGACGCAGACAGCCTCCAATTCTGATCAGTCCACTGAGACTGTCATATTCAGGATGGATCTGGGATGCTCGGGAATGTATGGCCACAAAATGTTGCATTCTTGAGATCCTCACTGCCACAGCCTGTGAGCTCTGGTGGGGGCTATGGTCACATGTCTGGTGTTTGAGTCAGCAGGGTTATTGTCAGAGTTTACATGATGCCACTGCTCTCGGGAGGTCAGCTCATGGATCTTGCAGATCAGAGTCCCTACAAATACTTTGTAGCGTCAGGAGCTGGGCTGGATCCATTGCAGCACTGTGGTGGAATCTGTCCACAGGTAGACAGACAGCAGGGGTATTGCGAGTTCTGTTTGGAGTACCTTTACTAGTTGGGCTCCGGTGAGCGCACTACACAGCTCCATTTGGGGCATTGACACCTGCTTGCAGGGCGCAACTCTGGACCAGGCCATAACAAATGAAGTTGAAACGTGCACTTGCTGGTTCATGCTTGATCTTCTTCACCCTGAGATAGGCTATAGCCCCATAAGTGGAGTAGCACGCCGAGCAGCATGGGGCCCAGTGGAGGTCCTGGCAGGAGGTAGAGGTTGAGGACAGTCCCCTGGACATATGGTGTGGTACACATACCAGGATTCAGTAGAGTTATGTGTCTCTTCAGGAGTCAGCTTAACAACATAGCCTGTGTCTACTAACCTTTTGATCTCTTTGCTGTAAGTGAGCGCTAGATCAGTATTCCTAGCTAGCTTACGTTCTCTGGATCTCAGGAGGCCTTTGACTACTTCAGGAGAGTCTTGGAGCTGTGGGAAATCTTTCCTCCTGAGCAGGGGGGTGGTATATCTCTCTACCCCTTCTACATGAACTCTAATGGTCTTGGCCTCTAACATAGCTATGGCTTCTCCATCCTCTTTAGAGTGTGTAACCTCCTTCTCTGGTCTGTAGAGGGGAGCGTCTAGTTGCCACAGACGCTGTACATTCTGCTGTAGGGCTTTCGCGGGAGAGAGGCACGATATGTTCAGGCAGTGCACCACTCACTGCTGTGTAGGCAGACTGCTGCTTGGACCCAGGATGGTCCACTCAAGCTTGGTGCAGATGGCCACGGAGCCATGGGCTGGCCTACGCAGGACTGGACGGACATGAGTGATGAGGTGAGCATTGTCAGAGCCGATTAACTCCAAAGGTTGTACCTGTGTGAACCCCTCAAGCTGTACACGCTGCAGGTGGTGGTACTCCTTTAAGAGCTCCACATGGCATGACTGTTCAGCTAGACTCAATTGTGTGACTGTGAAGGCCTGCGTTATCTTGTAGCGGGTTTTCGGCTTGGCCTTCGGTGAGAGCTGAAATGAGACATAGGCTCCCTGTACGTGGATCACATCATGACAAATAGTCCTCAATGAAAGTGATTCCTCTGCTTGTTCCAAACCAAGTGATTTGACTGCCGCTGGAAGTATGACGGTTTTCTCTGAGCCGTCGTCCAGGAGAGCAAATGTGTCCAGGGACTTGCTGTCATGGTGTAGATGAATGGGAATGACCTTGAGTATAACACGCCCTGAGTGACCGAGAGGACCCATGAAGATCCTGCTGGTGCTCACGTTGGGGGCGTTTGAGTGTCCAAAGCGTCCGAACCAGAAAAGTTGGACAAAGCTCAACTTTTCTGCGGCAGACGCGGCGCAGCAGCTGATGAGAGATGACGCTCCAGTGACGTGCTACGCATGACCCGGAAGAAGACCCAAAATAACCCCACAATGATAAAAAAAAAAAATCCTTAAGCCGCAGCTCTTAGAGCAAATTATGATATTAAATGAAAATAAATAACCTCTGCTCAGCTCTGAAGTATCTGCAGGTCCCAGACAAGCCTCCGCCCTTACACCAAGAGAAAAGGAACATTGAACAACCCCTCCACAGCACATGTGCGCTGGACGCCTCGGCGGCGTCTGCCTTCAAATGTACAGGCGTCCAACTCCTGCGTCGGGCGTGAATAATATTTTACAAGATAGACATTCATACATGAGCACAAACAATACTCGCATCATATGGATGCACACGGTATTTATGCACACGGGATTAGGCATGAAAATGACAGCGACACGAAGCTCCGCTCCTAACACCGTAATGGCCAACACCACAATAACAAACGGGCCTTAAGGAACTACAATAAACCCTGTTGCATTATGGGAGGTGTAGTACTCACTCCAGACTTTTAACACACATGATTGAGAATGTGACTGCAGACAGAAATGTAAATTAAGTCAACATGTTGGAGGAGGCTGCATCCAATTACCATTGTTTCCCCGCGCTCAAGTTTTTCCAAATGTTGATGTCAAACCTGGCACGATCACTTGGAATTGTATAAATGTTAATGTTCTCCAGTCATTTTAGAAAAGCTGTGTAAGTAAATACCACATTTGACAGATTCACAGAGGGATTACGTGTTTGTTTTGTGGCAGATTAAGTGCATGAGCGCCACATTCTGCCCACAGGAGCAACCAATGTGCGAGAAACTACACCATCCTCCAGTCTGACTTAGACAGTGTTTTATGAATAACATCACATTTTAAGAAAGGCACATCTCATGTCTGGTCTTGTGAATGTTTTCAACTTTATTGTAAAAGAGAACGTCTTTTACAACAAAGTTGTTGGAAAAGTTCCTTCCCATGCCATTATTTCAGGGCATATACATTAACAAACCAGAATGATATTTTAATTGTTTGAATATTACACAATATGAGTCAGTTAATTTCACATTTGAAATGATCACCCTGACACTCGCTCAGTTCCCAATTAGAACACTTAACTGTTCACATCTGTAACTTCAACTGTACATTTTGTGTACATAGTAAGCCTATTTTAATTGTTATCTTATAGCAGAGTTAAACAGTTTTTCTTTTTGATTTTATAAAAGTTTTTTTTTATAATTGTTCATTGTTTTGTGTTGCACTGGATGAGAAGAAGTTCTTATGTTTGTGAATTCTGTTCATTGAGAATAAGAGTGACTGCTCCAGACAGTCAGTGTGGCTCGTGGTGAGCCAGGGAGCCAAAGCACCAGGGGGCGCCACTTTTGCCAAATAAAATAATAAAACTGAGCAAATTATGTGGTGCACAAAGTAGAGAGAAAGACACAACAAAGCAAAGCCTTGAGGCTCAAAGCAGCAGAGGAGGCGTGCCCTGTGCCACTGCTGACCACTGCTGACCACTGCTGACCACTGCTGACCACTGCAGACCACTGCAGACCACTGCAGACCACTGCTGACCACTGCTGACCACTGCAGACCACTGCTGACCACTGCAGACCACTGCAGACCACTGCTGACCACTGCAGACCACTGCAGACCACTGCTGACCACTGCTGACCACTGCTGACCACTGCAGACACCTTGAAAAATGAATTTGGAATTGACCTCAAAAGCTAGAGATTTTTAAAAGTGGTGGACACTGTAAAAACCACACGGCCGACCAACATGGAGGAGAGAGAGCGCGTGTGGACCAGGACCAAAGAGCAGGCAGCGCTGCTCAGGGCGCATAATGAGCAGGCTACAATCAAACACACTTGTCTGTTTATTACTTTTATATTATGCACAATGAAAACAAAATGAAAACCAACCCAACAAGAAAAAAGAACAAAAAGACAAAATCAGAAAGAGTAATCCAAAGAAAGTCAGTCATAGGTTTTGTTTCAGTCCTAGAATTTGTCCCAGTGTCTGGCAAACATGTCCATTTTAAAAGTATTAAAAGTGTTTTGAGGACTTTTCAAGTCATTTCATTCAAACATCAGCCTCCTCCTGAAATGAACGACCAGAGATTGTATTTGTATTTTCTTTTCTTCAAATGCCAAACTCATAATCCTCCAGTTGCTTTGTGAGCTGTTCTACACCTCGTGACCACTAGATGGCGCTGCAGGGCCTGCCTCAGCTGTTTGGCAGCAGTTCTCACTCAGATGATTGTGTAATTCATATTTGATGCTTCTCCAGGAGTCAAAAGATGTGCAGCTGCTTTCTGGAGTTTCCATCTGCTCACGCTCATTTGCACCAACATCAACCAAGTGATTTATGACCGAGACTTAATGACATCCTGATAAAACTTATGAAATCAAGAATGCATTTTATGATGTTTTTGCAAAAGGAAAGATGACACAAGCTCAGACCAGCTTTAGATTTGAGGACGATTCTGGTGTGAGGGAGAACACGCTCAGATGCAGGACCAGAACACTTAAAGGTGGAACTCTGTATGTTTTCTGGTGCAGGCCCCGCCCCCTGCCTGTCTCCATGGAGATGGTGCTGCTTGTCAAACTGGCCGTTATTCAATTACTACTGTTTTTCTTGCAAAACA
>NW_027315724.1:3293612-3566112 GCF_026437365.1 Eucyclogobius newberryi
GAGGGGGGAATAGGCCCTTAAGAGCTGAGAGGGGGGAATAGTGCCTTAAGAGTTGAGAGGGGGAATAGTGCCTTAAGAGCTGAGAGGGGGGAATAGTGCCATAAGGGCTGAGAGGGGGGAATAGTCCCTTAAGAGCTGAGAGGGGGGAATAGTGTCATAAGGGCTGAGAGGGGGGAATAGTGCAATAAGAGCTGAGGTGGGGGAAAAGTGCCATAAGGGCTGAGAGGGGGAATAGTGCCTTAAGAGCTGAGAGGGGAAAATAGTGCCTTAAGAGCTGAGAGGGGGGAATAGTGTCATAAGAACTGAGAGGGGGAATAGTGCTATAAGGGCTGAGAGGGGGGAATAGTACCTTAAGAGCTGAGAGGGGAGAATAGTGCCTTAAGAGCTGAGAGGGGGGGAATAGTGCCATAAAAGCTGAGAGGGGGGAATAGTGTCATAAGAACTGAGAGGGGGAATAGTGCCATAAGGGCTGAGAGGGGGGAATAGTGCCATAAGGGCTGAGAGGGGGGAATAGTGCCATGAGAGCTTAGAGGGGGGAATAGGCCCTTAAGAGCTGAGAGGCGGGAATAGTGCCATAAGGGCTGAGAGGGGGGAATAGTGCCATAAGAGCTGAGAGGGGGGAATAGTGCCATAAGGGCTGAGAGGGGGGAATAGTCCCTTAAGAGCTGAGAGGAGGGAATTGTGCCATAAGGGCTGAGAGGGGGGAATAGTGTCATAAGAGCTGAGAGGGGGGAATAGTGCCATAAGGGCTGAGAGGGGGAAAAGTGCCTTAAGAGCTGAGAGGGGGGAATAGTGCCATAAGAGCTTAGAGGGGGAATAGTCCCTTAAGAGCTGAGAGGGGGGAATAGCGCCATAATGGCTGAGAGTGGGGAATAGTGCCATAAGAGCTGAGAGGGGGAATAGTGCCTTAAGAGCTGAGAGGGGGGAATAGCGCCATAAGGGCTGAGAGGGGGGAATAGTGCAATAAGAGCTGAGAGGGGGAATAGTGCCTTAAGAGCTGAGAGGGGGGAATAGTGCCATAAGAGCTTAGAGGGGGAATAGTCCCTTAAGAGCTGAGAGGGGGAATAGTGCCATGAGAGCTTAGAGGGGGGAATAGGCCCTTAAGAGCTGAGAGGGGGGAATAGTGCCATAAGGGCTGAGAGGGGGGAATAGTGCCATGAGAGCTTAGAGGGGGGAATAGGCCCTTAAGAGCTGAGAGGGGGGAATAGTGCCATGAGAGCTTAGAGGGGGGAATAGCCCCTTAAGAGCTGAGAGGGGGGAATAGTGCCATAAGGGCTGAGAGGGGGGAATAGTGCCATAAGGGCTGAGAGGGGGGAATAGTGCCATAAGGGCTGAGAGGGGGGAATAGTGCCATGAGAGCTTAGAGGGGGGAATAGTCCCTTAAGAGCTGAGAGGGGAAAATAGTGCCTTAAGAGCTGAGAGGGGGGAATAGTGCAATAAGAGCTGAGAGGGGGGAATAGTGCCATAAGGGCTGAGAGGGGGAATAGTGCCTTAAGAGCTGAGAGGGGGGAATAGTGCCATAAGGGCTGAGAGGGGGGAATAGTGCCATAAGGGCTGAGAGGGGGGAATAGTGCCATGAGAGCTTAGAGGGGGGAATAGGCCCTTAAGAGCTGAGAGGGGGAATAGTGCCTTAAGAGCTGAGAGGGGGGAATAGTGCCATAAGAGCTTAGAGGGGGAATAGTCCCTTAAGAGCTGAGAGGGGGGAATAGCGCCATAAGGGCTGAGAGGGGGGAATAGTGCCATAAGGGCTGAGAGGGGGGAATAGTCCCATAAGGGCTGAGAGGGGAGAATAGTCCCTTAAGAGCTGAGAGGGGGGAATAGTGCCATAAGGGCTGAGAGGGGGGAATAGTGCCTTAAGAGCTGAGAGGGGGGAATAGTGCCATAAGAGCTTAGAGGGGGAATAGTCCCTTAAGAGCTGAGAGGGGGAATAGTGCCATGAGAGCTTAGAGGGGGAATAGGCCCTTAAGAGCTGAGAGGGGGGAATATTGCCATAAGGGCTGAGAGGGGGGAAAAGTGCCATGAGAGCTTAGAGGGGGGAATAGGCCCTTAAGAGCTGAGAGGGGGGAATAGTGCCATAAGAGCTTAGAGGGGGAATAGTCCCTTAAGAGCTGAGAGGGGGGAATAGCGCCATAAGGGCTGAGAGGGGGGAATAGTGCCATAAGGGCTGAGAGGGGGGAATAGTGCCATGAGAGCTTAGAGGGGGGAATAGGCCCTTAAGAGCTGAGAGGGGGGAATAGTGCCATAAGAGCTTAGAGGGGGAATAGTGCCATAAGGGCTTAGAGGGGGAATAGTCCCTTAAGAGCTGAGAGGGGGGAATAGCGCCATAAGGGCTGAGAGGGGGGAATAGTGCCATAAGGGCTGAGAGGGGGGAATAGTGCCATGAGAGCTTAGAGGGGGGAATAGGCCCTTAAGAGCTGAGAGGGGGGAATAGTGCCATAAGGGCTGAGAGGGGGGAATAGTGCCATAAGGGCTGAGAGCGGGGAATAGCGCCATAAGGGCTGAGAGTGGGGAATAGTGCCATAAGAGCTGAGAGGGGGGGAATAGTGACTTAAGAGCTGAGAGGGGGAATAGTGCCATAAGGGCTGAGAGGGGGGAATAGTGCCTTAAGAGTTGAGAGGGGGAATAGTGCCTTAAGAGCTGAGAGGGGGGAATAGTGCCATAAGGGCTGAGAGGGGGAATAGTGCCTTAAGAGCTGAGAGGGGAAAATAGTGCCTTAAGAGCTGAGAGGGGGGAATAGTGCAATAAGAGCTGAGAGGGGGGAATAGGCCCTTAAGAGCTGAGAGGGGGGAATAGTGCCTTAAGAGTTGAGAGGGGGAATAGTGCCTTAAGAGCTGAGAGGGGGGAATAGTGCCATAAGGGCTGAGAGGGGGGAATAGTCCCTTAAGAGCTGAGAGGGGGGAATAGTGTCATAAGGGCTGAGAGGGGGGAATAGTGCAATAAGAGCTGAGGTGGGGGAAAAGTGCCATAAGGGCTGAGAGGGGGAATAGTGCCTTAAGAGCTGAGAGGGGAAAATAGTGCCTTAAGAGCTGAGAGGGGGGAATAGTGTCATAAGAACTGAGAGGGGGAATAGTGCTATAAGGGCTGAGAGGGGGGAATAGTACCTTAAGAGCTGAGAGGGGAGAATAGTGCCTTAAGAGCTGAGAGGGGGGGAATAGTGCCATAAAAGCTGAGAGGGGGGAATAGTGTCATAAGAACTGAGAGGGGGAATAGTGCCATAAGGGCTGAGAGGGGGGAATAGTGCCATAAGGGCTGAGAGGGGGGAATAGTGCCATGAGAGCTTAGAGGGGGGAATAGGCCCTTAAGAGCTGAGAGGCGGGAATAGTGCCATAAGGGCTGAGAGGGGGGAATAGTGCCATAAGAGCTGAGAGGGGGGAATAGTGCCATAAGGGCTGAGAGGGGGGAATAGTCCCTTAAGAGCTGAGAGGAGGGAATTGTGCCATAAGGGCTGAGAGGGGGGAATAGTGTCATAAGAGCTGAGAGGGGGGAATAGTGCCATAAGGGCTGAGAGGGGGAAAAGTGCCTTAAGAGCTGAGAGGGGGGAATAGTGCCATAAGAGCTTAGAGGGGGAATAGTCCCTTAAGAGCTGAGAGGGGGGAATAGCGCCATAATGGCTGAGAGTGGGGAATAGTGCCATAAGAGCTGAGAGGGGGAATAGTGCCTTAAGAGCTGAGAGGGGGGAATAGCGCCATAAGGGCTGAGAGGGGGGAATAGTGCAATAAGAGCTGAGAGGGGGAATAGTGCCTTAAGAGCTGAGAGGGGGGAATAGTGCCATAAGAGCTTAGAGGGGGAATAGTCCCTTAAGAGCTGAGAGGGGGAATAGTGCCATGAGAGCTTAGAGGGGGGAATAGGCCCTTAAGAGCTGAGAGGGGGGAATAGTGCCATAAGGGCTGAGAGGGGGGAATAGTGCCATGAGAGCTTAGAGGGGGGAATAGGCCCTTAAGAGCTGAGAGGGGGGAATAGTGCCATGAGAGCTTAGAGGGGGGAATAGCCCCTTAAGAGCTGAGAGGGGGGAATAGTGCCATAAGGGCTGAGAGGGAGGAATAGTGCAATAAGAGCTGAGAGGGGGGAATAGCGCCATAAGGGCTGAGAGGGGGGAATAGTGCCATAAGGGCTGAGAGGGGGGAATAGTGCCATGAGAGCTTAGAGGGGGGAATAGGCCCTTAAGAGCTGAGAGGGGGGAATAGTGCCATAAGGGCTGAGAGGGGGGAATAGTGCCATAAGGGCTGAGAGGGGGGAATAGTGCCATAAGTGCTGAGAGGGGGAATAGTGCCATAAGAGCTGAGAGCGGGGAATAGCGCCATAAGGGCTGAGAGTGGGGAATAGTGCCATAAGAGCTGAGAGGGGGGGAATAGTGACTTAAGAGCTGAGAGGGGGAATAGTGCCATAAGGGCTGAGAGGGGGGAATAGTGCCTTAAGAGTTGAGAGGGGGAATAGTGCCTTAAGAGCTGAGAGGGGGGAATAGTGCCATAAGGGCTGAGAGGGGGGAATAGTCCCTTAAGAGCTGAGAGGGGGGAATAGTGTCATAAGGGCTGAGAGGGGGGAATAGTGCAATAAGAGCTGAGATGGGGGAAAAGTGCCATAAGGGCTGAGAGGGGGAATAGTGCCTTAAGAGCTGAGAGGGGAAAATAGTACCTTAAGAGCTGAGAGGGGGGAATAGTGCAATAAGAGCTGAGAGGGGGAATAGGCCCTTAAGAGCTGAGAGGGGGGAATAGTGCCATTAGGGCTGAGAGGGGGGAATAGTGCCATAAGGGCTGAGAGGGGGGAATAGTGCCATAAGGGCTGAGAGGGGGGAATAGTGCCATGAGAGCTTAGAGGGGGGAATAGGCCCTTAAGAGCTGAGAGGGGGGAATAGTGCCATAAGGGCTGAGAGGGGGGAATAGTGCCATAAGAGCTGAGAGGGGGGAATAGTCCCATAAGGGCTGAGAGGGGAGAATAGTCCCTTAAGAGCTGAGAGGGGGGAATTGTGCCATAAGGGCTGAGAGGGGGGAATAGTGCAATGAGAGCTTAGAGGGGGGAATAGGCCCTTAAGAGCTGAGAGGGGGGAATAGTGCCATAAGAGCTGAGAGGGGGGAATAGTGCCATAAGAGCTGAGAGGGGGGAATAGTCCCATAAGGGCTGAGAGGGGAGAATAGTCCCTTAAGAGCTGAGAGGGGGGAATAGCGCCATAAGGGCTGAGAGTGGGGAATAGTGCCATAAGAGCTAAGAGGGGGGGAATAGTGACTTAAGAGCTGAGAGGGGGAATAGTGCCATAAGGGCTGAGAGGGGGGAATAGTGCCATAAGGGCTGAGAGGGGGGAATAGTGCCTTAAGAGTTGAGAGGGGGAATAGTGCCTTAAGAGCTGAGAGGGGGGGAATAGTGCCATAAGGGCTGAGAGGGGGGAATAGTCCCTTAAGAGCTGAGAGGGGGGAATAGTGTCATAAGGGCTGAGAGGGGGGAATAGTGCAATAAGAGCTGAGATGGGGGAAAAGTGCCATAAGGGCTGAGAGGGGGAATAGTGCCTTAAGAGCTGAGAGGGGAAAATAGTGCCTTAAGAGCTGAGAGGGGGGAATAGTGTCATAAGAACTGAGAGGGGGAATAGTGCCATAAGGGCTGAGAGGGGGGAATAGTACCTTAAGAGCTGAGAGGGGAGAATAGTGCCTTAAGAGCTGAGAGGGGGGGAATAGTGCCATAAAAGCTGAGAGGGGGGAATAGTGTCATAAGAACTGAGAGGGGGAATAGTGCCATAAGGGCTGAGAGGGGGGAATAGTGCCATAAGGGCTGAGAGGGGGGAATAGTGCCATGAGAGCTTAGAGGGGGGAATAGGCCCTTAAGAGCTGAGAGGGGGGAATAGTGCCATAAGGGCTGAGAGGGGGGAATAGTGCCATAAGAGCTGAGAGGGGGGAATAGTCCCATAAGGGCTGAGAGGGGAGAATAGTCCCTTAAGAGCTGAGAGGGGGGAATAGTGCCATAAGGGCTGAGAGGGGGGAATAGTGCCTTAAGAGCTGAGAGGGGGGAATAGTGCCATAAGAGCTTAGAGGGGGAATAGTCCCTTAAGAGCTGAGAGGGGGAATAGTGCCATGAGAGCTTAGAGGGGGAATAGGCCCTTAAGAGCTGAGAGGGGGGAATATTGCCATAAGGGCTGAGAGGGGGGAAAAGTGCCATGAGAGCTTAGAGGGGGGAATAGGCCCTTAAGAGCTGAGAGGGGGGAATAGTGCCATAAGAGCTTAGAGGGGGAATAGTCCCTTAAGAGCTGAGAGGGGGGAATAGCGCCATAAGGGCTGAGAGGGGGGAATAGTGCCATAAGGGCTGAGAGGGGGGAATAGTGCCATGAGAGCTTAGAGGGGGGAATAGGCCCTTAAGAGCTGAGAGGGGGGAATAGTGCCATAAGAGCTTAGAGGGGGAATAGTGCCATAAGGGCTTAGAGGGGGAATAGTCCCTTAAGAGCTGAGAGGGGGGAATAGTGCCATAAGGGCTGAGAGGGGGGAATAGTGCCATAAGGGCTGAGAGGGGGGAATAGTGCCATGAGAGCTTAGAGGGGGGAATAGGCCCTTAAGAGCTGAGAGGGGGGAATAGTGCCATAAGGGCTGAGAGGGGGGAATAGTGCCATAAGGGCTGAGAGCGGGGAATAGCGCCATAAGGGCTGAGAGTGGGGAATAGTGCCATAAGAGCTGAGAGGGGGGAATAGTGACTTAAGAGCTGAGAGGGGGAATAGTGCCATAAGGGCTGAGAGGGGGGAATAGTGCCTTAAGAGTTGAGAGGGGGGAATAGTGCCATAAGGGCTGAGAGGGGGGAATAGTGCCATAAGGGCTGAGAGGGGGGAATAGTGCCATGAGAGCTTAGAGGGGGGAATAGGCCCTTAAGAGCTGAGAGGGGGAATAGTGCCTTAGGAGCTGAGAGGGGGGAATAGTGCCATAAGAGCTTAGAGGGGGAATAGTCCCTTAAGAGCTGAAAGGGGGGAATAGCGCCATAAGGGCTGAGAGGGGGGAATAGTGCCATAAGGGCTGAGAGGGGGGAATAGTGCCATGAGAGCTTAGAGGGGGGAATAGGCCCTTAAGAGCTGAGAGGGGGGAATAGTGCCATAAGGGCTGAGAGGGGGGAATAGTGCCATAAGGGCTGAGAGGGGGGAATAGTGCCATAAGGGCTGAGAGGGGGGAATAGTGCCATGAGAGCTTAGAGGGGGGAATAGGCCCTTAAGAGCTGAGAGGGGGGAATAGTGCCATAAGGGCTGAGAGGGGGGAATAGTGCCATAAGGGCTGAGAGGGGGGAATAGTGCCATAAGGGCTGAGAGGGGGGAATAGTGCCATGAGAGCTTAGAGGGGGGAATAGGCCCTTAAGAGCTGAGAGGGGGGAATAGTGCCATAAGGGCTGAGAGGGGGGAATAGTGCCATAAGGGCTGAGAGGGGGGAATAGTGCCATAAGGGCTGAGAGGGGGGAATAGTGCCATGAGAGCTTAGAGGGGGGAATAGGCCCTTAAGAGCTGAGAGGGGGGAATAGTGCCATAAGGGCTGAGAGGGGGGAATAGTGCCATAAGAGCTGAGAGGGGGGAATAGTCCCATAAGGGCTGAGAGGGGAGAATAGTCCCTTAGGAGCTGAGAGGGGGGAATTGTGCCATAAGGGCTGAGAGTGGGGAATAGTGCCATAAGAGCTGAGAGGGGGGGATAGTCCCTTAAGAGCTGAGAGGGGGGAATAGTGTCATAAGGGCTGAGAGGGGGGAATAGTGCAATAAGAGCTGAGATGGGGGAAAAGTGCCATAAGGGCTGAGAGGGGGAATAGTGCCTTAAGAGCTGAGAGGGGAAAATAGTTCCTTAAGAGCTGAGAGGGGGGAATAGTGCAATAAGAGCTGAGAGGGGGGAATAGTGCCATAAGGGCTGAGAGGGGGAATAGTGCCATAAGGGCTGAGAGGGGGGAATAGTGCCATAAGGGCTGAGAGGGGGGAATAGTCCCTTAAGAGCTGAGAGGGGGGAATAGTGTCATAAGGGCTGAGAGGGGGGAATAGTGCAATAAGAGCTGAGAGTGGGGAATAGTGCCATAAGAGCTGAGAGGGGGGGAATAGTGACTTAAGAGCTGAGAGGGGGAATAGTGCCATAAGGGCTGAGAGTGGGGAATAGTGCCATAAGAGCTGAGAGGGGGGGAATAGTGACTTAAGAGCTGAGAGGGGGAATAGTCCCTTAGGAGCTGAGAGGGGGGAATTGTGCCATAAGGGCTGAGAGTGGGGAATAGTGCCATAAGAGCTGAGAGGGGGGGAATAGTCCCTTAAGAGCTGAGAGGGGGGAATAGTGTCATAAGGGCTGAGAGGGGGGAATAGTGCAATAAGAGCTGAGATGGGGGAAAAGTGCCATAAGGGCTGAGAGGGGGAATAGTGCCTTAAGAGCTGAGAGGGGAAAATAGTTCCTTAAGAGCTGAGAGGGGGGAATAGTGCAATAAGAGCTGAGAGGGGGGAATAGTGCCATAAGGGCTGAGAGGGGGAATAGTGCCATAAGGGCTGAGAGGGGGGAATAGTGCCATAAGGGCTGAGAGGGGGGAATAGTCCCTTAAGAGCTGAGAGGGGGGAATAGTGTCATAAGGGCTGAGAGGGGGGAATAGTGCAATAAGAGCTGAGAGTGGGGAATAGTGCCATAAGAGCTGAGAGGGGGGGAATAGTGACTTAAGAGCTGAGAGGGGGAATAGTGCCATAAGGGCTGAGAGTGGGGAATAGTGCCATAAGAGCTGAGAGGGGGGGAATAGTGACTTAAGAGCTGAGAGGGGGAATAGTGCCATAAGGGCTGAGAGGGGGGAATAGTGCCTTAAGAGTTGAGAGGGGGAATAGTGCCTTAAGAGCTGAGAGGGGGGGAATAGTGCCATAAGGGCTGAGAGGGGGGAATAGTCCCTTAAGAGCTGAGAGGGGGGAATAGTGTCATAAGGGCTGAGAGGGGGGAATAGTGCAATAAGAGCTGAGATGGGGGAAAAGTGCCATAAGGGCTGAGAGGGGGAATAGTGCCTTAAGAGCTGAGAGGGGAAAATAGTTCCTTAAGAGCTGAGAGGGGGGAATAGTGCAATAAGAGCTGAGAGGGGGGAATAGTGCCATAAGGGCTGAGAGGGGGAATAGTGCCATAAGGGCTGAGAGGGGGGAATAGTGCCATAAGGGCTGAGAGGGGGGAATAGTCCCTTAAGAGCTGAGAGGGGGGAATAGTGTCATAAGGGCTGAGAGGGGGGAATAGTGCAATAAGAGCTGAGATGGGGGAAAAGTGCCATAAGGGCTGAGAGGGGGAATAGTGCCTTAAGAGCTGAGAGGGGAAAATAGTGCCTTAAGAGCTGAGAGGGGGGAATAGTGCAATAAGAGCTGAGAGGGGGGAATAGTGCCATAAGGGCTGAGAGGGGGAATAGTGCCATAAGGGCTGAGAGGGGGGAATAGTGCCATAAGGGCTGAGAGGGGGGAATAGTCCCTTAAGAGCTGAGAGGGGGGAATAGTGTCATAAGGGCTGAGAGGGGGGAATAGTGCAATAAGAGCTGAGAGGGGGAATAGTGCCTTAAGAGCTGAGAGGGGGGAATAGTGCCATAAGAGCTTAGAGGGGGAATAGTCCCTTAAGAGCTGAGAGGGGAAAATAGTGCCTTAAGAGCTGAGAGGGGGGAATAGTGCAATAAGAGCTGAGAGGGGGGAATAGTGCCATAAAGGCTGAGAGGGGGAATAGTGCCTTAAGAGCTGAGAGGGGGGAATAGTGCCATAAGGGCTGAGAGGGGGGAATAGTGCCATAAGGGCTGAGAGGGGGGAATAGTGCCATGAGAGCTTAGAGGGGGGAATAGGCCCTTAAGAGCTGAGAGGGGGAATAGTGCCTTAAGAGCTGAGAGGGGGGAATAGTGCCATAAGAGCTTAGAGGGGGAATAGTCCCTTAAGAGCTGAGAGGGGGGAATAGCGCCATAAGGGCTGAGAGGGGGGAATAGTGCCATAAGGGCTGAGAGGGGGGAATAGTGCCATGAGAGCTTAGAGGGGGGAATAGGCCCTTAAGAGCTGAGAGGGGGGAATAGTGCCATAAGGGCTGAGAGGGGGGAATAGTGCCATAAGGGCTGAGAGGGGGGAATAGTGCCATAAGGGCTGAGAGGGGGGAATAGTGCCATGAGAGCTTAGAGGGGGGAATAGGCCCTTAAGAGCTGAGAGGGGGGAATAGTGCCATAAGGGCTGAGAGGGGGGAATAGTGCCATAAGGGCTGAGAGGGGGGAATAGTGCCATAAGGGCTGAGAGGGGGGAATAGTGCCATGAGAGCTTAGAGGGGGGAATAGTCCCTTAAGAGCTGAGAGGGGAAAATAGTGCCTTAAGAGCTGAGAGGGGGGAATAGTGCAATAAGAGCTGAGAGGGGGGAATAGTGCCATAAGGGCTGAGAGGGGGAATAGTGCCTTAAGAGCTGAGAGGGGGGAATAGTGCCATAAGGGCTGAGAGGGGGGAATAGTGCCATAAGGGCTGAGAGGGGGGAATAGTGCCATGAGAGCTTAGAGGGGGGAATAGGCCCTTAAGAGCTGAGAGGGGGAATAGTGCCTTAAGAGCTGAGAGGGGGGAATAGTGCCATAAGAGCTTAGAGGGGGAATAGTCCCTTAAGAGCTGAGAGGGGGGAATAGCGCCATAAGGGCTGAGAGGGGGGAATAGTGCCATAAGGGCTGAGAGGGGGGAATAGTGCCATGAGAGCTTAGAGGGGGGAATAGGCCCTTAAGAGCTGAGAGGGGGGAATAGTGCCATAAGGGCTGAGAGGGGGGAATAGTGCCATAAGAGCTGAGAGGGGGGAATAGTCCCATAAGGGCTGAGAGGGGAGAATAGTCCCTTAAGAGCTGAGAGGGGGGAATAGTGCCATAAGGGCTGAGAGGGGGGAATAGTGCCTTAAGAGCTGAGAGGGGGGAATAGTGCCATGAGAGCTTAGAGGGGGAATAGGCCCTTAAGAGCTGAGAGGGGGAATAGTGCCTTAAGAGCTGAGAGGGGGGAATAGTGCCATAAGAGCTTAGAGGGGGAATAGTCCCTTAAGAGCTGAGAGGGGGGAATAGCGCCATAAGGGCTGAGAGGGGGGAATAGTGCCATAAGGGCTGAGAGGGGGGAATAGTGCCATGAGAGCTTAGAGGGGGGAATAGGCCCTTAAGAGCTGAGAGGGGGGAATAGTGCCATAAGGGCTGAGAGGGGGGAATAGTGCCATAAGGGCTGAGAGGGGGGAATAGTGCCATAAGGGCTGAGAGGGGGGAATAGTGCCATGAGAGCTTAGAGGGGGGAATAGGCCCTTAAGAGCTGAGAGGGGGGAATAGTGCCATAAGGGCTGAGAGGGGGGAATAGTGCCATAAGAGCTGAGAGGGGGGAATAGTCCCATAAGGGCTGAGAGGGGAGAATAGTCCCTTAAGAGCTGAGAGGGGGGAATAGTGCCATAAGGGCTGAGAGGGGGGAATAGTGCCTTAAGAGCTGAGAGGGGGGAATAGTGCCATAAGAGCTTAGAGGGGGAATAGTCCCTTAAGAGCTGAGAGGGGGAATAGTGCCATGAGAGCTTAGAGGGGGAATAGGCCCTTAAGAGCTGAGAGGGGGGAATATTGCCATAAGGGCTGAGAGGGGGGAAAAGTGCCATGAGAGCTTAGAGGGGGGAATAGGCCCTTAAGAGCTGAGAGGGGGGAATAGTGCCATAAGAGCTTAGAGGGGGAATAGTCCCTTAAGAGCTGAGAGGGGGGAATAGCGCCATAAGGGCTGAGAGGGGGGAATAGTGCCATAAGGGCTGAGAGGGGGGAATAGTGCCATGAGAGCTTAGAGGGGGGAATAGGCCCTTAAGAGCTGAGAGGGGGGAATAGTGCCATAAGAGCTTAGAGGGGGAATAGTGCCATAAGGGCTTAGAGGGGGAATAGTCCCTTAAGAGCTGAGAGGGGGAATAGCGCCATAAGGGCTGAGAGGGGGGAATAGTGCCATAAGGGCTGAGAGGGGGGAATAGTGCCATGAGAGCTTAGAGGGGGGAATAGGCCCTTAAGAGCTGAGAGGGGGGAATAGTGCCATAAGGGCTGAGAGGGGGGAATAGTGCCATAAGGGCTGAGAGCGGGGAATAGCGCCATAAGGGCTGAGAGTGGGGAATAGTGCCATAAGAGCTGAGAGGGGGGAATAGTGACTTAAGAGCTGAGAGGGGGAATAGTGCCATAAGGGCTGAGAGGGGGGAATAGTGCCATAAGGGCTGAGAGGGGGGAATAGTGCAATAAGAGCTGAGAGGGGGGAATAGGCCCTTAAGAGCTGAGAGGGGGGAATAGTGCCATAAGGGCTGAGAGGGGGGAATAGTGCCATAAGGGCTGAGAGGGGGGAATAGTGCCATAAGGGCTGAGAGGGGGGAATAGTGCCATGAGAGCTTAGAGGGGGGAATAGGCCCTTAAGAGCTGAGAGGGGGGAATAGTGCCATAAGGGCTGAGAGGGGGGAATAGTGCCATGAGAGCTTAGAGGGGGGAATAGGCCCTTAAGAGCTGAGAGGGGGGAATAGTGGCATAAGAGCTTAGAGGGGGAATAGTGCCATAAGGGCTTAGAGGGGGAATAGTCCCTTAAGAGCTGAGAGGGGGAATAGCGCCATAAGGGCTGAGAGGGGGGAATAGTGCCATAAGGGCTGAGAGGGGGGAATAGTGCCATGAGAGCTTAGAGGGGGGAATAGGCCCTTAAGAGCTGAGAGGGGGGAATAGTGCCATAAGGGCTGAGAGGGGGGAATAGTGCCATAAGGGCTGAGAGCGGGGAATAGCGCCATAAGGGCTGAGAGGGGGAATAGTGCCATAAGGGCTGAGAGGGGGGAATAGTGCCATAAGGGCTGAGAGGGGGGAATAGTCCCTTAAGAGCTGAGAGGGGGGAATAGTGTCATAAGGGCTGAGAGGGGGGAATAGTGCAATAAGAGCTGAGATGGGGGAAAAGTGCCATAAGGGCTGAGAGGGGGAATAGTGCCTTAAGAGCTGAGAGGGGAAAATAGTGCCTTAAGAGCTGAGAGGGGGGAATAGTGCAATAAGAGCTGAGAGGGGGGAATAGTGCCATAAGGGCTGAGAGGGGGAATAGTGCCATAAGGGCTGAGAGGGGGGAATAGTGCCATAAGGGCTGAGAGGGGGGAATAGTCCCTTAAGAGCTGAGAGGGGGGAATAGTGTCATAAGGGCTGAGAGGGGGGAATAGTGCAATAAGAGCTGAGAGGGGGAATAGTGCCTTAAGAGCTGAGAGGGGGGAATAGTGCCATAAGAGCTTAGAGGGGGAATAGTCCCTTAAGAGCTGAGAGGGGAAAATAGTGCCTTAAGAGCTGAGAGGGGGGAATAGTGCAATAAGAGCTGAGAGGGGGGAATAGTGCCATAAGGGCTGAGAGGGGGAATAGTGCCTTAAGAGCTGAGAGGGGGGAATAGTGCCATAAGGGCTGAGAGGGGGGAATAGTGCCATAAGGGCTGAGAGGGGGGAATAGTGCCATGAGAGCTTAGAGGGGGGAATAGGCCCTTAAGAGCTGAGAGGGGGGAATAGTGCCATGAGAGCTTAGAGGGGGGAATAGCCCCTTAAGAGCTGAGAGGGGGGAATAGTGCCATAAGGGCTGAGAGGGGGGAATAGTGCCATAAGGGCTGAGAGGGGGGAATAGTGCCATAAGGGCTGAGAGGGGGGAATAGTGCCATGAGAGCTTAGAGGGGGGAATAGGCCCTTAAGAGCTGAGAGGGGGGAATAGTGCCATAAGAGCTTAGAGGGGGAATAGTGCCATAAGGGCTTAGAGGGGGAATAGTCCCTTAAGAGCTGAGAGGGGGAATAGCGCCATAAGGGCTGAGAGGGGGGAATAGTGCCATAAGGGCTGAGAGGGGGGAATAGTGCCATGAGAGCTTAGAGGGGGGAATAGGCCCTTAAGAGCTGAGAGGGGGGAATAGTGCCATAAGGGCTGAGAGGGGGGAATAGTGCCATAAGGGCTGAGAGCGGGGAATAGCGCCATAAGGGCTGAGAGGGGGAATAGTGCCATAAGGGCTGAGAGGGGGGAATAGTGCCATAAGGGCTGAGAGGGGGGAATAGTCCCTTAAGAGCTGAGAGGGGGGAATAGTGTCATAAGGGCTGAGAGGGGGGAATAGTGCAATAAGAGCTGAGATGGGGGAAAAGTGCCATAAGGGCTGAGAGGGGGAATAGTGCCTTAAGAGCTGAGAGGGGAAAATAGTGCCTTAAGAGCTGAGAGGGGGGAATAGTGCAATAAGAGCTGAGAGGGGGGAATAGTGCCATAAGGGCTGAGAGGGGGAATAGTGCCATAAGGGCTGAGAGGGGGGAATAGTGCCATAAGGGCTGAGAGGGGGGAATAGTCCCTTAAGAGCTGAGAGGGGGGAATAGTGTCATAAGGGCTGAGAGGGGGGAATAGTGCAATAAGAGCTGAGAGGGGGAATAGTGCCTTAAGAGCTGAGAGGGGGGAATAGTGCCATAAGAGCTTAGAGGGGGAATAGTCCCTTAAGAGCTGAGAGGGGAAAATAGTGCCTTAAGAGCTGAGAGGGGGGAATAGTGCAATAAGAGCTGAGAGGGGGGAATAGTGCCATAAGGGCTGAGAGGGGGAATAGTGCCTTAAGAGCTGAGAGGGGGGAATAGTGCCATAAGGGCTGAGAGGGGGGAATAGTGCCATAAGGGCTGAGAGGGGGGAATAGTGCCATGAGAGCTTAGAGGGGGGAATAGGCCCTTAAGAGCTGAGAGGGGGAATAGTGCCTTAAGAGCTGAGAGGGGGGAATAGTGCCATAAGAGCTTAGAGGGGGAATAGTCCCTTAAGAGCTGAGAGGGGGGAATAGCGCCATAAGGGCTGAGAGGGGGGAATAGTGCCATAAGGGCTGAGAGGGGGGAATAGTGCCATGAGAGCTTAGAGGGGGGAATAGGCCCTTAAGAGCTGAGAGGGGGGAATAGTGCCATAAGGGCTGAGAGGGGGGAATAGTGCCATAAGGGCTGAGAGGGGGGAATAGTGCCATAAGGGCTGAGAGGGGGGAATAGTGCCATGAGAGCTTAGAGGGGGGAATAGGCCCTTAAGAGCTGAGAGGGGGGAATAGTGCCATAAGGGCTGAGAGGGGGGAATAGTGCCATAAGGGCTGAGAGGGGGGAATAGTGCCATAAGGGCTGAGAGGGGGGAATAGTGCCATGAGAGCTTAGAGGGGGGAATAGTCCCTTAAGAGCTGAGAGGGGAAAATAGTGCCTTAAGAGCTGAGAGGGGGGAATAGTGTAGTGCCATAAAAGCTGAGAGGGGGGAATAGTGCCTTAAGAGCTGAGAGGGGAGAATAGTGCCTTAAGAGCTGAGAGGAGGAATAGTGCCTTAAGAGCTGAGAGGGGGGAATAGTGCCATAAGGGCTGAGAGGGGGGAATAGTCCCTTAAGAGCTGAGAGGGGGGAATAGTGCCATAAGGGCTGAGAGGGGGGAATAGTGCCTTAAGAGCTGAGAGGGGGGAATAGTGCCATAAGGGCTGAGAGGGGGGAATAGTGCAATAAGAGCTGAGAAGGGGGAATAGTGCCATAAGGGCTGAGAGGGGGGAATAGTGCCTTAAGAGCTGAGAGGGGGGAATAGGCCCTTAAGAGCTGAGAGGGGGGAATAGTGCCATAAGGGCTGAGAGGGGGGAATAGTGCCATGAGAGCTTAGAGGGGGGAATAGGCCCTTAAGAGCTGAGAGGGGGGAATAGTGCCATGAGAGCTTAGAGGGGGGAATAGCCCCTTAAGAGCTGAGAGGGGGGAATAGTGCCATAAGGGCTGAGAGGGGGGAATAGTGCCATAAGGGCTGAGAGGGGGGAATAGTGCCATAAGGGCTGAGAGGGGGGAATAGTGCCATGAGAGCTTAGAGGGGGGAATAGTCCCTTAAGAGCTGAGAGGGGAAAATAGTGCCTTAAGAGCTGAGAGGGGGGAATAGTGCAATAAGAGCTGAGAGGGGGGAATAGTGCCATAAGGGCTGAGAGGGGGAATAGTGCCTTAAGAGCTGAGAGGGGGGAATAGTGCCATAAGGGCTGAGAGGGGGGAATAGTGCCATAAGGGCTGAGAGGGGGGAATAGTGCCATGAGAGCTTAGAGGGGGGAATAGGCCCTTAAGAGCTGAGAGGGGGAATAGTGCCTTAAGAGCTGAGAGGGGGGAATAGTGCCATAAGAGCTTAGAGGGGGAATAGTCCCTTAAGAGCTGAGAGGGGGGAATAGCGCCATAAGGGCTGAGAGGGGGGAATAGTGCCATAAGAGCTGAGAGGGGGGAATAGTGCCATAAGGGCTGAGAGGGGGGAATAGTGCCATAAGGGCTGAGAGCGGGGAATAGCGCCATAAGGGCTGAGAGTGGGGAATAGTGCCATAAGAGCTGAGAGGGGGGGAATAGTGACTTAAGAGCTGAGAGGGGGAATAGTGCCATAAGGGCTGAGAGGGGGGAATAGTGCCTTAAGAGTTGAGAGGGGGAATAGTGCCTTAAGAGCTGAGAGGGGGGAATAGTGCCATAAGGGCTGAGAGGGGGAATAGTGCCTTAAGAGCTGAGAGGGGAAAATAGTGCCTTAAGAGCTGAGAGGGGGGAATAGTGCAATAAGAGCTGAGAGGGGGGAATAGGCCCTTAAGAGCTGAGAGGGGGGAATAGTGCCTTAAGAGTTGAGAGGGGGAATAGTGCCTTAAGAGCTGAGAGGGGGGAATAGTGCCATAAGGGCTGAGAGGGGGGAATAGTCCCTTAAGAGCTGAGAGGGGGGAATAGTGTCATAAGGGCTGAGAGGGGGGAATAGTGCAATAAGAGCTGAGGTGGGGGAAAAGTGCCATAAGGGCTGAGAGGGGGAATAGTGCCTTAAGAGCTGAGAGGGGAAAATAGTGCCTTAAGAGCTGAGAGGGGGGAATAGTGTCATAAGAACTGAGAGGGGGAATAGTGCTATAAGGGCTGAGAGGGGGGAATAGTACCTTAAGAGCTGAGAGGGGAGAATAGTGCCTTAAGAGCTGAGAGGGGGGGAATAGTGCCATAAAAGCTGAGAGGGGGGAATAGTGTCATAAGAACTGAGAGGGGGAATAGTGCCATAAGGGCTGAGAGGGGGGAATAGTGCCATAAGGGCTGAGAGGGGGGAATAGTGCCATGAGAGCTTAGAGGGGGGAATAGGCCCTTAAGAGCTGAGAGGCGGGAATAGTGCCATAAGGGCTGAGAGGGGGGAATAGTGCCATAAGAGCTGAGAGGGGGGAATAGTGCCATAAGGGCTGAGAGGGGGGAATAGTCCCTTAAGAGCTGAGAGGAGGGAATTGTGCCATAAGGGCTGAGAGGGGGGAATAGTGTCATAAGAGCTGAGAGGGGGGAATAGTGCCATAAGGGCTGAGAGGGGGAAAAGTGCCTTAAGAGCTGAGAGGGGGGAATAGTGCCATAAGAGCTTAGAGGGGGAATAGTCCCTTAAGAGCTGAGAGGGGGGAATAGCGCCATAATGGCTGAGAGTGGGGAATAGTGCCATAAGAGCTGAGAGGGGGAATAGTGCCTTAAGAGCTGAGAGGGGGGAATAGCGCCATAAGGGCTGAGAGGGGGGAATAGTGCAATAAGAGCTGAGAGGGGGAATAGTGCCTTAAGAGCTGAGAGGGGGGAATAGTGCCATAAGAGCTTAGAGGGGGAATAGTCCCTTAAGAGCTGAGAGGGGGAATAGTGCCATGAGAGCTTAGAGGGGGGAATAGGCCCTTAAGAGCTGAGAGGGGGGAATAGTGCCATAAGGGCTGAGAGGGGGGAATAGTGCCATGAGAGCTTAGAGGGGGGAATAGGCCCTTAAGAGCTGAGAGGGGGGAATAGTGCCATGAGAGCTTAGAGGGGGGAATAGCCCCTTAAGAGCTGAGAGGGGGGAATAGTGCCATAAGGGCTGAGAGGGGGGAATAGTGCCATAAGGGCTGAGAGGGGGGAATAGTGCCATAAGGGCTGAGAGGGGGGAATAGTGCCATGAGAGCTTAGAGGGGGGAATAGTCCCTTAAGAGCTGAGAGGGGAAAATAGTGCCTTAAGAGCTGAGAGGGGGGAATAGTGCAATAAGAGCTGAGAGGGGGGAATAGTGCCATAAGGGCTGAGAGGGGGAATAGTGCCTTAAGAGCTGAGAGGGGGGAATAGTGCCATAAGGGCTGAGAGGGGGGAATAGTGCCATAAGGGCTGAGAGGGGGGAATAGTGCCATGAGAGCTTAGAGGGGGGAATAGGCCCTTAAGAGCTGAGAGGGGGAATAGTGCCTTAAGAGCTGAGAGGGGGGAATAGTGCCATAAGAGCTTAGAGGGGGAATAGTCCCTTAAGAGCTGAGAGGGGGGAATAGCGCCATAAGGGCTGAGAGGGGGGAATAGTGCCATAAGGGCTGAGAGGGGGGAATAGTCCCATAAGGGCTGAGAGGGGAGAATAGTCCCTTAAGAGCTGAGAGGGGGGAATAGTGCCATAAGGGCTGAGAGGGGGGAATAGTGCCTTAAGAGCTGAGAGGGGGGAATAGTGCCATAAGAGCTTAGAGGGGGAATAGTCCCTTAAGAGCTGAGAGGGGGAATAGTGCCATGAGAGCTTAGAGGGGGAATAGGCCCTTAAGAGCTGAGAGGGGGGAATATTGCCATAAGGGCTGAGAGGGGGGAAAAGTGCCATGAGAGCTTAGAGGGGGGAATAGGCCCTTAAGAGCTGAGAGGGGGGAATAGTGCCATAAGAGCTTAGAGGGGGAATAGTCCCTTAAGAGCTGAGAGGGGGGAATAGCGCCATAAGGGCTGAGAGGGGGGAATAGTGCCATAAGGGCTGAGAGGGGGGAATAGTGCCATGAGAGCTTAGAGGGGGGAATAGGCCCTTAAGAGCTGAGAGGGGGGAATAGTGCCATAAGAGCTTAGAGGGGGAATAGTGCCATAAGGGCTTAGAGGGGGAATAGTCCCTTAAGAGCTGAGAGGGGGGAATAGCGCCATAAGGGCTGAGAGGGGGGAATAGTGCCATAAGGGCTGAGAGGGGGGAATAGTGCCATGAGAGCTTAGAGGGGGGAATAGGCCCTTAAGAGCTGAGAGGGGGGAATAGTGCCATAAGGGCTGAGAGGGGGGAATAGTGCCATAAGGGCTGAGAGCGGGGAATAGCGCCATAAGGGCTGAGAGTGGGGAATAGTGCCATAAGAGCTGAGAGGGGGGGAATAGTGACTTAAGAGCTGAGAGGGGGAATAGTGCCATAAGGGCTGAGAGGGGGGAATAGTGCCTTAAGAGTTGAGAGGGGGAATAGTGCCTTAAGAGCTGAGAGGGGGGAATAGTGCCATAAGGGCTGAGAGGGGGAATAGTGCCTTAAGAGCTGAGAGGGGAAAATAGTGCCTTAAGAGCTGAGAGGGGGGAATAGTGCAATAAGAGCTGAGAGGGGGGAATAGGCCCTTAAGAGCTGAGAGGGGGGAATAGTGCCTTAAGAGTTGAGAGGGGGAATAGTGCCTTAAGAGCTGAGAGGGGGGAATAGTGCCATAAGGGCTGAGAGGGGGGAATAGTCCCTTAAGAGCTGAGAGGGGGGAATAGTGTCATAAGGGCTGAGAGGGGGGAATAGTGCAATAAGAGCTGAGGTGGGGGAAAAGTGCCATAAGGGCTGAGAGGGGGAATAGTGCCTTAAGAGCTGAGAGGGGAAAATAGTGCCTTAAGAGCTGAGAGGGGGGAATAGTGTCATAAGAACTGAGAGGGGGAATAGTGCTATAAGGGCTGAGAGGGGGGAATAGTACCTTAAGAGCTGAGAGGGGAGAATAGTGCCTTAAGAGCTGAGAGGGGGGGAATAGTGCCATAAAAGCTGAGAGGGGGGAATAGTGTCATAAGAACTGAGAGGGGGAATAGTGCCATAAGGGCTGAGAGGGGGGAATAGTGCCATAAGGGCTGAGAGGGGGGAATAGTGCCATGAGAGCTTAGAGGGGGGAATAGGCCCTTAAGAGCTGAGAGGCGGGAATAGTGCCATAAGGGCTGAGAGGGGGGAATAGTGCCATAAGAGCTGAGAGGGGGGAATAGTGCCATAAGGGCTGAGAGGGGGGAATAGTCCCTTAAGAGCTGAGAGGAGGGAATTGTGCCATAAGGGCTGAGAGGGGGGAATAGTGTCATAAGAGCTGAGAGGGGGGAATAGTGCCATAAGGGCTGAGAGGGGGAAAAGTGCCTTAAGAGCTGAGAGGGGGGAATAGTGCCATAAGAGCTTAGAGGGGGAATAGTCCCTTAAGAGCTGAGAGGGGGGAATAGCGCCATAATGGCTGAGAGTGGGGAATAGTGCCATAAGAGCTGAGAGGGGGAATAGTGCCTTAAGAGCTGAGAGGGGGGAATAGCGCCATAAGGGCTGAGAGGGGGGAATAGTGCAATAAGAGCTGAGAGGGGGAATAGTGCCTTAAGAGCTGAGAGGGGGGAATAGTGCCATAAGAGCTTAGAGGGGGAATAGTCCCTTAAGAGCTGAGAGGGGGAATAGTGCCATGAGAGCTTAGAGGGGGGAATAGGCCCTTAAGAGCTGAGAGGGGGGAATAGTGCCATAAGGGCTGAGAGGGGGGAATAGTGCCATGAGAGCTTAGAGGGGGGAATAGGCCCTTAAGAGCTGAGAGGGGGGAATAGTGCCATGAGAGCTTAGAGGGGGGAATAGCCCCTTAAGAGCTGAGAGGGGGGAATAGTGCCATAAGGGCTGAGAGGGAGGAATAGTGCAATAAGAGCTGAGAGGGGGGAATAGCGCCATAAGGGCTGAGAGGGGGGAATAGTGCCATAAGGGCTGAGAGGGGGGAATAGTGCCATGAGAGCTTAGAGGGGGGAATAGGCCCTTAAGAGCTGAGAGGGGGGAATAGTGCCATAAGGGCTGAGAGGGGGGAATAGTGCCATAAGGGCTGAGAGGGGGGAATAGTGCCATAAGTGCTGAGAGGGGGAATAGTGCCATAAGAGCTGAGAGCGGGGAATAGCGCCATAAGGGCTGAGAGTGGGGAATAGTGCCATAAGAGCTGAGAGGGGGGGAATAGTGACTTAAGAGCTGAGAGGGGGAATAGTGCCATAAGGGCTGAGAGGGGGGAATAGTGCCTTAAGAGTTGAGAGGGGGAATAGTGCCTTAAGAGCTGAGAGGGGGGAATAGTGCCATAAGGGCTGAGAGGGGGGAATAGTCCCTTAAGAGCTGAGAGGGGGGAATAGTGTCATAAGGGCTGAGAGGGGGGAATAGTGCAATAAGAGCTGAGATGGGGGAAAAGTGCCATAAGGGCTGAGAGGGGGAATAGTGCCTTAAGAGCTGAGAGGGGAAAATAGTACCTTAAGAGCTGAGAGGGGGGAATAGTGCAATAAGAGCTGAGAGGGGGAATAGGCCCTTAAGAGCTGAGAGGGGGGAATAGTGCCATTAGGGCTGAGAGGGGGGAATAGTGCCATAAGGGCTGAGAGGGGGGAATAGTGCCATAAGGGCTGAGAGGGGGGAATAGTGCCATGAGAGCTTAGAGGGGGGAATAGGCCCTTAAGAGCTGAGAGGGGGGAATAGTGCCATAAGGGCTGAGAGGGGGGAATAGTGCCATAAGAGCTGAGAGGGGGGAATAGTCCCATAAGGGCTGAGAGGGGAGAATAGTCCCTTAAGAGCTGAGAGGGGGGAATTGTGCCATAAGGGCTGAGAGGGGGGAATAGTGCAATGAGAGCTTAGAGGGGGGAATAGGCCCTTAAGAGCTGAGAGGGGGGAATAGTGCCATAAGAGCTGAGAGGGGGGAATAGTGCCATAAGAGCTGAGAGGGGGGAATAGTCCCATAAGGGCTGAGAGGGGAGAATAGTCCCTTAAGAGCTGAGAGGGGGGAATAGCGCCATAAGGGCTGAGAGTGGGGAATAGTGCCATAAGAGCTAAGAGGGGGGGAATAGTGACTTAAGAGCTGAGAGGGGGAATAGTGCCATAAGGGCTGAGAGGGGGGAATAGTGCCATAAGGGCTGAGAGGGGGGAATAGTGCCTTAAGAGTTGAGAGGGGGAATAGTGCCTTAAGAGCTGAGAGGGGGGGAATAGTGCCATAAGGGCTGAGAGGGGGGAATAGTCCCTTAAGAGCTGAGAGGGGGGAATAGTGTCATAAGGGCTGAGAGGGGGGAATAGTGCAATAAGAGCTGAGATGGGGGAAAAGTGCCATAAGGGCTGAGAGGGGGAATAGTGCCTTAAGAGCTGAGAGGGGAAAATAGTGCCTTAAGAGCTGAGAGGGGGGAATAGTGTCATAAGAACTGAGAGGGGGAATAGTGCCATAAGGGCTGAGAGGGGGGAATAGTACCTTAAGAGCTGAGAGGGGAGAATAGTGCCTTAAGAGCTGAGAGGGGGGGAATAGTGCCATAAAAGCTGAGAGGGGGGAATAGTGTCATAAGAACTGAGAGGGGGAATAGTGCCATAAGGGCTGAGAGGGGGGAATAGTGCCATAAGGGCTGAGAGGGGGGAATAGTGCCATGAGAGCTTAGAGGGGGGAATAGGCCCTTAAGAGCTGAGAGGGGGGAATAGTGCCATAAGGGCTGAGAGGGGGGAATAGTGCCATAAGAGCTGAGAGGGGGGAATAGTCCCATAAGGGCTGAGAGGGGAGAATAGTCCCTTAAGAGCTGAGAGGGGGGAATAGTGCCATAAGGGCTGAGAGGGGGGAATAGTGCCTTAAGAGCTGAGAGGGGGGAATAGTGCCATAAGAGCTTAGAGGGGGAATAGTCCCTTAAGAGCTGAGAGGGGGAATAGTGCCATGAGAGCTTAGAGGGGGAATAGGCCCTTAAGAGCTGAGAGGGGGGAATATTGCCATAAGGGCTGAGAGGGGGGAAAAGTGCCATGAGAGCTTAGAGGGGGGAATAGGCCCTTAAGAGCTGAGAGGGGGGAATAGTGCCATAAGAGCTTAGAGGGGGAATAGTCCCTTAAGAGCTGAGAGGGGGGAATAGCGCCATAAGGGCTGAGAGGGGGGAATAGTGCCATAAGGGCTGAGAGGGGGGAATAGTGCCATGAGAGCTTAGAGGGGGGAATAGGCCCTTAAGAGCTGAGAGGGGGGAATAGTGCCATAAGAGCTTAGAGGGGGAATAGTGCCATAAGGGCTTAGAGGGGGAATAGTCCCTTAAGAGCTGAGAGGGGGGAATAGTGCCATAAGGGCTGAGAGGGGGGAATAGTGCCATAAGGGCTGAGAGGGGGGAATAGTGCCATGAGAGCTTAGAGGGGGGAATAGGCCCTTAAGAGCTGAGAGGGGGGAATAGTGCCATAAGGGCTGAGAGGGGGGAATAGTGCCATAAGGGCTGAGAGCGGGGAATAGCGCCATAAGGGCTGAGAGTGGGGAATAGTGCCATAAGAGCTGAGAGGGGGGAATAGTGACTTAAGAGCTGAGAGGGGGAATAGTGCCATAAGGGCTGAGAGGGGGGAATAGTGCCTTAAGAGTTGAGAGGGGGGAATAGTGCCATAAGGGCTGAGAGGGGGGAATAGTGCCATAAGGGCTGAGAGGGGGGAATAGTGCCATGAGAGCTTAGAGGGGGGAATAGGCCCTTAAGAGCTGAGAGGGGGAATAGTGCCTTAGGAGCTGAGAGGGGGGAATAGTGCCATAAGAGCTTAGAGGGGGAATAGTCCCTTAAGAGCTGAAAGGGGGGAATAGCGCCATAAGGGCTGAGAGGGGGGAATAGTGCCATAAGGGCTGAGAGGGGGGAATAGTGCCATGAGAGCTTAGAGGGGGGAATAGGCCCTTAAGAGCTGAGAGGGGGGAATAGTGCCATAAGGGCTGAGAGGGGGGAATAGTGCCATAAGGGCTGAGAGGGGGGAATAGTGCCATAAGGGCTGAGAGGGGGGAATAGTGCCATGAGAGCTTAGAGGGGGGAATAGGCCCTTAAGAGCTGAGAGGGGGGAATAGTGCCATAAGGGCTGAGAGGGGGGAATAGTGCCATAAGGGCTGAGAGGGGGGAATAGTGCCATAAGGGCTGAGAGGGGGGAATAGTGCCATGAGAGCTTAGAGGGGGGAATAGGCCCTTAAGAGCTGAGAGGGGGGAATAGTGCCATAAGGGCTGAGAGGGGGGAATAGTGCCATAAGGGCTGAGAGGGGGGAATAGTGCCATAAGGGCTGAGAGGGGGGAATAGTGCCATGAGAGCTTAGAGGGGGGAATAGGCCCTTAAGAGCTGAGAGGGGGGAATAGTGCCATAAGGGCTGAGAGGGGGGAATAGTGCCATAAGAGCTGAGAGGGGGGAATAGTCCCATAAGGGCTGAGAGGGGAGAATAGTCCCTTAGGAGCTGAGAGGGGGGAATTGTGCCATAAGGGCTGAGAGTGGGGAATAGTGCCATAAGAGCTGAGAGGGGGGGAATAGTCCCTTAAGAGCTGAGAGGGGGGAATAGTGTCATAAGGGCTGAGAGGGGGGAATAGTGCAATAAGAGCTGAGATGGGGGAAAAGTGCCATAAGGGCTGAGAGGGGGAATAGTGCCTTAAGAGCTGAGAGGGGAAAATAGTTCCTTAAGAGCTGAGAGGGGGGAATAGTGCAATAAGAGCTGAGAGGGGGGAATAGTGCCATAAGGGCTGAGAGGGGGAATAGTGCCATAAGGGCTGAGAGGGGGGAATAGTGCCATAAGGGCTGAGAGGGGGGAATAGTCCCTTAAGAGCTGAGAGGGGGGAATAGTGTCATAAGGGCTGAGAGGGGGGAATAGTGCAATAAGAGCTGAGAGTGGGGAATAGTGCCATAAGAGCTGAGAGGGGGGGAATAGTGACTTAAGAGCTGAGAGGGGGAATAGTGCCATAAGGGCTGAGAGTGGGGAATAGTGCCATAAGAGCTGAGAGGGGGGAATAGTGACTTAAGAGCTGAGAGGGGGAATAGTCCCTTAGGAGCTGAGAGGGGGGAATTGTGCCATAAGGGCTGAGAGTGGGGAATAGTGCCATAAGAGCTGAGAGGGGGGGAATAGTCCCTTAAGAGCTGAGAGGGGGGAATAGTGTCATAAGGGCTGAGAGGGGGGAATAGTGCAATAAGAGCTGAGATGGGGGAAAAGTGCCATAAGGGCTGAGAGGGGGAATAGTGCCTTAAGAGCTGAGAGGGGAAAATAGTTCCTTAAGAGCTGAGAGGGGGGAATAGTGCAATAAGAGCTGAGAGGGGGGAATAGTGCCATAAGGGCTGAGAGGGGGAATAGTGCCATAAGGGCTGAGAGGGGGGAATAGTGCCATAAGGGCTGAGAGGGGGGAATAGTCCCTTAAGAGCTGAGAGGGGGGAATAGTGTCATAAGGGCTGAGAGGGGGGAATAGTGCAATAAGAGCTGAGAGTGGGGAATAGTGCCATAAGAGCTGAGAGGGGGGGAATAGTGACTTAAGAGCTGAGAGGGGGAATAGTGCCATAAGGGCTGAGAGTGGGGAATAGTGCCATAAGAGCTGAGAGGGGGGGAATAGTGACTTAAGAGCTGAGAGGGGGAATAGTGCCATAAGGGCTGAGAGGGGGGAATAGTGCCTTAAGAGTTGAGAGGGGGAATAGTGCCTTAAGAGCTGAGAGGGGGGGAATAGTGCCATAAGGGCTGAGAGGGGGGAATAGTCCCTTAAGAGCTGAGAGGGGGGAATAGTGTCATAAGGGCTGAGAGGGGGGAATAGTGCAATAAGAGCTGAGATGGGGGAAAAGTGCCATAAGGGCTGAGAGGGGGAATAGTGCCTTAAGAGCTGAGAGGGGAAAATAGTTCCTTAAGAGCTGAGAGGGGGGAATAGTGCAATAAGAGCTGAGAGGGGGGAATAGTGCCATAAGGGCTGAGAGGGGGAATAGTGCCATAAGGGCTGAGAGGGGGGAATAGTGCCATAAGGGCTGAGAGGGGGGAATAGTCCCTTAAGAGCTGAGAGGGGGGAATAGTGTCATAAGGGCTGAGAGGGGGGAATAGTGCAATAAGAGCTGAGATGGGGGAAAAGTGCCATAAGGGCTGAGAGGGGGAATAGTGCCTTAAGAGCTGAGAGGGGAAAATAGTGCCTTAAGAGCTGAGAGGGGGGAATAGTGCAATAAGAGCTGAGAGGGGGGAATAGTGCCATAAGGGCTGAGAGGGGGAATAGTGCCATAAGGGCTGAGAGGGGGGAATAGTGCCATAAGGGCTGAGAGGGGGGAATAGTCCCTTAAGAGCTGAGAGGGGGGAATAGTGTCATAAGGGCTGAGAGGGGGGAATAGTGCAATAAGAGCTGAGAGGGGGAATAGTGCCTTAAGAGCTGAGAGGGGGGAATAGTGCCATAAGAGCTTAGAGGGGGAATAGTCCCTTAAGAGCTGAGAGGGGAAAATAGTGCCTTAAGAGCTGAGAGGGGGGAATAGTGCAATAAGAGCTGAGAGGGGGGAATAGTGCCATAAGGGCTGAGAGGGGGAATAGTGCCTTAAGAGCTGAGAGGGGGGAATAGTGCCATAAGGGCTGAGAGGGGGGAATAGTGCCATAAGGGCTGAGAGGGGGGAATAGTGCCATGAGAGCTTAGAGGGGGGAATAGGCCCTTAAGAGCTGAGAGGGGGAATAGTGCCTTAAGAGCTGAGAGGGGGGAATAGTGCCATAAGAGCTTAGAGGGGGAATAGTCCCTTAAGAGCTGAGAGGGGGGAATAGCGCCATAAGGGCTGAGAGGGGGGAATAGTGCCATAAGGGCTGAGAGGGGGGAATAGTGCCATGAGAGCTTAGAGGGGGGAATAGGCCCTTAAGAGCTGAGAGGGGGGAATAGTGCCATAAGGGCTGAGAGGGGGGAATAGTGCCATAAGGGCTGAGAGGGGGGAATAGTGCCATAAGGGCTGAGAGGGGGGAATAGTGCCATGAGAGCTTAGAGGGGGGAATAGGCCCTTAAGAGCTGAGAGGGGGGAATAGTGCCATAAGGGCTGAGAGGGGGGAATAGTGCCATAAGGGCTGAGAGGGGGGAATAGTGCCATAAGGGCTGAGAGGGGGGAATAGTGCCATGAGAGCTTAGAGGGGGGAATAGTCCCTTAAGAGCTGAGAGGGGAAAATAGTGCCTTAAGAGCTGAGAGGGGGGAATAGTGCAATAAGAGCTGAGAGGGGGGAATAGTGCCATAAGGGCTGAGAGGGGGAATAGTGCCTTAAGAGCTGAGAGGGGGGAATAGTGCCATAAGGGCTGAGAGGGGGGAATAGTGCCATAAGGGCTGAGAGGGGGGAATAGTGCCATGAGAGCTTAGAGGGGGGAATAGGCCCTTAAGAGCTGAGAGGGGGAATAGTGCCTTAAGAGCTGAGAGGGGGGAATAGTGCCATAAGAGCTTAGAGGGGGAATAGTCCCTTAAGAGCTGAGAGGGGGGAATAGCGCCATAAGGGCTGAGAGGGGGGAATAGTGCCATAAGGGCTGAGAGGGGGGAATAGTGCCATGAGAGCTTAGAGGGGGGAATAGGCCCTTAAGAGCTGAGAGGGGGGAATAGTGCCATAAGGGCTGAGAGGGGGGAATAGTGCCATAAGAGCTGAGAGGGGGGAATAGTCCCATAAGGGCTGAGAGGGGAGAATAGTCCCTTAAGAGCTGAGAGGGGGGAATAGTGCCATAAGGGCTGAGAGGGGGGAATAGTGCCTTAAGAGCTGAGAGGGGGGAATAGTGCCATGAGAGCTTAGAGGGGGAATAGGCCCTTAAGAGCTGAGAGGGGGAATAGTGCCTTAAGAGCTGAGAGGGGGGAATAGTGCCATAAGAGCTTAGAGGGGGAATAGTCCCTTAAGAGCTGAGAGGGGGGAATAGCGCCATAAGGGCTGAGAGGGGGGAATAGTGCCATAAGGGCTGAGAGGGGGGAATAGTGCCATGAGAGCTTAGAGGGGGGAATAGGCCCTTAAGAGCTGAGAGGGGGGAATAGTGCCATAAGGGCTGAGAGGGGGGAATAGTGCCATAAGGGCTGAGAGGGGGGAATAGTGCCATAAGGGCTGAGAGGGGGGAATAGTGCCATGAGAGCTTAGAGGGGGGAATAGGCCCTTAAGAGCTGAGAGGGGGGAATAGTGCCATAAGGGCTGAGAGGGGGGAATAGTGCCATAAGAGCTGAGAGGGGGGAATAGTCCCATAAGGGCTGAGAGGGGAGAATAGTCCCTTAAGAGCTGAGAGGGGGGAATAGTGCCATAAGGGCTGAGAGGGGGGAATAGTGCCTTAAGAGCTGAGAGGGGGGAATAGTGCCATAAGAGCTTAGAGGGGGAATAGTCCCTTAAGAGCTGAGAGGGGGAATAGTGCCATGAGAGCTTAGAGGGGGAATAGGCCCTTAAGAGCTGAGAGGGGGGAATATTGCCATAAGGGCTGAGAGGGGGGAAAAGTGCCATGAGAGCTTAGAGGGGGGAATAGGCCCTTAAGAGCTGAGAGGGGGGAATAGTGCCATAAGAGCTTAGAGGGGGAATAGTCCCTTAAGAGCTGAGAGGGGGGAATAGCGCCATAAGGGCTGAGAGGGGGGAATAGTGCCATAAGGGCTGAGAGGGGGGAATAGTGCCATGAGAGCTTAGAGGGGGGAATAGGCCCTTAAGAGCTGAGAGGGGGGAATAGTGCCATAAGAGCTTAGAGGGGGAATAGTGCCATAAGGGCTTAGAGGGGGAATAGTCCCTTAAGAGCTGAGAGGGGGAATAGCGCCATAAGGGCTGAGAGGGGGGAATAGTGCCATAAGGGCTGAGAGGGGGGAATAGTGCCATGAGAGCTTAGAGGGGGGAATAGGCCCTTAAGAGCTGAGAGGGGGGAATAGTGCCATAAGGGCTGAGAGGGGGGAATAGTGCCATAAGGGCTGAGAGCGGGGAATAGCGCCATAAGGGCTGAGAGTGGGGAATAGTGCCATAAGAGCTGAGAGGGGGGAATAGTGACTTAAGAGCTGAGAGGGGGAATAGTGCCATAAGGGCTGAGAGGGGGGAATAGTGCCATAAGGGCTGAGAGGGGGGAATAGTGCAATAAGAGCTGAGAGGGGGGAATAGGCCCTTAAGAGCTGAGAGGGGGGAATAGTGCCATAAGGGCTGAGAGGGGGGAATAGTGCCATAAGGGCTGAGAGGGGGGAATAGTGCCATAAGGGCTGAGAGGGGGGAATAGTGCCATGAGAGCTTAGAGGGGGGAATAGGCCCTTAAGAGCTGAGAGGGGGGAATAGTGCCATAAGGGCTGAGAGGGGGGAATAGTGCCATGAGAGCTTAGAGGGGGGAATAGGCCCTTAAGAGCTGAGAGGGGGGAATAGTGCCATAAGAGCTTAGAGGGGGAATAGTGCCATAAGGGCTTAGAGGGGGAATAGTCCCTTAAGAGCTGAGAGGGGGAATAGCGCCATAAGGGCTGAGAGGGGGGAATAGTGCCATAAGGGCTGAGAGGGGGGAATAGTGCCATGAGAGCTTAGAGGGGGGAATAGGCCCTTAAGAGCTGAGAGGGGGGAATAGTGCCATAAGGGCTGAGAGGGGGGAATAGTGCCATAAGGGCTGAGAGCGGGGAATAGCGCCATAAGGGCTGAGAGTGGGGAATAGTGCCATAAGAGCTGAGAGGGGGGAATAGTGACTTAAGAGCTGAGAGGGGGAATAGTGCCATAAGGGCTGAGAGGGGGGAATAGTGCCATAAGGGCTGAGAGGGGGGAATAGTGCAATAAGAGCTGAGAGGGGGGAATAGGCCCTTAAGAGCTGAGAGGGGGGAATAGTGCCATAAGGGCTGAGAGGGGGGAATAGTGCCATAAGGGCTGAGAGGGGGGAATAGTGCCATAAGGGCTGAGAGGGGGGAATAGTGCCATGAGAGCTTAGAGGGGGGAATAGGCCCTTAAGAGCTGAGAGGGGGGAATAGTGCCATAAGGGCTGAGAGGGGGGAATAGTGCCATAAGAGCTGAGAGGGGGGAATAGTCCCATAAGGGCTGAGAGGGGAGAATAGTCCCTTAAGAGCTGAGAGGGGGGAATTGTGCCATAAGGGCTGAGAGGGGGGAATAGTGTCATAAGAGCTGAGAGGGGGGAATAGTGCCATAAGGGCTGAGAGGGGGAAAAGTGCCTTAAGAGCTGAGAGGGGGGAATAGTGCCATAAGAGCTTAGAGGGGGAATAGTCCCTTAAGAGCTGAGAGGGGGGAATAGCGCCATAAGGGCTGAGAGTGGGGAATAGTGCCATAAGAGCTGAGAGGGGGGAATAGTGACTTAAGAGCTGAGAGGGGGAATAGTGCCATAAGGGCTGAGAGGGGGGATAGTGCAATAAGAGCTGAGAGGGGGGAATAGTGCCATAAGGGCTGAGAGGGGGAATAGTGCCATAAGGGCTGAGAGGGGGGAATAGTGCCATAAGGGCTGAGAGGGGGGAATAGTCCCTTAAGAGCTGAGAGGGGGGAATAGTGTCATAAGGGCTGAGAGGGGGGAATAGTGCAATAAGAGCTGAGAGGGGGAATAGTGCCTTAAGAGCTGAGAGGGGGGAATAGTGCCATAAGAGCTTAGAGGGGGAATAGTCCCTTAAGAGCTGAGAGGGGAAAATAGTGCCTTAAGAGCTGAGAGGGGGGAATAGTGCAATAAGAGCTGAGAGGGGGAATAGTGCCATAAGGGCTGAGAGGGGGAATAGTGCCTTAAGAGCTGAGAGGGGGGAATAGTGCCATAAGGGCTGAGAGGGGGGAATAGTGCCATAAGGGCTGAGAGGGGGGAATAGTGCCATGAGAGCTTAGAGGGGGGAATAGGCCCTTAAGAGCTGAGAGGGGGAATAGTGCCTTAAGAGCTGAGAGGGGGGAATAGTGCCATAAGAGCTTAGAGGGGGGAATAGGCCCTTAAGAGCTGAGAGGGGGGAATAGTGCCATAAGGGCTGAGAGGGGGGAATAGTGCCATAAGGGCTGAGAGGGGGGAATAGTGCCATAAGGGCTGAGAGGGGGGAATAGTGCCATGAGAGCTTAGAGGGGGGAATAGGCCCTTAAGAGCTGAGAGGGGGGAATAGTGCCATAAGGGCTGAGAGGGGGGAATAGTGCCATAAGGGCTGAGAGGGGGGAATAGTGCCATAAGGGCTGAGAGGGGGGAATAGTGCCATGAGAGCTTAGAGGGGGGAATAGGCCCTTAAGAGCTGAGAGGGGGGAATAGTGCCATAAGGGCTGAGAGGGGGGAATAGTGCCATAAGGGCTGAGAGGGGGGAATAGTGCCATAAGGGCTGAGAGGGGGGAATAGTGCCATGAGAGCTTAGAGGGGGGAATAGGCCCTTAAGAGCTGAGAGGGGGGAATAGTGCCATAAGGGCTGAGAGGGGGGAATAGTGCCATAAGAGCTGAGAGGGGGGAATAGTCCCATAAGGGCTGAGAGGGGAGAATAGTCCCTTAGGAGCTGAGAGGGGGGAATTGTGCCATAAGGGCTGAGAGTGGGGAATAGTGCCATAAGAGCTGAGAGGGGGGGAATAGTGACTTAAGAGCTGAGAGGGGGAATAGTGCCATAAGGGCTGAGAGGGGGGAATAGTGCCATAAGGGCTGAGAGGGGGGAATAGTGCCATGAGAGCTTAGAGGGGGGAATAGGCCCTTAAGAGCTGAGAGGGGGGAATAGTGCCATAAGGGCTGAGAGGGGGGAATAGTGCCATAAGAGCTGAGAGGGGGAATAGTCCCATAAGGGCTGAGAGGGGAGAATAGTCCCTTAGGAGCTGAGAGGGGGGAATAGCGCCATAAGGGCTGAGAGTGGGGAATAGTGCCATAAGAGCTGAGAGGGGGGGAATAGTGACTTAAGAGCTGAGAGGGGGAATAGTGCCATAAGGGCTGAGAGGGGGGAATAGTGCCTTAAGAGTTGAGAGGGGGAATAGTGCCTTAAGAGCTGAGAGGGGGGGAATAGTGCCATAAGGGCTGAGAGGGGGGAATAGTCCCTTAAGAGCTGAGAGGGGGGAATAGTGTCATAAGGGCTGAGAGGGGGGAATAGTGCAATAAGAGCTGAGATGGGGGAAAAGTGCCATAAGGGCTGAGAGGGGGAATAGTGCCTTAAGAGCTGAGAGGGGAAAATAGTTCCTTAAGAGCTGAGAGGGGGGAATAGTGCAATAAGAGCTGAGAGGGGGGAATAGTGCCATAAGGGCTGAGAGGGGGAATAGTGCCATAAGGGCTGAGAGGGGGGAATAGTGCCATAAGGGCTGAGAGGGGGGAATAGTCCCTTAAGAGCTGAGAGGGGGGAATAGTGTCATAAGGGCTGAGAGGGGGGAATAGTGCAATAAGAGCTGAGATGGGGGAAAAGTGCCATAAGGGCTGAGAGGGGGAATAGTGCCTTAAGAGCTGAGAGGGGAAAATAGTGCCTTAAGAGCTGAGAGGGGGGAATAGTGCAATAAGAGCTGAGAGGGGGGAATAGTGCCATAAGGGCTGAGAGGGGGAATAGTGCCATAAGGGCTGAGAGGGGGGAATAGTGCCATAAGGGCTGAGAGGGGGGAATAGTCCCTTAAGAGCTGAGAGGGGGGAATAGTGTCATAAGGGCTGAGAGGGGGGAATAGTGCAATAAGAGCTGAGAGGGGGAATAGTGCCTTAAGAGCTGAGAGGGGGGAATAGTGCCATAAGAGCTTAGAGGGGGAATAGTCCCTTAAGAGCTGAGAGGGGAAAATAGTGCCTTAAGAGCTGAGAGGGGGGAATAGTGCAATAAGAGCTGAGAGGGGGGAATAGTGCCATAAGGGCTGAGAGGGGGAATAGTGCCTTAAGAGCTGAGAGGGGGGAATAGTGCCATAAGGGCTGAGAGGGGGGAATAGTGCCATAAGGGCTGAGAGGGGGGAATAGTGCCATGAGAGCTTAGAGGGGGGAATAGGCCCTTAAGAGCTGAGAGGGGGAATAGTGCCTTAAGAGCTGAGAGGGGGGAATAGTGCCATAAGAGCTTAGAGGGGGAATAGTCCCTTAAGAGCTGAGAGGGGGGAATAGCGCCATAAGGGCTGAGAGGGGGGAATAGTGCCATAAGGGCTGAGAGGGGGGAATAGTGCCATAAGGGCTGAGAGGGGGGAATAGTGCCATGAGAGCTTAGAGGGGGGAATAGTCCCTTAAGAGCTGAGAGGGGAAAATAGTGCCTTAAGAGCTGAGAGGGGGGAATAGTGCCATAAGGGCTGAGAGGGGGAATAGTGCCTTAAGAGCTGAGAGGGGGGAATAGTGCCATAAGGGCTGAGAGGGGGGAATAGTGCCATAAGGGCTGAGAGGGGGGAATAGTGCCATGAGAGCTTAGAGGGGGGAATAGGCCCTTAAGAGCTGAGAGGGGGAATAGTGCCTTAAGAGCTGAGAGGGGGGAATAGTGCCATAAGAGCTTAGAGGGGGAATAGTCCCTTAAGAGCTGAGAGGGGGGAATAGCGCCATAAGGGCTGAGAGGGGGGAATAGTGCCATAAGGGCTGAGAGGGGGGAATAGTGCCATGAGAGCTTAGAGGGGGGAATAGGCCCTTAAGAGCTGAGAGGGGGGAATAGTGCCATAAGGGCTGAGAGGGGGGAATAGTGCCATAAGGGCTGAGAGGGGGGAATAGTGCCATAAGGGCTGAGAGGGGGGAATAGTGCCATGAGAGCTTAGAGGGGGGAATAGGCCCTTAAGAGCTGAGAGGGGGGAATAGTGCCATAAGGGCTGAGAGGGGGGAATAGTGCCATAAGGGCTGAGAGGGGGGAATAGTGCCATAAGGGCTGAGAGGGGGGAATAGTGCCATGAGAGCTTAGAGGGGGGAATAGGCCCTTAAGAGCTGAGAGGGGGGAATAGTGCCATAAGGGCTGAGAGGGGGGAATAGTGCCATAAGGGCTGAGAGGGGGGAATAGTGCCATAAGGGCTGAGAGGGGGGAATAGTGCCATGAGAGCTTAGAGGGGGGAATAGGCCCTTAAGAGCTGAGAGGGGGGAATAGTGCCATAAGGGCTGAGAGGGGGGAATAGTGCCATAAGAGCTGAGAGGGGGGAATAGTCCCATAAGGGCTGAGAGGGGAGAATAGTCCCTTAGGAGCTGAGAGGGGGGAATTGTGCCATAAGGGCTGAGAGTGGGGAATAGTGCCATAAGAGCTGAGAGGGGGGGAATAGTGACTTAAGAGCTGAGAGGGGGAATAGTGCCATAAGGGCTGAGAGGGGGGAATAGTGCCATAAGGGCTGAGAGGGGGGAATAGTGCCATGAGAGCTTAGAGGGGGGAATAGGCCCTTAAGAGCTGAGAGGGGGGAATAGTGCCATAAGGGCTGAGAGGGGGGAATAGTGCCATAAGAGCTGAGAGGGGGAATAGTCCCATAAGGGCTGAGAGGGGAGAATAGTCCCTTAGGAGCTGAGAGGGGGGAATAGCGCCATAAGGGCTGAGAGTGGGGAATAGTGCCATAAGAGCTGAGAGGGGGGGAATAGTGACTTAAGAGCTGAGAGGGGGAATAGTGCCATAAGGGCTGAGAGGGGGGAATAGTGCCTTAAGAGTTGAGAGGGGGAATAGTGCCTTAAGAGCTGAGAGGGGGGGAATAGTGCCATAAGGGCTGAGAGGGGGGAATAGTCCCTTAAGAGCTGAGAGGGGGGAATAGTGTCATAAGGGCTGAGAGGGGGGAATAGTGCAATAAGAGCTGAGATGGGGGAAAAGTGCCATAAGGGCTGAGAGGGGGAATAGTGCCTTAAGAGCTGAGAGGGGAAAATAGTTCCTTAAGAGCTGAGAGGGGGGAATAGTGCAATAAGAGCTGAGAGGGGGGAATAGTGCCATAAGGGCTGAGAGGGGGAATAGTGCCATAAGGGCTGAGAGGGGGGAATAGTGCCATAAGGGCTGAGAGGGGGGAATAGTCCCTTAAGAGCTGAGAGGGGGGAATAGCGCCATTAGGGCTGAGAGTGGGGAATAGTGCCATAAGAGCTGAGAGGGGGGGAATAGTGCCATAAGGGCTGAGAGGGGGAATAGTCCCTTAAGAGCTGAGAGGGGGGAATAGTGTCATAAGGGCTGAGAGGGGGGAATAGTGCAATAAGAGCTGAGATGGGGGAAAAGTGCCATAAGGGCTGAGAGGGGAGAATAGTCCCTTAAGAGCTGAGAGGGGGGAATTGTGCCATAAGGGCTGAGAGGGTTTGAATAGTGTCATAAGAGCTGAGAGGGGGGAATAGTGCCATAAGGGCTGAGAGGGGGAAAGTGCCTTAAGAGCTGAGAGGGGGGAATAGTGCCATAAGAGCTTAGAGGGGGAATAGTCCCTTAAGAGCTGAGAGGGGGGAATAGCGCCATAAGGGCTGAGAGTGGGGAATAGTGCCATAAGAGCTGAGAGGGGGGGAATAGTGACTTAAGAGCTGAGAGGGGGAATAGTGCCATAAGGGCTGAGAGGGGGGGATAGTGCCTTAAGGGTTGAGAGGGGGAATAGTGCCTTAAGAGCTGAGAGGGGTGGAATAGTGCCATAAGGGCTGAGAGGGGGGAATAGTCCCTTAAGAGCTGAGAGGGGGGAATAGTGTCATAAGGGCTGAGAGGGGGGAATAGTGCAATAAGAGCTGAGATGGGGGAAAAGTGCCATAAGGGCTGAGAGGGGGAATAGTGCCTTAAGAGCTGAGAGGGGAAAATAGTGCCTTAAGAGCTGAGAGGGGGGAATAGTGCAATAAGAGCTGAGAGGGGGGAATAGTGCCATAAGGGCTGAGAGGGGGAATAGTGCCATAAGGGCTGAGAGGGGGGAATAGTGCCATAAGGGCTGAGAGGGGGGAATAGTCCCTTAAGAGCTGAGAGGGGGGAATAGTGTCATAAGGGCTGAGAGGGGGGAATAGTGCAATAAGAGCTGAGAGGGGGAATAGTGCCTTAAGAGCTGAGAGGGGGGAATAGTGCCATAAGAGCTTAGAGGGGGAATAGTCCCTTAAGAGCTGAGAGGGGAAAATAGTGCCTTAAGAGCTGAGAGGGGGGAATAGTGCAATAAGAGCTGAGAGGGGGGAATAGTGCCATAAGGGCTGAGAGGGGGAATAGTGCCTTAAGAGCTGAGAGGGGGGAATAGTGCCATAAGGGCTGAGAGGGGGGAATAGTGCCATAAGGGCTGAGAGGGGGGAATAGTGCCATAAGGGCTGAGAGGGGGGAATAGTGCCATGAGAGCTTAGAGGGGGGAATAGGCCCTTAAGAGCTGAGAGGGGGAATAGTGCCTTAAGAGCTGAGAGGGGGAATAGTGCCATAAGAGCTTAGAGGGGGAATAGTCCCTTAAGAGCTGAGAGGGGGGAATAGCGCCATAAGGGCTGAGAGGGGGGAATAGTGCCATAAGGGCTGAGAGGGGGGAATAGTGCCATGAGAGCTTAGAGGGGGGAATAGGCCCTTAAGAGCTGAGAGGGGGGAATAGTGCCATAAGGGCTGAGAGGGGGGAATAGTGCCATAAGGGCTGAGAGGGGGGAATAGTGCCATAAGGGCTGAGAGGGGGGAATAGTGCCATGAGAGCTTAGAGGGGGGAATAGGCCCTTAAGAGCTGAGAGGGGGGAATAGTGCCATAAGGGCTGAGAGGGGGGAATAGTGCCATAAGGGCTGAGAGGGGGGAATAGTGCCATAAGGGCTGAGAGGGGGGAATAGTGCCATGAGAGCTTAGAGGGGGGGAATAGGCCCTTAAGAGCTGAGAGGGGGGAATAGTGCCATAAGGGCTGAGAGGGGGGAATAGTGCCATAAGGGCTGAGAGGGGGGAATAGTGCCATAAGGGCTGAGAGGGGGGAATAGTGCCATGAGAGCTTAGAGGGGGGAATAGGCCCTTAAGAGCTGAGAGGGGGGAATAGTGCCATAAGGGCTGAGAGGGGGGAATAGTGCCATAAGAGCTGAGAGGGGGGAATAGTCCCATAAGGGCTGAGAGGGGAGAATAGTCCCTTAGGAGCTGAGAGGGGGAATTGTGCCATAAGGGCTGAGAGTGGGGAATAGTGCCATAAGGGCTGAGAGGGGTGGAATAGTGCCATAAGGGCTGAGAGGGGGGAATAGTCCCTTAAGAGCTGAGAGGGGGGAATAGTGTCATAAGGGCTGAGAGGGGGGAATTGTGCCATAAGGGCTGAGAGGGGGGAATAGTGTCATAAGAGCTGAGAGGGGGGAATAGTGCCATAAGGGCTGAGAGGGGGAAAAGTGCCTTAAGAGCTGAGAGGGGGGAATAGTGCCATAAGAGCTTAGAGGGGGAATAGTCCCTTAAGAGCTGAGAGGGGGGAATAGCGCCATAAGGGCTGAGAGTGGGGAATAGTGCCATAAGGGCTGAGAGGGGGAATAGTGCCTTAAGAGCTGAGAGGGGAAAATAGTTCCTTAAGAGCTGAGAGGGGGGAATAGTGCAATAAGAGCTGAGAGGGGGGAATAGTGCCATAAGGGCTGAGAGGGGGAATAGTGCCATAAGAGCTTAGAGGGGGAATAGTCCCTTAAGAGCTGAGAGGGGAAAATAGTGCCTTAAGAGCTGAGAGGGGGGAATAGTGCAATAAGAGCTGAGAGGGGGGAATAGTGCCATAAGGGCTGAGAGGGGGAATAGTGCCTTAAGAGCTGAGAGGGGGGAATAGTGCCATAAGGGCTGAGAGGGGGGAATAGTGCCATAAGGGCTGAGAGGGGGAATAGTGCCATGAGAGCTTAGAGGGGGGAATAGGCCCTTAAGAGCTGAGAGGGGGAATAGTGCCTTAAGAGCTGAGAGGGGGGAATAGTGCCATAAGAGCTTAGAGGGGGAATAGTCCCTTAAGAGCTGAGAGGGGGGAATAGCGCCATAAGGGCTAAGAGGGGGGAATAGTGCCATAAGGGCTGAGAGGGGGGAATAGTGCCATGAGAGCTTAGAGGGGGGAATAGGCCCTTAAGAGCTGAGAGGGGGGAATAGTGCCATAAGGGCTGAGAGGGGGGAATAGTGCCATAAGAGCTGAGAGGGGTGGAATAGTGCCATAAGGGCTGAGAGGGGGGAATAGTCCCTTAAGAGCTGAGAGGGGGGAATAGTGTCATAAGGGCTGAGAGGGGGGAATTGTGCCATAAGGGCTGAGAGGGGGGAATAGTGTCATAAGAGCTGAGAGGGGGGAATAGTGCCATAAGGGCTGAGAGGGGGAAAAGTGCCTTAAGAGCTGAGAGGGGGGAATAGTGCCATAAGAGCTTAGAGGGGGAATAGTCCCTTAAGAGCTGAGAGGGGGGAATAGCGCCATAAGGGCTGAGAGTGGGGAATAGTGCCATAAGGGCTGAGAGGGGGAATAGTGCCTTAAGAGCTGAGAGGGGAAAATAGTTCCTTAAGAGCTGAGAGGGGGGAATAGTGCAATAAGAGCTGAGAGGGGGGAATAGTGCCATAAGGGCTGAGAGGGGGAATAGTGCCATAAGGGCTGAGAGGGGGGAATAGTGCCATAAGGGCTGAGAGGGGGGAATAGTGCCATAAGGGCTGAGAGGGGGGAATAGTGCCATAAGGGCTGAGAGGGGGGAATAGTGCCATAAGGGCTGAGAGGGGGGAATAGTGCCATGAGAGCTTAGAGGGGGGGAATAGGCCCTTAAGAGCTGAGAGGGGGGAATAGTGCCATAAGGGCTGAGAGGGGGGAATAGTGCCATAAGGGCTGAGAGGGGGGAATAGTGACTTAAGAGCTGAGAGGGGGAATAGTGCCATAAGGGCTGAGAGGGGGGAATAGTGCCATAAGGGCTGAGAGGGGGGAATAGTGCCATGAGAGCTTAGAGGGGGGAATAGGCCCTTAAGAGCTGAGAGGGGGGAATAGTGCCATAAGGGCTGAGAGGGGGGAATAGTGCCATAAGAGCTGAGAGGGGGAATAGTCCCATAAGGGCTGAGAGGGGAGAATAGTCCCTTAGGAGCTGAGAGGGGGGAATAGCGCCATAAGGGCTGAGAGTGGGGAATAGTGCCATAAGAGCTGAGAGGGGGGGAATAGTGACTTAAGAGCTGAGAGGGGGAATAGTGCCATAAGAGCTTAGAGGGGGAATAGTCCCTTAAGAGCTGAGAGGGGTGGAATAGTGCCATAAGGGCTGAGAGGGGGGAATAGTCCCTTAAGAGCTGAGAGGGGGGAATAGTGTCATAAGGGCTGAGAGGGGGGAATTGTGCCATAAGGGCTGAGAGGGGGGAATAGTGTCATAAGAGCTGAGAGGGGGGAATAGTGCCATAAGGGCTGAGAGGGGGAAAAGTGCCTTAAGAGCTGAGAGGGGGGAATAGTGCCATAAGAGCTTAGAGGGGGAATAGTCCCTTAAGAGCTGAGAGGGGGGAATAGTGCAATAAGAGCTGAGAGGGGGGAATAGTGCCATAAGGGCTGAGAGGGGGAATAGTGCCATAAGGGCTGAGAGGGGGGAATAGTGCCATAAGGGCTGAGAGGGGGGAATAGTCCCTTAAGAGCTGAGAGGGGGGAATAGCGCCATTAGGGCTGAGAGTGGGGAATAGTGCCATAAGAGCTGAGAGGGGGGGAATAGTGACTTAAGAGCTGAGAGGGGGAATAGTGCCATAAGGGCTGAGAGGGGGGAATAGTGCCTTAAGAGTTGAGAGGGGGAATAGTCCCTTAAGAGCTGAGAGGGGGGAATAGTGTCATAAGGGCTGAGAGGGGGGAATAGTGCAATAAGAGCTGAGATGGGGGAAAAGTGCCATAAGGGCTGAGAGGGGGAGTAGTGCCTTAAGAGCTGAGAGGGGAAAATAGTGCCTTAAGAGCTGAGAGGGGGGAATAGTGCAATAAGAGCTGAGAGGGGGGAATAGTGCCATAAGGGCTGAGAGGGGGAATAGTGCCATAAGGGCTGAGAGGGGGGAATAGTGCCATAAGGGCTGAGAGGGGGGAATAGTCCCTTAAGAGCTGAGAGGGGGGAATAGTGTCATAAGGGCTGAGAGGGGGGAATAGTGCAATAAGAGCTGAGAGGGGGAATAGTGCCTTAAGAGCTGAGAGGGGGAATAGTGCCATAAGAGCTTAGAGGGGGAATAGTCCCTTAAGAGCTGAGAGGGGAAAATAGTGCCTTAAGAGCTGAGAGGGGGGAATAGTGCAATAAGAGCTGAGAGGGGGGAATAGTGCCATAAGGGCTGAGAGGGGGAATAGTGCCTTAAGAGCTGAGAGGGGGGAATAGTGCCATAAGGGCTGAGAGGGGGGAATAGTGCCATAAGGGCTGAGAGGGGGAATAGTGCCATGAGAGCTTAGAGGGGGGAATAGGCCCTTAAGAGCTGAGAGGGGGAATAGTGCCTTAAGAGCTGAGAGGGGGGAATAGTGCCATAAGAGCTTAGAGGGGGAATAGTCCCTTAAGAGCTGAGAGGGGGGAATAGCGCCATAAGGGCTGAGAGGGGGGAATAGTGCCATAAGGGCTGAGAGGGGGGAATAGTGCCATGAGAGCTTAGAGGGGGGAATAGGCCCTTAAGAGCTGAGAGGGGGGAATAGTGCCATAAGGGCTGAGAGGGGGGAATAGTGCCATAAGAGCTGAGAGGGGGGAATAGTCCCATAAGGGCTGAGAGGGGAGAATAGTCCCTTAGGAGCTGAGAGGGGGGAATTGTGCCATAAGGGCTGAGAGTGGGGAATAGTGCCATAAGAGCTGAGAGGGGGGAATAGTGACTTAAGAGCTGAGAGGGGGAATAGTGCCATAAGGGCTGAGAGGGGGGAATAGTGCCATAAGGGCTGAGAGGGGGGAATAGTGCCATGAGAGCTTAGAGGGGGGAATAGGCCCTTAAGAGCTGAGAGGGGGGAATAGTGCCATAAGGGCTGAGAGGGGGGAATAGTGCCATAAGAGCTGAGAGGGGGAATAGTCCCATAAGGGCTGAGAGGGGAGAATAGTCCCTTAGGAGCTGAGAGGGGGGAATAGCGCCATAAGGGCTGAGAGGGGTGGAATAGTTCCATAAGGGCTGAGAGGGGGGAATAGTCCCTTAAGAGCTGAGAGGGGGGAATAGTGTCATAAGGGCTGAGAGGGGGGAATTGTGCCATAAGGGCTGAGAGGGGGGAATAGTGTCATAAGAGCTGAGAGGGGGGAATAGTGCCATAAGGGCTGAGAGGGGGAAAAGTGCCTTAAGAGCTGAGAGGGGGGAATAGTGCCATAAGAGCTTAGAGGGGGAATAGTCCCTTAAGAGCTGAGAGGGGGGAATAGCGCCATAAGGGCTGAGAGTGGGGAATAGTGCCATAAGGGCTGAGAGGGGGAATAGTGCCTTAAGAGCTGAGAGGGGAAAATAGTGTCATAAGGGCTGAGAGGGGGGAATAGTGCAATAAGAGCTGAGAGGGGGAATAGTGCCTTAAGAGCTGAGAGGGGGGAATAGTGCCATAAGAGCTTAGAGGGGGAATAGTCCCTTAAGAGCTGAGAGGGGAAAATAGTGCCTTAAGAGCTGAGAGGGGGGAATAGTGCAATAAGAGCTGAGAGGGGGGAATAGTGCCATAAGGGCTGAGAGGGGGAATAGTGCCTTAAGAGCTGAGAGGGGGGAATAGTGCCATAAGGGCTGAGAGGGGGGAATAGTGCCATAAGGGCTGAGAGGGGGAATAGTGCCATGAGAGCTTAGAGGGGGGAATAGGCCCTTAAGAGCTGAGAGGGGGAATAGTGCCTTAAGAGCTGAGAGGGGGGAATAGTGCCATAAGAGCTTAGAGGGGGAATAGTCCCTTAAGAGCTGAGAGGGGGGAATAGCGCCATAAGGGCTGAGAGGGGGGAATAGTGCCATAAGGGCTGAGAGGGGGGAATAGTGCCATGAGAGCTTAGAGGGGGGAATAGGCCCTTAAGAGCTGAGAGGGGGGAATAGTGCCATAAGGGCTGAGAGGGGGGAATAGTGCCATAAGGGCTGAGAGGGGGGAATAGTGCCATAAGGGCTGAGAGGGGGGAATAGTGCCATGAGAGCTTAGAGGGGGAATAGGCCCTTAAGAGCTGAGAGGGGGGAATAGTGCCATAAGGGCTGAGAGGGGGGAATAGTGCCATAAGGGCTGAGAGGGGGGAATAGTGCCATAAGGGCTGAGAGGGGGGAATAGTGCCATGAGAGCTTAGAGGGGGGAATAGGCCCTTAAGAGCTGAGAGGGGGGAATAGTGCCATAAGGGCTGAGAGGGGGGAATAGTGCCATAAGGGCTGAGAGGGGGGAATAGTGCCATAAGGGCTGAGAGGGGGGAATAGTGCCATGAGAGCTTAGAGGGGGGAATAGGCCCTTAAGAGCTGAGAGGGGGGAATAGTGCCATAAGGGCTGAGAGGGGGGAATAGTGCCATAAGAGCTGAGAGGGGGGAATAGTCCCATAAGGGCTGAGAGGGGAGAATAGTCCCTTAGGAGCTGAGAGGGGGGAATTGTGCCATAAGGGCTGAGAGTGGGGAATAGTGCCATAAGAGCTGAGAGGGGGGAATAGTGACTTAAGAGCTGAGAGGGGGAATAGTGCCATAAGGGCTGAGAGGGGGGAATAGTGCCATAAGGGCTGAGAGGGGGGAATAGTGCCATGAGAGCTTAGAGGGGGGAATAGGCCCTTAAGAGCTGAGAGGGGGGAATAGTGCCATAAGGGCTGAGAGGGGGGAATAGTGCCATAAGAGCTGAGAGGGGGAATAGTCCCATAAGGGCTGAGAGGGGAGAATAGTCCCTTAGGAGCTGAGAGGGGGGAATAGCGCCATAAGGGCTGAGAGTGGGGAATAGTGCCATAAGAGCTGAGAGGGGGGGAATAGTGACTTAAGAGCTGAGAGGGGGAATAGTGCCATAAGGGCTGAGAGGGGGGAATAGTGCCTTAAGAGTTGAGAGGGGGAATAGTGCCTTAAGAGCTGAGAGGGGGGGAATAGTGCCATAAGGGCTGAGAGGGGGGAATAGTCCCTTAAGAGCTGAGAGGGGGGAATAGTGTCATAAGGGCTGAGAGGGGGGAATTGTGCCATAAGGGCTGAGAGGGGGGAATAGTGTCATAAGAGCTGAGAGGGGGGAATAGTGCCATAAGGGCTGAGAGGGGGAAAAGTGCCTTAAGAGCTGAGAGGGGGAATAGTCCCTTAAGAGCTGAGAGGGGGGAATAGCGCCATAAGGGCTGAGAGTGGGGAATAGTGCCATAAGGGCTGAGAGGGGGAATAGTGCCTTAAGAGCTGAGAGGGGAAAATAGTTCCTTAAGAGCTGAGAGGGGGGAATAGTGCAATAAGAGCTGAGAGGGGGGAATAGTGCCTTAAGAGTTGAGAGGGGGAATAGTGCCTTAAGAGCTGAGAGGGGGGGAATAGTGCCATAAGGGCTGAGAGGGGGGAATAGTCCCTTAAGAGCTGAGAGGGGGGAATAGTGTCATAAGGGCTGAGAGGGGGGAATAGTGCAATAAGAGCTGAGATGGGGGAAAAGTGCCATAAGGGCTGAGAGGGGGAATAGTGCCTTAAGAGCTGAGAGGGGAAAATAGTGCCTTAAGAGCTGAGAGGGGGGGAATAGTGCCATAAGGGCTGAGAGGGGGGAATAGTCCCTTAAGAGCTGAGAGGGGGGAATAGTGTCATAAGGGCTGAGAGGGGGGAATAGTGCAATAAGAGCTGAGATGGGGGAAAAGTGCCATAAGGGCTGAGAGGGGGAATAGTGCCTTAAGAGCTGAGAGGGGAAAATAGTGCCTTAAGAGCTGAGAGGGGGAATAGTGCCTTAAGAGCTGAGAGGGGGGAATAGTGCCATAAGAGCTTAGAGGGGGAATAGTCCCTTAAGAGCTGAGAGGGGGGAATAGCGCCATAAGGGCTGAGAGGGGTGGAATAGTGCCATAAGGGCTGAGAGGGGGGAATAGTCCCTTAAGAGCTGAGAGGGGGGAATAGTGTCATAAGGGCTGAGAGGGGGGAATAGTGCAATAAGAGCTGAGATGGGGGAAAAGTGCCATAAGGGCTGAGAGGGGGAATAGTGCCTTAAGAGCTGAGAGGGGAAAATAGTGCCTTAAGAGCTGAGAGGGGGGAATAGTGCAATAAGAGCTGAGAGGGGGGAATAGTGCCATAAGGGCTGAGAGGGGGAATAGTGCCATAAGGGCTGAGAGGGGGGAATAGTGCCATAAGGGCTGAGAGGGGGGAATAGTCCCTTAAGAGCTGAGAGGGGGGAATAGTGTCATAAGGGCTGAGAGGGGGGAATAGTGCAATAAGAGCTGAGAGGGGGAATAGTGCCTTAAGAGCTGAGAGGGGGGAATAGTGCCATAAGAGCTTAGAGGGGGAATAGTCCCTTAAGAGCTGAGAGGGGAAAATAGTGCCTTAAGAGCTGAGAGGGGGGAATAGTGCAATAAGAGCTGAGAGGGGGGAATAGTGCCATAAGAGCTGAGAGGGGGAATAGTGCCTTAAGAGCTGAGAGGGGGGAATAGTGCCATAAGGGCTGAGAGGGGGGAATAGTGCCATAAGGGCTGAGAGGGGGGAATAGTGCCATGAGAGCTTAGAGGGGGGAATAGGCCCTTAAGAGCTGAGAGGGGGAATAGTGCCTTAAGAGCTGAGAGGGGGAATAGTGCCATAAGAGCTTAGAGGGGGAATAGTCCCTTAAGAGCTGAGAGGGGGGAATAGCGCCATAAGGGCTGAGAGGGGGGAATAGTGCCATAAGGGCTGAGAGGGGGGAATAGTGCCATGAGAGCTTAGAGGGGGGAATAGGCCCTTAAGAGCTGAGAGGGGGGAATAGTGCCATAAGGGCTGAGAGGGGGGAATAGTGCCATAAGGGCTGAGAGGGGGGAATAGTGCCATAAGGGCTGAGAGGGGGGAATAGTGCCATAAGGGCTGAGAGGGGGGAATAGTGCCATAAGGGCTGAGAGGGGGGAATAGTGCCATGAGAGCTTAGAGGGGGGAATAGGCCCTTAAGAGCTGAGAGGGGGGAATAGTGCCATAAGGGCTGAGAGGGGGGAATAGTGCCATAAGGGCTGAGAGGGGGGAATAGTGCCATAAGGGCTGAGAGGGGGGAATAGTGCCATAAGGGCTGAGAGGGGGGAATAGTGCCATAAGGGCTGAGAGGGGGGAATAGTGCCATGAGAGCTTAGAGGGGGGAATAGGCCCTTAAGAGCTGAGAGGGGGGAATAGTGCCATAAGGGCTGAGAGGGGGGAATAGTGCCATAAGGGCTGAGAGGGGGAATAGTGCCATAAGGGCTGAGAGGGGGGAATAGTCCCATAAGGGCTGAGAGGGGAGAATAGTCCCTTAGGAGCTGAGAGGGGGGAATTGTGCCATAAGGGCTGAGAGTGGGGAATAGTGCCATAAGAGCTGAGAGGGGGGGAATAGTGACTTAAGAGCTGAGAGGGGGAATAGTGCCATAAGGGCTGAGAGGGGGGAATAGTGCCATAAGGGCTGAGAGGGGGGAATAGTGCCATGAGAGCTTAGAGGGGGGAATAGGCCCTTAAGAGCTGAGAGGGGGGAATAGTGCCATAAGGGCTGAGAGGGGGGAATAGTGCCATAAGGGCTGAGAGGGGGGAATAGTGCCATAAGGGCTGAGAGGGGGGAATAGTGCCATGAGAGCTTAGAGGGGGGAATAGGCCCTTAAGAGCTGAGAGGGGGGAATAGTGCCATAAGGGCTGAGAGGGGGGAATAGTGCCATAAGAGCTGAGAGGGGGGAATAGTCCCATAAGGGCTGAGAGGGGAGAATAGTCCCTTAGGAGCTGAGAGGGGGGAATTGTGCCATAAGGGCTGAGAGTGGGGAATAGTGCCATAAGAGCTGAGAGGGGGGAATAGTGACTTAAGAGCTGAGAGGGGGAATAGTGCCATAAGGGCTGAGAGGGGGGAATAGTGCCATAAGGGCTGAGAGGGGGGAATAGTGCCATGAGAGCTTAGAGGGGGGAATAGGCCCTTAAGAGCTGAGAGGGGGGAATAGTGCCATAAGGGCTGAGAGGGGGGAATAGTGCCATAAGAGCTGAGAGGGGGAATAGTCCCATAAGGGCTGAGAGGGGAGAATAGTCCCTTAGGAGCTGAGAGGGGGGAATAGCGCCATAAGGGCTGAGAGTGGGGAATAGTGCCATAAGAGCTGAGAGGGGGGGAATAGTGACTTAAGAGCTGAGAGGGGGAATAGTGCCATAAGGGCTTAGAGGGGGGAATAGTGCCTTAAGAGTTGAGAGGGGGAATAGTGCCTTAAGAGCTGAGAGGGGGGGAATAGTGCCATAAGGGCTGAGAGGGGGGAATAGTCCCTTAAGAGCTGAGAGGGGGGAATAGTGTCATAAGGGCTGAGAGGGGGGAATTGTGCCATAAGGGCTGAGAGGGGGGAATAGTGTCATAAGAGCTGAGAGGGGGGAATAGTGCCATAAGGGCTGAGAGGGGGAAAAGTGCCTTAAGAGCTGAGAGGGGGGAATAGTGCCATAAGAGCTTAGAGGGGGAATAGTCCCTTAAGAGCTGAGAGGGGGGAATAGCGCCATAAGGGCTGAGAGTGGGGAATAGTGCCATAAGGGCTGAGAGGGGGAATAGTGCCTTAAGAGCTGAGAGGGGAAAATAGTTCCTTGAGAGCTGAGAGGGGGGAATAGTGCAATAAGAGCTGAGAGGGGGGAATAGTGCCATAAGGGCTGAGAGGGGGAATAGTGCCATAAGGGCTGAGAGGGGGGAATAGTGGCATAAGGGCTGAGAGGGGGGGATAGTCCCTTAAGAGCTGAGAGGGGGGAATAGCGCCATTAGGGCTGAGAGTGGGGAATAGTGCCATAAGAGCTGAGAGGGGGGGAATAGTGACTTAAGAGCTGAGAGGGGGAATAGTGCCATAAGGGCTGAGAGGGGGGAATAGTGCCTTAAGAGTTGAGAGGGGGAATAGTGCCTTAAGAGCTGAGAGGGGGGGAATAGTGCCATAAGGGCTGAGAGGGGGAATAGTCCCTTAAGAGCTGAGAGGGGGGAATAGTGTCATAAGGGCTGAGAGGGGGGAATAGTGAAATAAGAGCTGAGATGGGGGAAAAGTGCCATAAGGGCTGAGAGGGGAGAATAGTCCCTTAAGAGCTGAGAGGGGGGAATTGTGCCATAAGGGCTGAGAGGGGGGAATAGTGCCATGAGAGCTTAGAGGGGGGAATAGGCCCTTAAGAGCTGAGAGGGGGAATAGTGCCTTAAGAGCTGAGAGGGGGGAATAGTGCCATAAGAGCTTAGAGGGGGAATAGTCCCTTAAGAGCTGAGAGGGGGGAATAGCGCCATAAGGGCTGAGAGGGGGGAATAGTGCCATAAGGGCTGAGAGGGGGGAATAGTGCCGTGAGAGCTTGGAGGGGGGAATAGGCCCTTAAGAGCTGAGAGGGGGGAATAGTGCCATAAGGGCTGAGAGGGGGGAGTAGTGCCATAAGGGCTGAGAGGGGGGAATAGTGCCATAAGGGCTGAGAGGGGGGAATAGTGCCATGAGAGCTTAGAGGGGGGAATAGGCCCTTAAGAGCTGAGAGGGGGGAATAGTGCCATAAGGGCTGAGAGGGGGGAATAGTGCCATAAGGGCTGAGAGGGGGGAATAGTGCCATAAGGGCTGAGAGGGGGGAATAGTGCCATGAGAGCTTAGAGGGGGGAATAGGCCCTTAAGAGCTGAGAGGGGGGAATAGTGCCATAAGGGCTGAGAGGGGGAATAGTGCCATGAGAGCTTAGAGGGGGGAATAGGCCCTTAAGAGCTGAGAGGGGGAATAGTGCCTTAAGAGCTGAGAGGGGGGAATAGTGCCATAAGAGCTTAGAGGGGGAATAGTCCCTTAAGAGCTGAGAGGGGGGAATAGCGCCATAAGGGCTGAGAGGGGGGAATAGTGCCATAAGGGCTGAGAGGGGGGAATAGTGCCATGAGAGCTTAGAGGGGGGAATAGGCCCTTAAGAGCTGAGAGGGGGGAATAGTGCCATAAGGGCTGAGAGGGGGGAATAGTGCCATAAGGGCTGAGAGGGGGGAATAGTGCCATAAGGGCTGAGAGGGGGGAATAGTGCCATGAGAGCTTAGAGGGGGAATAGGCCCTTAAGAGCTGAGAGGGGGGAATAGTGCCATAAGGGCTGAGAGGGGGGAATAGTGCCATAAGGGCTGAGAGGGGGGAATAGTGCCATAAGGGCTGAGAGGGGGGAATAGTGCCATGAGAGCTTAGAGGGGGGAATAGGCCCTTAAGAGCTGAGAGGGGGGAATAGTGCCATAAGGGCTGAGAGGGGGGAATAGTGCCATAAGGGCTGAGAGGGGGGAATAGTGCCATAAGGGCTGAGAGGGGGGAATAGTGCCATGAGAGCTTAGAGGGGGGAATAGGCCCTTAAGAGCTGAGAGGGGGGAATAGTGCCATAAGGGCTGAGAGGGGGGAATAGTGCCATAAGAGCTGAGAGGGGGGAATAGTCCCATAAGGGCTGAGAGGGGAGAATAGTCCCTTAGGAGCTGAGAGGGGGGAATTGTGCCATAAGGGCTGAGAGTGGGGAATAGTGCCATAAGAGCTGAGAGGGGGGAATAGTGACTTAAGAGCTGAGAGGGGGAATAGTGCCATAAGGGCTGAGAGGGGGGAATAGTGCCATAAGGGCTGAGAGGGGGGAATAGTGCCATGAGAGCTTAGAGGGGGGAATAGGCCCTTAAGAGCTGAGAGGGGGGAATAGTGCCATAAGGGCTGAGAGGGGGGAATAGTGCCATAAGAGCTGAGAGGGGGAATAGTCCCATAAGGGCTGAGAGGGGAGAATAGTCCCTTAGGAGCTGAGAGGGGGGAATAGCGCCATAAGGGCTGAGAGTGGGGAATAGTGCCATAAGAGCTGAGAGGGGGGGAATAGTGACTTAAGAGCTGAGAGGGGGAATAGTGCCATAAGGGCTGAGAGGGGGGAATAGTGCCTTAAGAGTTGAGAGGGGGAATAGTGCCTTAAGAGCTGAGAGGGGGGGAATAGTGCCATAAGGGCTGAGAGGGGGGAATAGTCCCTTAAGAGCTGAGAGGGGGGAATAGTGTCATAAGGGCTGAGAGGGGGGAATTGTGCCATAAGGGCTGAGAGGGGGGAATAGTGTCATAAGAGCTGAGAGGGGGGAATAGTGCCATAAGGGCTGAGAGGGGGAAAAGTGCCTTAAGAGCTGAGAGGGGGAATAGTCCCTTAAGAGCTGAGAGGGGGGAATAGCGCCATAAGGGCTGAGAGTGGGGAATAGTGCCATAAGGGCTGAGAGGGGGAATAGTGCCTTAAGAGCTGAGAGGGGAAAATAGTTCCTTAAGAGCTGAGAGGGGGGAATAGTGCAATAAGAGCTGAGAGGGGGGAATAGTGCCATAAGGGCTGAGAGGGGGAATAGTGCCATAAGGGCTGAGAGGGGGGAATAGTGGCATAAGGGCTGAGAGGGGGGGATAGTCCCTTAAGAGCTGAGAGGGGGGAATAGCGCCATTAGGGCTGAGAGTGGGGAATAGTGCCATAAGAGCTGAGAGGGGGGGAATAGTGACTTAAGAGCTGAGAGGGGGAATAGTGCCATAAGGGCTGAGAGGGGGGAATAGTGCCTTAAGAGTTGAGAGGGGGAATAGTGCCTTAAGAGCTGAGAGGGGGGGAATAGTGCCATAAGGGCTGAGAGGGGGAATAGTCCCTTAAGAGCTGAGAGGGGGGAATAGTGTCATAAGGGCTGAGAGGGGGGAATAGTGAAATAAGAGCTGAGATGGGGGAAAAGTGCCATAAGGGCTGAGAGGGGAGAATAGTCCCTTAAGAGCTGAGAGGGGGGAATTGTGCCATAAGGGCTGAGAGGGGGGAATAGTGCCATGAGAGCTTAGAGGGGGGAATAGGCCCTTAAGAGCTGAGAGGGGGAATAGTGCCTTAAGAGCTGAGAGGGGGGAATAGTGCCATAAGAGCTTAGAGGGGGAATAGTCCCTTAAGAGCTGAGAGGGGGGAATAGCGCCATAAGGGCTGAGAGGGGGGAATAGTGCCATAAGGGCTGAGAGGGGGGAATAGTGCCGTGAGAGCTTGGAGGGGGGAATAGGCCCTTAAGAGCTGAGAGGGGGGAATAGTGCCATAAGGGCTGAGAGGGGGGAATAGTGCCATAAGGGCTGAGAGGGGGGAATAGTGCCATAAGGGCTGAGAGGGGGGAATAGTGCCATGAGAGCTTAGAGGGGGGAATAGGCCCTTAAGAGCTGAGAGGGGGGAATAGTGCCATAAGGGCTGAGAGGGGGGAATAGTGCCATAAGGGCTGAGAGGGGGGAATAGTGCCATAAGGGCTGAGAGGGGGGAATAGTGCCATGAGAGCTTAGAGGGGGGAATAGGCCCTTAAGAGCTGAGAGGGGGAATAGTGCCATAAGGGCTGAGAGGGGGGAATAGTGCCATAAGGGCTGAGAGGGGGGAATAGTGCCATAAGGGCTGAGAGGGGGGAATAGTGCCATGAGAGCTTAGAGGGGGGAATAGGCCCTTAAGAGCTGAGAGGGGGGAATAGTGCCATAAGGGCTGAGAGGGGGGAATAGTGCCATAAGAGCTTAGAGGGGGAATAGTCCCTTAAGAGCTGAGAGGGGGGAATAGCGCCATAAGGGCTGAGAGGGGGGAATAGTGCCATAAGGGCTGAGAGGGGGGAATAGTGCCATGAGAGCTTAGAGGGGGGAATAGGCCCTTAAGAGCTGAGAGGGGGGAATAGTGCCATAAGGGCTGAGAGGGGGGAATAGTGCCATAAGGGCTGAGAGGGGGGAATAGTGCCATAAGGGCTGAGAGGGGGGAATAGTGCCATGAGAGCTTAGAGGGGGAATAGGCCCTTAAGAGCTGAGAGGGGGGAATAGTGCCATAAGGGCTGAGAGGGGGGAATAGTGCCATAAGGGCTGAGAGGGGGGAATAGTGCCATAAGGGCTGAGAGGGGGGAATAGTGCCATGAGAGCTTAGAGGGGGGAATAGGCCCTTAAGAGCTGAGAGGGGGGAATAGTGCCATAAGGGCTGAGAGGGGGGAATAGTGCCATAAGGGCTGAGAGGGGGGAATAGTGCCATAAGGGCTGAGAGGGGGGAATAGTGCCATGAGAGCTTAGAGGGGGGAATAGGCCCTTAAGAGCTGAGAGGGGGGAATAGTGCCATAAGGGCTGAGAGGGGGGAATAGTGCCATAAGAGCTGAGAGGGGGGAATAGTCCCATAAGGGCTGAGAGGGGAGAATAGTCCCTTAGGAGCTGAGAGGGGGGAATTGTGCCATAAGGGCTGAGAGTGGGGAATAGTGCCATAAGAGCTGAGAGGGGGGAATAGTGACTTAAGAGCTGAGAGGGGGAATAGTGCCATAAGGGCTGAGAGGGGGGAATAGTGCCATAAGGGCTGAGAGGGGGGAATAGTGCCATGAGAGCTTAGAGGGGGGAATAGGCCCTTAAGAGCTGAGAGGGGGGAATAGTGCCATAAGGGCTGAGAGGGGGGAATAGTGCCATAAGAGCTGAGAGGGGGAATAGTCCCATAAGGGCTGAGAGGGGAGAATAGTCCCTTAGGAGCTGAGAGGGGGGAATAGCGCCATAAGGGCTGAGAGTGGGGAATAGTGCCATAAGAGCTGAGAGGGGGGGAATAGTGACTTAAGAGCTGAGAGGGGGAATAGTGCCATAAGGGCTGAGAGGGGGGAATAGTGCCTTAAGAGTTGAGAGGGGGAATAGTGCCTTAAGAGCTGAGAGGGGGGGAATAGTGCCATAAGGGCTGAGAGGGGGGAATAGTCCCTTAAGAGCTGAGAGGGGGGAATAGTGTCATAAGGGCTGAGAGGGGGGAATTGTGCCATAAGGGCTGAGAGGGGGGAATAGTGTCATAAGAGCTGAGAGGGGGGAATAGTGCCATAAGGGCTGAGAGGGGGAAAAGTGCCTTAAGAGCTGAGAGGGGGGAATAGTGCCATAAGAGCTTAGAGGGGGAATAGTCCCTTAAGAGCTGAGAGGGGGGAATAGCGCCATAAGGGCTGAGAGTGGGGAATAGTGCCATAAGGGCTGAGAGGGGGAATAGTGCCTTAAGAGCTGAGAGGGGAAAATAGTTCCTTAAGAGCTGAGAGGGGGGAATAGTGCAATAAGAGCTGAGAGGGGGGAATAGTGCCATAAGGGCTGAGAGGGGGAATAGTGCCATAAGGGCTGAGAGGGGGGAATAGTGGCATAAGGGCTGAGAGGGGGGGATATTCCCTTAAGAGCTGAGAGGGGGGAATAGCGCCATTAGGGCTGAGAGTGGGGAATAGTGCCATAAGAGCTGAGAGGGGGGGAATAGTGACTTAAGAGCTGAGAGGGGGAATAGTGCCATAAGGGCTGAGAGGGGGGAATAGTGCCTTAAGAGTTGAGAGGGGGAATAGTGCCTTAAGAGCTGAGAGGGGGGGAATAGTGCCATAAGGGCTGAGAGGGGGAATAGTCCCTTAAGAGCTGAGAGGGGGGAATAGTGTCATAAGGGCTGAGAGGGGGGAATAGTGAAATAAGAGCTGAGATGGGGGAAAAGTGCCATAAGGGCTGAGAGGGGAGAATAGTCCCTTAAGAGCTGAGAGGGGGGAATTGTGCCATAAGGGCTGAGAGGGGGGAATAGTGCCATGAGAGCTTAGAGGGGGGAATAGGCCCTTAAGAGCTGAGAGGGGGAATAGTGCCTTAAGAGCTGAGAGGGGGGAATAGTGCCATAAGAGCTTAGAGGGGGAATAGTCCCTTAAGAGCTGAGAGGGGGGAATAGCGCCATAAGGGCTGAGAGGGGGGAATAGTGCCATAAGGGCTGAGAGGGGGGAATAGTGCCGTGAGAGCTTGGAGGGGGGAATAGGCCCTTAAGAGCTGAGAGGGGGGAATAGTGCCATAAGGGCTGAGAGGGGGGAATAGTGCCATAAGGGCTGAGAGGGGGGAATAGTGCCATAAGGGCTGAGAGGGGGGAATAGTGCCATGAGAGCTTAGAGGGGGGAATAGGCCCTTAAGAGCTGAGAGGGGGGAATAGTGCCATAAGGGCTGAGAGGGGGGAATAGTGCCATAAGGGCTGAGAGGGGGGAATAGTGCCATAAGGGCTGAGAGGGGGGAATAGTGCCATGAGAGCTTAGAGGGGGGAATAGGCCCTTAAGAGCTGAGAGGGGGGAATAGTGCCATAAGGGCTGAGAGGGGGGAATAGTGCCATAAGGGCTGAGAGGGGGGAATAGTGCCATAAGGGCTGAGAGGGGGGAATAGTGCCATGAGAGCTTAGAGGGGGGAATAGGCCCTTAAGAGCTGAGAGGGGGGAATAGTGCCATAAGGGCTGAGAGGGGGGAATAGTGCCATAAGAGCTGAGAGGGGGGAATAGTCCCATAAGGGCTGAGAGGGGAGAATAGTCCCTTAGGAGCTGAGAGGGGGGAATTGTGCCATAAGGGCTGAGAGTGGGGAATAGTGCCATAAGAGCTTAGAGGGGGGAATAGTGACTTAAGAGCTGAGAGGGGGAATAGTGCCATAAGGGCTGAGAGGGGGGAATAGTGCAATAAGGGCTGAGAGGGGGGAATAGTGCCATGAGAGCTTAGAGGGGGGAATAGGCCCTTAAGAGCTGAGAGGGGGGAATAGTGCCATAAGGGCTGAGAGGGGGGAATAGTGCCATAAGAGCTGAGAGGGGGAATAGTCCCATAAGGGCTGAGAGGGGAGAATAGTCCCTTAGGAGCTGAGAGGGGGGAATAGCGCCATAAGGGCTGAGAGTGGGGAATAGTGCCATAAGAGCTGAGAGGGGGGGAATAGTGACTTAAGAGCTGAGAGGGGGAATAGTGCCATAAGGGCTGAGAGGGGGGAATAGTGCCTTAAGAGTTGAGAGGGGGAATAGTGCCTTAAGAGCTGAGAGGGGGGGAATAGTGCCATAAGGGCTGAGAGGGGGGAATAGTCCCTTAAGAGCTGAGAGGGGGGAATAGTGTCATAAGGGCTGAGAGGGGGGAATTGTGCCATAAGGGCTGAGAGGGGGGAATAGTGTCATAAGAGCTGAGAGGGGGGAATAGTGCCATAAGGGCTGAGAGGGGGAAAAGTGCCTTAAGAGCTGAGAGGGGAAAATAGTTCCTTAAGAGCTGAGAGGGGGGAATAGTGCAATAAGAGCTGAGAGGGGGGAATAGTGCCATAAGGGCTGAGAGGGGGAATAGTGCCATAAGGGCTGAGAGGGGGGAATAGTGGCATAAGGGCTGAGAGGGGGGAATAGTCCCTTAAGAGCTGAGAGGGGGGAATAGCGCCATTAGGGCTGAGAGTGGGGAATAGTGCCATAAGAGCTGAGAGGGGGGAATAGTGACTTAAGAGCTGAGAGGGGGAATAGTGCCATAAGGGCTGAGAGGGGGGAATAGTGACTTAAGAGTTGAGAGGGGGAATAGTGCCTTAAGAGCTGAGAGGGGGGGAATAGTGCCATAAGGGCTGAGAGGGGGAATAGTCCCTTAAGAGCTGAGAGGGGGGAATAGTGTCATAAGGGCTGAGAGGGGGGAATAGTGAAATAAGAGCTGAGATGGGGGAAAAGTGCCATAAGGGCTGAGAGGGGAGAATAGTCCCTTAAGAGCTGAGAGGGGGGAATTGTGCCATAAGGGCTGAGAGGGGGGAATAGTGTCATAAGAGCTGAGAGGGGGGAATAGTGCCATAAGGGCTGAGAGGGGGAAAAGTGCCTTAAGAGCTGAGAGGGGGGAATAGTGCCATAAGAGCTTAGAGGGGGAATAGTCCCTTAAGAGCTGAGAGGGGGGAATAGCGCCATAAGGGCTGAGAGTGGGGAATAGTGCCATAAGAGCTGAGAGGGGGGGAATAGTGACTTAAGAGCTGAGAGGGGGAATAGTGCCATAAGGGCTGAGAGGGGGGGATAGTGCCTTAAGAGTTGAGAGGGGGAATAGTGCCTTAAGAGCTGAGAGGGGTGGAATAGTGCCATAAGGGCTGAGAGGGGGGAATAGTCCCTTAAGAGCTGAGAGGGGGGAATAGTGTCATAAGGGCTGAGAGGGGGGAATAGTGCAATAAGAGCTGAGATGGGGGAAAAGTGCCATAAGGGCTGAGAGGGGGAATAGTGCCTTAAGAGCTGAGAGGGGAAAATAGTGCCTTAAGAGCTGAGAGGGGGGAATAGTGCAATAAGAGCTGAGAGGGGGGAATAGTGCCATAAGGGCTGAGAGGGGGAATAGTGCCATAAGGGCTGAGAGGGGGGAATAGTGCCATAAGGGCTGAGAGGGGGGAATAGTCCCTTAAGAGCTGAGAGGGGGGAATAGTGTCATAAGGGCTGAGAGGGGGGAATAGTGCAATAAGAGCTGAGAGGGGGAATAGTGCCTTAAGAGCTGAGAGGGGGGAATAGTGCCATAAGAGCTTAGAGGGGGAATAGTCCCTTAAGAGCTGAGAGGGGAAAATAGTGCCTTAAGAGCTGAGAGGGGGAATAGTGCAATAAGAGCTGAGAGGGGGGAATAGTGCCATAAGGGCTGAGAGGGGGAATAGTGCCTTAAGAGCTGAGAGGGGGGAATAGTGCCATAAGAGCTTAGAGGGGGAATAGTCCCTTAAGAGCTGAGAGGGGGGAATAGCGCCATAAGGGCTGAGAGGGGGGAATAGTGCCATAAGGGCTGAGAGGGGGGAATAGTGCCATGAGAGCTTAGAGGGGGGAATAGGCCCTTAAGAGCTGAGAGGGGGGAATAGTGCCATAAGGGCTGAGAGGGGGGAATAGTGCCATAAGGGCTGAGAGGGGGGAATAGTGCCATAAGGGCTGAGAGGGGGGAATAGTGCCATGAGAGCTTAGAGGGGGGAATAGGCCCTTAAGAGCTGAGAGGGGGGAATAGTGCCATAAGGGCTGAGAGGGGGGAAAAGTGCCATAAGAGCTGAGAGGGGGGAATAGTCCCATAAGGGCTGAGAGGGGAGAATAGTCCCTTAGGAGCTGAGAGGGGGGAATTGTGCCATAAGGGCTGAGAGTGGGGAATAGTGCCATAAGAGCTGAGAGGGGGGGAATAGTGACTTAAGAGCTGAGAGGGGGAATAGTGCCATAAGGGCTGAGAGGGGGGAATAGTGCCATAAGGGCTGAGAGGGGGGAATAGTGCCATGAGAGCTTAGAGGGGGGAATAGGCCCTTAAGAGCTGAGAGGGGGGAATAGTGCCATAAGGGCTGAGAGGGGGGAATAGTGCCATAAGAGCTGAGAGGGGGAATAGTCCCATAAGGGCTGAGAGGGGAGAATAGTCCCTTAGGAGCTGAGAGGGGGGAATAGCGCCATAAGGGCTGAGAGTGGGGAATAGTGCCATAAGAGCTGAGAGGGGGGGAATAGTGACTTAAGAGCTGAGAGGGGGAATAGTGCCATAAGGGCTGAGAGGGGGGAATAGTGCCTTAAGAGTTGAGAGGGGGAATAGTGCCTTAAGAGCTGAGAGGGGGGGAATAGTGCCATAAGGGCTGAGAGGGGGAATAGTCCCTTAAGAGCTGAGAGGGGGGAATAGTGTCATAAGGGCTGAGAGGGGGGAATAGTGAAATAAGAGCTGAGAGGGGGGAATAGTGCCATGAGAGCTTAGAGGGGGGAATAGGCCCTTAAGAGCTGAGAGGGGGGAATAGTGCCATAAGGGCTGAGAGGGGGGAATAGTGCCATAAGAGCTGAGAGGGGGGAATAGTCCCATAAGGGCTGAGAGGGGAGAATAGTCCCTTAGGAGCTGAGAGGGGGGAATTGTGCCATAAGGGCTGAGAGTGGGGAATAGTGCCATAAGAGCTTAGAGGGGGGAATAGTGACTTAAGAGCTGAGAGGGGGAATAGTGCCATAAGGGCTGAGAGGGGGGAATAGTGCAATAAGGGCTGAGAGGGGGGAATAGTGCCATGAGAGCTTAGAGGGGGGAATAGGCCCTTAAGAGCTGAGAGGGGGGAATAGTGCCATAAGGGCTGAGAGGGGGGAATAGTGCCATAAGAGCTGAGAGGGGGAATAGTCCCATAAGGGCTGAGAGGGGAGAATAGTCCCTTAGGAGCTGAGAGGGGGGAATAGCGCCATAAGGGCTGAGAGTGGGGAATAGTGCCATAAGAGCTGAGAGGGGGGGAATAGTGACTTAAGAGCTGAGAGGGGGAATAGTGCCATAAGGGCTGAGAGGGGGGAATAGTGCCTTAAGAGTTGAGAGGGGGAATAGTGCCTTAAGAGCTGAGAGGGGGGGAATAGTGCCATAAGGGCTGAGAGGGGGGAATAGTCCCTTAAGAGCTGAGAGGGGGGAATAGTGTCATAAGGGCTGAGAGGGGGGAATTGTGCCATAAGGGCTGAGAGGGGGGAATAGTGTCATAAGAGCTGAGAGGGGGGAATAGTGCCATAAGGGCTGAGAGGGGGAAAAGTGCCTTAAGAGCTGAGAGGGGAAAATAGTTCCTTAAGAGCTGAGAGGGGGGAATAGTGCAATAAGAGCTGAGAGGGGGGAATAGTGCCATAAGGGCTGAGAGGGGGAATAGTGCCATAAGGGCTGAGAGGGGGGAATAGTGGCATAAGGGCTGAGAGGGGGGAATAGTCCCTTAAGAGCTGAGAGGGGGGAATAGCGCCATTAGGGCTGAGAGTGGGGAATAGTGCCATAAGAGCTGAGAGGGGGGAATAGTGACTTAAGAGCTGAGAGGGGGAATAGTGCCATAAGGGCTGAGAGGGGGGAATAGTGACTTAAGAGTTGAGAGGGGGAATAGTGCCTTAAGAGCTGAGAGGGGGGGAATAGTGCCATAAGGGCTGAGAGGGGGAATAGTCCCTTAAGAGCTGAGAGGGGGGAATAGTGTCATAAGGGCTGAGAGGGGGGAATAGTGAAATAAGAGCTGAGATGGGGGAAAAGTGCCATAAGGGCTGAGAGGGGAGAATAGTCCCTTAAGAGCTGAGAGGGGGGAATTGTGCCATAAGGGCTGAGAGGGGGGAATAGTGTCATAAGAGCTGAGAGGGGGGAATAGTGCCATAAGGGCTGAGAGGGGGAAAAGTGCCTTAAGAGCTGAGAGGGGGGAATAGTGCCATAAGAGCTTAGAGGGGGAATAGTCCCTTAAGAGCTGAGAGGGGGGAATAGCGCCATAAGGGCTGAGAGTGGGGAATAGTGCCATAAGAGCTGAGAGGGGGGGAATAGTGACTTAAGAGCTGAGAGGGGGAATAGTGCCATAAGGGCTGAGAGGGGGGGATAGTGCCTTAAGAGTTGAGAGGGGGAATAGTGCCTTAAGAGCTGAGAGGGGTGGAATAGTGCCATAAGGGCTGAGAGGGGGGAATAGTCCCTTAAGAGCTGAGAGGGGGGAATAGTGTCATAAGGGCTGAGAGGGGGGAATAGTGCAATAAGAGCTGAGATGGGGGAAAAGTGCCATAAGGGCTGAGAGGGGGAATAGTGCCTTAAGAGCTGAGAGGGGAAAATAGTGCCTTAAGAGCTGAGAGGGGGGAATAGTGCAATAAGAGCTGAGAGGGGGGAATAGTGCCATAAGGGCTGAGAGGGGGAATAGTGCCATAAGGGCTGAGAGGGGGGAATAGTGCCATAAGGGCTGAGAGGGGGGAATAGTCCCTTAAGAGCTGAGAGGGGGGAATAGTGTCATAAGGGCTGAGAGGGGGGAATAGTGCAATAAGAGCTGAGAGGGGGAATAGTGCCTTAAGAGCTGAGAGGGGGGAATAGTGCCATAAGAGCTTAGAGGGGGAATAGTCCCTTAAGAGCTGAGAGGGGAAAATAGTGCCTTAAGAGCTGAGAGGGGGAATAGTGCAATAAGAGCTGAGAGGGGGGAATAGTGCCATAAGGGCTGAGAGGGGGAATAGTGCCTTAAGAGCTGAGAGGGGGGAATAGTGCCATAAGAGCTTAGAGGGGGAATAGTCCCTTAAGAGCTGAGAGGGGGGAATAGCGCCATAAGGGCTGAGAGGGGGGAATAGTGCCATAAGGGCTGAGAGGGGGGAATAGTGCCATGAGAGCTTAGAGGGGGGAATAGGCCCTTAAGAGCTGAGAGGGGGGAATAGTGCCATAAGGGCTGAGAGGGGGGAATAGTGCCATAAGGGCTGAGAGGGGGGAATAGTGCCATAAGGGCTGAGAGGGGGGAATAGTGCCATGAGAGCTTAGAGGGGGGAATAGGCCCTTAAGAGCTGAGAGGGGGGAATAGTGCCATAAGGGCTGAGAGGGGGGAAAAGTGCCATAAGAGCTGAGAGGGGGGAATAGTCCCATAAGGGCTGAGAGGGGAGAATAGTCCCTTAGGAGCTGAGAGGGGGGAATTGTGCCATAAGGGCTGAGAGTGGGGAATAGTGCCATAAGAGCTGAGAGGGGGGGAATAGTGACTTAAGAGCTGAGAGGGGGAATAGTGCCATAAGGGCTGAGAGGGGGGAATAGTGCCATAAGGGCTGAGAGGGGGGAATAGTGCCATGAGAGCTTAGAGGGGGGAATAGGCCCTTAAGAGCTGAGAGGGGGGAATAGTGCCATAAGGGCTGAGAGGGGGGAATAGTGCCATAAGAGCTGAGAGGGGGAATAGTCCCATAAGGGCTGAGAGGGGAGAATAGTCCCTTAGGAGCTGAGAGGGGGGAATAGCGCCATAAGGGCTGAGAGTGGGGAATAGTGCCATAAGAGCTGAGAGGGGGGGAATAGTGACTTAAGAGCTGAGAGGGGGAATAGTGCCATAAGGGCTGAGAGGGGGGAATAGTGCCTTAAGAGTTGAGAGGGGGAATAGTGCCTTAAGAGCTGAGAGGGGGGGAATAGTGCCATAAGGGCTGAGAGGGGGAATAGTCCCTTAAGAGCTGAGAGGGGGGAATAGTGTCATAAGGGCTGAGAGGGGGGAATAGTGAAATAAGAGCTGAGATGGGGGAAAAGTGCCATAAGGGCTGAGAGGGGAGAATAGTCCCTTAAGAGCTGAGAGGGGGGAATTGTGCCATAAGGGCTGAGAGGGGGGAATAGTGTCATAAGAGCTGAGAGGGGGGAATAGTGCCATAAGGGCTGAGAGGGGGAAAAGTGCCTTAAGAGCTGAGAGGGGGGAATAGTGCCATAAGAGCTTAGAGGGGGAATAGTCCCTTAAGAGCTGAGAGGGGGGAATAGCGCCATAAGGGCTGAGAGTGGGGAATAGTGCCATAAGAGCTGAGAGGGGGGGAATAGTGACTTAAGAGCTGAGAGGGGGAATAGTGCCATAAGGGCTGAGAGGGGGGGATAGTGCCTTAAGAGTTGAGAGGGGGAATAGTGCCTTAAGAGCTGAGAGGGGTGGAATAGTGCCATAAGGGCTGAGAGGGGGGAATAGTCCCTTAAGAGCTGAGAGGGGGGAATAGTGTCATAAGGGCTGAGAGGGGGGAATAGTGCAATAAGAGCTGAGATGGGGGAAAAGTGCCATAAGGGCTGAGAGGGGGAATAGTGCCTTAAGAGCTGAGAGGGGAAAATAGTGCCTTAAGAGCTGAGAGGGGGGAATAGTGCAATAAGAGCTGAGAGGGGGGAATAGTGCCATAAGGGCTGAGAGGGGGAATAGTGCCATAAGGGCTGAGAGGGGGGAATAGTGCCATAAGGGCTGAGAGGGGGGAATAGTCCCTTAAGAGCTGAGAGGGGGGAATAGTGTCATAAGGGCTGAGAGGGGGGAATAGTGCAATAAGAGCTGAGAGGGGGAATAGTGCCTTAAGAGCTGAGAGGGGGGAATAGTGCCATAAGAGCTTAGAGGGGGAATAGTCCCTTAAGAGCTGAGAGGGGAAAATAGTGCCTTAAGAGCTGAGAGGGGGAATAGTGCAATAAGAGCTGAGAGGGGGGAATAGTGCCATAAGGGCTGAGAGGGGGAATAGTGCCTTAAGAGCTGAGAGGGGGGAATAGTGCCATAAGAGCTTAGAGGGGGAATAGTCCCTTAAGAGCTGAGAGGGGGGAATAGCGCCATAAGGGCTGAGAGGGGGGAATAGTGCCATAAGGGCTGAGAGGGGGGAATAGTGCCATGAGAGCTTAGAGGGGGGAATAGGCCCTTAAGAGCTGAGAGGGGGGAATAGTGCCATAAGGGCTGAGAGGGGGGAATAGTGCCATAAGGGCTGAGAGGGGGGAATAGTGCCATAAGGGCTGAGAGGGGGGAATAGTGCCATGAGAGCTTAGAGGGGGGAATAGGCCCTTAAGAGCTGAGAGGGGGGAATAGTGCCATAAGGGCTGAGAGGGGGGAAAAGTGCCATAAGAGCTGAGAGGGGGGAATAGTCCCATAAGGGCTGAGAGGGGAGAATAGTCCCTTAGGAGCTGAGAGGGGGGAATTGTGCCATAAGGGCTGAGAGTGGGGAATAGTGCCATAAGAGCTGAGAGGGGGGGAATAGTGACTTAAGAGCTGAGAGGGGGAATAGTGCCATAAGGGCTGAGAGGGGGGAATAGTGCCATAAGGGCTGAGAGGGGGGAATAGTGCCATGAGAGCTTAGAGGGGGGAATAGGCCCTTAAGAGCTGAGAGGGGGGAATAGTGCCATAAGGGCTGAGAGGGGGGAATAGTGCCATAAGAGCTGAGAGGGGGAATAGTCCCATAAGGGCTGAGAGGGGAGAATAGTCCCTTAGGAGCTGAGAGGGGGGAATAGCGCCATAAGGGCTGAGAGTGGGGAATAGTGCCATAAGAGCTGAGAGGGGGGGAATAGTGACTTAAGAGCTGAGAGGGGGAATAGTGCCATAAGGGCTGAGAGGGGGGAATAGTGCCTTAAGAGTTGAGAGGGGGAATAGTGCCTTAAGAGCTGAGAGGGGTGGAATAGTGCCATAAGGGCTGAGAGGGGGGAATAGTCCCTTAAGAGCTGAGAGGGGGGAATAGTGTCATAAGGGCTGAGAGGGGGGAATAGTGCAATAAGAGCTGAGATGGGGGAAAAGTGCCATAAGGGCTGAGAGTGGGGAATAGTGCCATAAGAGCTGAGAGGGGGGGAATAGTGACTTAAGAGCTGAGAGGGGGAATAGTGCCATAAGGGCTGAGAGGGGGGGATAGTGCCTTAAGAGTTGAGAGGGGGAATAGTGCCTTAAGAGCTGAGAGGGGTGGAATAGTGCCATAAGGGCTGAGAGGGGGGAATAGTCCCTTAAGAGCTGAGAGGGGGGAATAGTGTCATAAGGGCTGAGAGGGGGGAATAGTGCAATAAGAGCTGAGATGGGGGAAAAGTGCCATAAGGGCTGAGAGGGGGAATAGTGCCTTAAGAGCTGAGAGGGGAAAATAGTGCCTTAAGAGCTGAGAGGGGGGAATAGTGCAATAAGAGCTGAGAGGGGGGAATAGTGCCATAAGGGCTGAGAGGGGGAATAGTGCCATAAGGGCTGAGAGGGGGGAATAGTGCCATAAGGGCTGAGAGGGGGGAATAGTCCCTTAAGAGCTGAGAGGGGGGAATAGTGTCATAAGGGCTGAGAGGGGGGAATAGTGCAATAAGAGCTGAGAGGGGGAATAGTGCCTTAAGAGCTGAGAGGGGGGAATAGTGCCATAAGAGCTTAGAGGGGGAATAGTCCCTTAAGAGCTGAGAGGGGAAAATAGTGCCTTAAGAGCTGAGAGGGGGAATAGTGCAATAAGAGCTGAGAGGGGGGAATAGTGCCATAAGGGCTGAGAGGGGGAATAGTGCCTTAAGAGCTGAGAGGGGGGAATAGTGCCATAAGAGCTTAGAGGGGGAATAGTCCCTTAAGAGCTGAGAGGGGGGAATAGCGCCATAAGGGCTGAGAGGGGGGAATAGTGCCATAAGGGCTGAGAGGGGGGAATAGTGCCATGAGAGCTTAGAGGGGGGAATAGGCCCTTAAGAGCTGAGAGGGGGGAATAGTGCCATAAGGGCTGAGAGGGGGGAATAGTGCCATAAGGGCTGAGAGGGGGGAATAGTGCCATAAGGGCTGAGAGGGGGGAATAGTGCCATGAGAGCTTAGAGGGGGGAATAGGCCCTTAAGAGCTGAGAGGGGGGAATAGTGCCATAAGGGCTGAGAGGGGGGAAAAGTGCCATAAGAGCTGAGAGGGGGGAATAGTCCCATAAGGGCTGAGAGGGGAGAATAGTCCCTTAGGAGCTGAGAGGGGGGAATTGTGCCATAAGGGCTGAGAGTGGGGAATAGTGCCATAAGAGCTGAGAGGGGGGGAATAGTGACTTAAGAGCTGAGAGGGGGAATAGTGCCATAAGGGCTGAGAGGGGGGAATAGTGCCATAAGGGCTGAGAGGGGGGAATAGTGCCATGAGAGCTTAGAGGGGGGAATAGGCCCTTAAGAGCTGAGAGGGGGGAATAGTGCCATAAGGGCTGAGAGGGGGGAATAGTGCCATAAGAGCTGAGAGGGGGAATAGTCCCATAAGGGCTGAGAGGGGAGAATAGTCCCTTAGGAGCTGAGAGGGGGGAATAGCGCCATAAGGGCTGAGAGTGGGGAATAGTGCCATAAGAGCTGAGAGGGGGGGAATAGTGACTTAAGAGCTGAGAGGGGGAATAGTGCCATAAGGGCTGAGAGGGGGGAATAGTGCCTTAAGAGTTGAGAGGGGGAATAGTGCCTTAAGAGCTGAGAGGGGGGGAATAGTGCCATAAGGGCTGAGAGGGGGAATAGTCCCTTAAGAGCTGAGAGGGGGGAATAGTGTCATAAGGGCTGAGAGGGGGGAATAGTGAAATAAGAGCTGAGATGGGGGAAAAGTGCCATAAGGGCTGAGAGGGGAGAATAGTCCCTTAAGAGCTGAGAGGGGGGAATTGTGCCATAAGGGCTGAGAGGGGGGAATAGTGTCATAAGAGCTGAGAGGGGGGAATAGTGCCATAAGGGCTGAGAGGGGGAAAAGTGCCTTAAGAGCTGAGAGGGGGGAATAGTGCCATAAGAGCTTAGAGGGGGAATAGTCCCTTAAGAGCTGAGAGGGGGGAATAGCGCCATAAGGGCTGAGAGTGGGGAATAGTGCCATAAGAGCTGAGAGGGGGGGAATAGTGACTTAAGAGCTGAGAGGGGGAATAGTGCCATAAGGGCTGAGAGGGGGGGATAGTGCCTTAAGAGTTGAGAGGGGGAATAGTGCCTTAAGAGCTGAGAGGGGTGGAATAGTGCCATAAGGGCTGAGAGGGGGGAATAGTCCCTTAAGAGCTGAGAGGGGGGAATAGTGTCATAAGGGCTGAGAGGGGGGAATAGTGCAATAAGAGCTGAGATGGGGGAAAAGTGCCATAAGGGCTGAGAGGGGGAATAGTGCCTTAAGAGCTGAGAGGGGAAAATAGTGCCTTAAGAGCTGAGAGGGGGGAATAGTGCAATAAGAGCTGAGAGGGGGGAATAGTGCCATAAGGGCTGAGAGGGGGAATAGTGCCATAAGGGCTGAGAGGGGGGAATAGTGCCATAAGGGCTGAGAGGGGGGAATAGTCCCTTAAGAGCTGAGAGGGGGGAATAGTGTCATAAGGGCTGAGAGGGGGGAATAGTGCAATAAGAGCTGAGAGGGGGAATAGTGCCTTAAGAGCTGAGAGGGGGGAATAGTGCCATAAGAGCTTAGAGGGGGAATAGTCCCTTAAGAGCTGAGAGGGGAAAATAGTGCCTTAAGAGCTGAGAGGGGGAATAGTGCAATAAGAGCTGAGAGGGGGGAATAGTGCCATAAGGGCTGAGAGGGGGAATAGTGCCTTAAGAGCTGAGAGGGGGGAATAGTGCCATAAGAGCTTAGAGGGGGAATAGTCCCTTAAGAGCTGAGAGGGGGGAATAGCGCCATAAGGGCTGAGAGGGGGGAATAGTGCCATAAGGGCTGAGAGGGGGGAATAGTGCCATGAGAGCTTAGAGGGGGGAATAGGCCCTTAAGAGCTGAGAGGGGGGAATAGTGCCATAAGGGCTGAGAGGGGGGAATAGTGCCATAAGGGCTGAGAGGGGGGAATAGTGCCATAAGGGCTGAGAGGGGGGAATAGTGCCATGAGAGCTTAGAGGGGGGAATAGGCCCTTAAGAGCTGAGAGGGGGGAATAGTGCCATAAGGGCTGAGAGGGGGGAAAAGTGCCATAAGAGCTGAGAGGGGGGATTAGTCCCATAAGGGCTGAGAGGGGAGAATAGTCCCTTAGGAGCTGAGAGGGGGGAATTGTGCCATAAGGGCTGAGAGTGGGGAATAGTGCCATAAGAGCTGAGAGGGGGGGAATAGTGACTTAAGAGCTGAGAGGGGGAATAGTGCCATAAGGGCTGAGAGGGGGGAATAGTGCCATAAGGGCTGAGAGGGGGGAATAGTGCCATGAGAGCTTAGAGGGGGGAATAGGCCCTTAAGAGCTGAGAGGGGGGAATAGTGCCATAAGGGCTGAGAGGGGGGAATAGTGCCATAAGAGCTGAGAGGGGGAATAGTCCCATAAGGGCTGAGAGGGGAGAATAGTCCCTTAGGAGCTGAGAGGGGGGAATAGCGCCATAAGGGCTGAGAGTGGGGAATAGTGCCATAAGAGCTGAGAGGGGGGGAATAGTGACTTAAGAGCTGAGAGGGGGAATAGTGCCATAAGGGCTGAGAGGGGGGAATAGTGCCTTAAGAGTTGAGAGGGGGAATAGTGCCTTAAGAGCTGAGAGGGGGGAATAGTGCCATAAGGGCTGAGAGGGGGGAATAGTCCCTTAAGAGCTGAGAGGGGGGAATAGTGTCATAAGGGCTGAGAGGGGGGAATAGTGCAATAAGAGCTGAGATGGGGGAAAAGTGCCATAAGGGCTGAGAGGGGGAATAGTGCCTTAAGAGCTGAGAGGGGAAAATAGTTCCTTAAGAGCTGAGAGGGGGGAATAGTGCAATAAGAGCTGAGAGGGGGGAATAGTGCCATAAGGGCTGAGAGGGGGAATAGTGCCATAAGGGCTGAGAGGGGGGAATAGTGCCATAAGGGCTGAGAGGGGGGAATAGTCCCTTAAGAGCTGAGAGGGGGGAATAGCGCCATTAGGGCTGAGAGTGGGGAATAGTGCCATAAGAGCTGAGAGGGGGGGAATAGTGACTTAAGAGCTGAGAGGGGGAATAGTGCCATAAGGGCTGAGAGGGGGGAATAGTGCCTTAAGAGTTGAGAGGGGGAATAGTGCCTTAAGAGCTGAGAGGGGGGGAATAGTGCCATAAGGGCTGAGAGGGGGAATAGTCCCTTAAGAGCTGAGAGGGGGGAATAGTGTCATAAGGGCTGAGAGGGGGGAATAGTGCAATAAGAGCTGAGATGGGGGAAAAGTGCCATAAGGGCTGAGAGGGGGAATAGTGCCTTAAGAGCTGAGAGGGGAAAATAGTGCCTTAAGAGCTGAGAGGGGAAAATAGTGCCATAAGAGCTGAGAGGGGGGAATAGTGCCATGAGAGCTTAGAGGGGGGAATAGGCCCTTAAGAGCTGAGAGGGGGGAATAGTGCCATAAGGGCTGAGAGGGGGGAAAAGTGCCATAAGAGCTGAGAGGGGGGAATAGTCCCATAAGGGCTGAGAGGGGAGAATAGTCCCTTAGGAGCTGAGAGGGGGGAATTGTGCCATAAGGGCTGAGAGTGGGGAATAGTGCCATAAGAGCTGAGAGGGGGGGAATAGTGACTTAAGAGCTGAGAGGGGGAATAGTGCCATAAGGGCTGAGAGGGGGGAATAGTGCCATAAGGGCTGAGAGGGGGGAATAGTGCCATGAGAGCTTAGAGGGGGGAATAGGCCCTTAAGAGCTGAGAGGGGGGAATAGTGCCATAAGGGCTGAGAGGGGGGAATAGTGCCATAAGAGCTGAGAGGGGGAATAGTCCCATAAGGGCTGAGAGGGGAGAATAGTCCCTTAGGAGCTGAGAGGGGGGAATAGCGCCATAAGGGCTGAGAGTGGGGAATAGTGCCATAAGAGCTGAGAGGGGGGGAATAGTGACTTAAGAGCTGAGAGGGGGAATAGTGCCATAAGGGCTGAGAGGGGGGAATAGTGCCTTAAGAGTTGAGAGGGGGAATAGTGCCTTAAGAGCTGAGAGGGGGGAATAGTGCCATAAGGGCTGAGAGGGGGGAATAGTCCCTTAAGAGCTGAGAGGGGGGAATAGTGTCATAAGGGCTGAGAGGGGGGAATAGTGCAATAAGAGCTGAGATGGGGGAAAAGTGCCATAAGGGCTGAGAGGGGGAATAGTGCCTTAAGAGCTGAGAGGGGAAAATAGTTCCTTAAGAGCTGAGAGGGGGGAATAGTGCAATAAGAGCTGAGAGGGGGGAATAGTGCCATAAGGGCTGAGAGGGGGAATAGTGCCATAAGGGCTGAGAGGGGGGAATAGTGCCATAAGGGCTGAGAGGGGGGAATAGTCCCTTAAGAGCTGAGAGGGGGGAATAGCGCCATTAGGGCTGAGAGTGGGGAATAGTGCCATAAGAGCTGAGAGGGGGGGAATAGTGACTTAAGAGCTGAGAGGGGGAATAGTGCCATAAGGGCTGAGAGGGGGGAATAGTGCCTTAAGAGTTGAGAGGGGGAATAGTGCCTTAAGAGCTGAGAGGGGGGGAATAGTGCCATAAGGGCTGAGAGGGGGAATAGTCCCTTAAGAGCTGAGAGGGGGGAATAGTGTCATAAGGGCTGAGAGGGGGGAATAGTGCAATAAGAGCTGAGATGGGGGAAAAGTGCCATAAGGGCTGAGAGGGGGAATAGTGCCTTAAGAGCTGAGAGGGGAAAATAGTGCCTTAAGAGCTGAGAGGGGAAAATAGTGCCATAAGAGCTGAGAGGGGGGAATAGTGACTTAAGAGCTGAGAGGGGGAATAGTGCCATAAGGGCTGAGAGGGGGAATAGTGCCATAAGGGCTGAGAGGGGGGAATAGTGCCTTAAGAGCTGAGAGGGGGAATAGTGCCTTAAGAGCTGAGAGGGGGGGAATAGTGCCATAAGGGCTGAGAGGGGGGAATAGTCCCTTAAGAGCTGAGAGGGGGGAATATTGTCATAAGGGCTGAGAGGGGGGAATAGTGCAATAAGAGCTGAGATGGGGGAAAAGTGCCATAAGGGCTGAGAGGGGGGAATAGTACCTTAAGAGCTGAGAGGGGAGAATAGTGCCTTAAGAGCTGAGAGGGGGGAATAGTGACTTAAGAGCTGAGAGGGGGAATAGTGCCATAAGGGCTGAGAGGGGGGAATAGTGCCATAAGGGCTGAGAGGGGGGAATAGTGCAATAAGAGCTGAGAGGGGGAATAGTGCCTTAAGAGCTGAGAGGCGAGAATAGTGCCTTAAGAGCTGAGAGGGGGGAATACTGCCATAAGAGCTTAGAGGGGGGAATAGTCCCTTAAGAGCTGAGAGGGGGGAATAGTGCCTTAAGAGCTGAGAGGGGGGAATAGTGCCATAAGGGCTGAGAGGGGGGAATAGTCCCTTAAGAGCTGAGAGGGGGGAATAGTGCCTTAAGAGCTGAGAGGGGGGAATAGTGCCATACAAGCTGAGAGGGGGAATAGTGTCATAAGAGCTGAGAGGGGGAAAAGTCCCTTAAGAGCTGAGAGGGGGGAATAGTGCAATAAGAGCTTAGAGGGGGGAATAGTCCCTTAAGAGCTGAGAGGGGGAAATAGTGCTTTAAGAGCTGAGAGGGGGAATAGTGCCTTAAGAGCTGAGAGGGGGGGAATAGTGCCATAAAAGCTGAGGGGGGGAATAGTGTCATAAGAACTGAGAGGGGGAATAGTGCCATAAGGGCTGAGAGGGGGGAATAGTGCCATGAGAGCTTAGAGGGGGGAATAGGCCCTTAAGAGCTGAGAGGGGGGAATAGTGCCATAAGGGCTGAGAGGGGGGAATAGTGCCATAAGAGCTGAGAGGGGGGAATAGTCCCATAAGGGCTGAGAGGGGAGAATAGTCCCTTAAGAGCTGAGAGGGGGGAATAGCGCCATAAGGGCTGAGAGGGGGGGATAGTGCCTTAAGAGTTGAGAGGGGGAATAGTGCCTTAAGAGCTGAGAGGGGTGGAATAGTGCCATAAGGGCTGAGAGGGGGGAATAGTCCCTTAAGAGCTGAGAGGGGGGAATAGTGTCATAAGGGCTGAGAGGGGGGAATAGTGCAATAAGAGCTGAGATGGGGGAAAAGTGCCATAAGGGCTGAGAGGGGGAATAGTGCCTTAAGAGCTGAGAGGGGAAAATAGTGCCTTAAGAGCTGAGAGGGGGGAATAGTGCAATAAGAGCTGAGAGGGGGGAATAGTGCCATAAGGGCTGAGAGGGGGAATAGTGCCATAAGGGCTGAGAGGGGGGAATAGTGCAATAAGAGCTGAGAGGGGGGAATAGTGCCATAAGGGCTGAGAGGGGGAATAGTGCCTTAAGAGCTGAGAGGGGGGAATAGTGCCATAAGGGCTGAGAGGGGGGAATAGTGCCATAAGGGCTGAGAGGGGGGAATAGTGCCATGAGAGCTTAGAGGGGGGAATAGTCCCTTAAGAGCTGAGAGGGGGGAATAGTGTCATAAGGGCTGAGAGGGGGGAATAGTGCAATAAGAGCTGAGATGGGGGAAAAGTGCCATAAGGGCTGAGAGGGGGAATAGTGCCTTAAGAGCTGAGAGGGGAAAATAGTTCCTTAAGAGCTGAGAGGGGGGAATAGTGCAATAAGAGCTGAGAGGGGGGAATAGTGCCATAAGGGCTGAGAGGGGGAATAGTGCCATAAGGGCTGAGAGGGGGGAATAGTGCCATAAGGGCTGAGAGGGGGGAATAGTCCCTTAAGAGCTGAGAGGGGGGAATAGCGCCATTAGGGCTGAGAGTGGGGAATAGTGCCATAAGAGCTGAGAGGGGGGGAATAGTGACTTAAGAGCTGAGAGGGGGAATAGTGCCATAAGGGCTGAGAGGGGGGAATAGTGCCTTAAGAGTTGAGAGGGGGAATAGTGCCTTAAGAGCTGAGAGGGGGGGAATAGTGCCATAAGGGCTGAGAGGGGGAATAGTCCCTTAAGAGCTGAGAGGGGGGAATAGTGTCATAAGGGCTGAGAGGGGGGAATAGTGCAATAAGAGCTGAGATGGGGGAAAAGTGCCATAAGGGCTGAGAGGGGGAATAGTGCCTTAAGAGCTGAGAGGGGAAAATAGTGCCTTAAGAGCTGAGAGGGGAAAATAGTGCCATAAGAGCTGAGAGGGGGGAATAGTGACTTAAGAGCTGAGAGGGGGAATAGTGCCATAAGGGCTGAGAGGGGGAATAGTGCCATAAGGGCTGAGAGGGGGGAATAGTGCCTTAAGAGCTGAGAGGGGGAATAGTGCCTTAAGAGCTGAGAGGGGGGGAATAGTGCCATAAGGGCTGAGAGGGGGGAATAGTCCCTTAAGAGCTGAGAGGGGGGAATAGTGTCATAAGGGCTGAGAGGGGGGAATAGTGCAATAAGAGCTGAGATGGGGGAAAAGTGCCATAAGGGCTGAGAGGGGGGAATAGTACCTTAAGAGCTGAGAGGGGAGAATAGTGCCTTAAGAGCTGAGAGGGGGGAATAGTGACTTAAGAGCTGAGAGGGGGAATAGTGCCATAAGGGCTGAGAGGGGGGAATAGTGCCATAAGGGCTGAGAGGGGGGAATAGTGCAATAAGAGCTGAGAGGGGGAATAGTGCCTTAAGAGCTGAGAGGCGAGAATAGTGCCTTAAGAGCTGAGAGGGGGGAATACTGCCATAAGAGCTTAGAGGGGGGAATAGTCCCTTAAGAGCTGAGAGGGGGGAATAGTGCCTTAAGAGCTGAGAGGGGGGAATAGTGCCATAAGGGCTGAGAGGGGGGAATAGTCCCTTAAGAGCTGAGAGGGGGGAATAGTGCCTTAAGAGCTGAGAGGGGGGAATAGTGCCATACAAGCTGAGAGGGGGAATAGTGTCATAAGAGCTGAGAGGGGGAAAAGTCCCTTAAGAGCTGAGAGGGGGGAATAGTGCAATAAGAGCTTAGAGGGGGGAATAGTCCCTTAAGAGCTGAGAGGGGGAAATAGTGCTTTAAGAGCTGAGAGGGGGAATAGTGCCTTAAGAGCTGAGAGGGGGGGAATAGTGCCATAAAAGCTGAGGGGGGGAATAGTGTCATAAGAACTGAGAGGGGGAATAGTGCCATAAGGGCTGAGAGGGGGGAATAGTGCCATGAGAGCTTAGAGGGGGGAATAGGCCCTTAAGAGCTGAGAGGGGGGAATAGTGCCATAAGGGCTGAGAGGGGGGAATAGTGCCATAAGAGCTGAGAGGGGGGAATAGTCCCATAAGGGCTGAGAGGGGAGAATAGTCCCTTAAGAGCTGAGAGGGGGGAATAGCGCCATAAGGGCTGAGAGGGGGGGATAGTGCCTTAAGAGTTGAGAGGGGGAATAGTGCCTTAAGAGCTGAGAGGGGTGGAATAGTGCCATAAGGGCTGAGAGGGGGGAATAGTCCCTTAAGAGCTGAGAGGGGGGAATAGTGTCATAAGGGCTGAGAGGGGGGAATAGTGCAATAAGAGCTGAGATGGGGGAAAAGTGCCATAAGGGCTGAGAGGGGGAATAGTGCCTTAAGAGCTGAGAGGGGAAAATAGTGCCTTAAGAGCTGAGAGGGGGGAATAGTGCAATAAGAGCTGAGAGGGGGGAATAGTGCCATAAGGGCTGAGAGGGGGAATAGTGCCATAAGGGCTGAGAGGGGGGAATAGTGCAATAAGAGCTGAGAGGGGGGAATAGTGCCATAAGGGCTGAGAGGGGGAATAGTGCCTTAAGAGCTGAGAGGGGGGAATAGTGCCATAAGGGCTGAGAGGGGGGAATAGTGCCATAAGGGCTGAGAGGGGGGAATAGTGCCATGAGAGCTTAGAGGGGGGAATAGGCCCTTAAGAGCTGAGAGGGGGAATAGTGCCTTAAGAGCTGAGAGGGGGGAATAGTGCCATAAGAGCTTAGAGGGGGAATAGTCCCTTAAGAGCTGAGAGGGGGGAATAGCGCCATAAGGGCTGAGAGGGGGGAATAGTGCCATAAGGGCTGAGAGGGGGGAATAGTGCCATGAGAGCTTAGAGGGGGGAATAGGCCCTTAAGAGCTGAGAGGGGGGAATAGTGCCATAAGGGCTGAGAGGGGGGAATAGTGCCATGAGAGCTTAGAGGGGGGAATAGGCCCTTAAGAGCTGAGAGGGGGGAATAGTGCCATAAGGGCTGAGAGGGGGGAATAGTGCCATAAGAGCTGAGAGGGGGGAATAGTCCCATAAGGGCTGAGAGGGGAGAATAGTCCCTTAGGAGCTGAGAGGGGGGAATTGTGCCATAAGGGCTGAGAGTGGGGAATAGTGCCATAAGAGCTGAGAGGGGGGAATAGTGCCATAAGGGCTGAGAGGGGGGAATAGTGCCATAAGAGCTGAGAGGGGGAATAGTCCCATAAGGGCTGAGAGGGGAGAATAGTCCCTTAGGAGCTGAGAGGGGGGAATAGCGCCATAAGGGCTGAGAGTGGGGAATAGTGCCATAAGAGCTGAGAGGGGGGGAATAGTGACTTAAGAGCTGAGAGGGGGAATAGTGCCATAAGGGCTGAGAGGGGGGAATAGTGCCTTAAGAGTTGAGAGGGGGAATAGTGCCTTAAGAGCTGAGAGGGGGGGAATAGTGCCATAAGGGCTGAGAGGGGGGAATAGTCCCTTAAGAGCTGAGAGGGGGGAATAGTGTCATAAGGGCTGAGAGGGGGGAATAGTGCAATAAGAGCTGAGATGGGGGAAAAGTGTCATAAGGGCTGAGAGGGGGGAATAGTGCAATAAGAGCTGAGATGGGGGAAAAGTGCCATAAGGGCTGAGAGGGGGAATAGTGCCTTAAGAGCTGAGAGGGGAAAATAGGTCCTTAAGAGCTGAGAGGGGGGAATAGTGCAATAAGAGCTGAGAGGGGGGAATAGTGCCATAAGGGCTGAGAGGGGGAATAGTGCCATAAGGGCTGAGAGGGGGGAATAGTGCCATAAGGGCTGAGAGGGGGGAATAGTCCCTTAAGAGCTGAGAGGGGGGAATAGCGCCATTAGGGCTGAGAGTGGGGAATAGTGCCATAAGAGCTGAGAGGGGGGGAATAGTGACTTAAGAGCTGAGAGGGGGAATAGTGCCATAAGGGCTGAGAGGGGGGAATAGTGCCTTAAGAGTTGAGAGGGGGAATAGTGCCTTAAGAGCTGAGAGGGGGGGAAGAGTGCCATAAGGGCTGAGAGGGGGAATAGTCCCTTAAGAGCTGAGAGGGGGGAATAGTGTCATAAGGGCTGAGAGGGGGGAATAGTGCAATAAGAGCTGAGATGGGGGAAAAGTGCCATAAGGGCTGAGAGGGGGAATAGTGCCTTAAGAGCTGAGAGGGGAAAATAGTGCCTTAAGAGCTGAGAGGGGAAAATAGTGCCATAAGAGCTGAGAGGGGGGAATAGTGACTTAAGAGCTGAGAGGGGGAATAGTGCCATAAGGGCTGAGAGGGGAATAGTGCCATAAGGGCTGAGAGGGGGGAATAGTGCCTTAAGAGCTGAGAGGGGGAATAGTGCCTTAAGAGCTGAGAGGGGGGGAATAGTGCCATAAGGGCTGAGAGGGGGGAATAGTCCCTTAAGAGCTGAGAGGGGGGAATAGTGTCATAAGGGCTGAGAGGGGGGAATAGTGCAATAAGAGCTGAGATGGGGGAAAAGTGCCATAAGGGCTGAGAGGGGGGAATAGTACCTTAAGAGCTGAGAGGGGAGAATAGTGCCTTAAGAGCTGAGAGGGGGGAATAGTGACTTAAGAGCTGAGAGGGGGAATAGTGCCATAAGGGCTGAGAGGGGGGAATAGTGCCATAAGGGCTGAGAGGGGGGAATAGTGCAATAAGAGCTGAGAGGGGGAATAGTGCCTTAAGAGCTGAGAGGCGAGAATAGTGCCTTAAGAGCTGAGAGGGGGGAATACTGCCATAAGAGCTTAGAGGGGGGAATAGTCCCTTAAGAGCTGAGAGGGGGGAATAGTGCCTTAAGAGCTGAGAGGGGGGAATAGTGCCATAAGGGCTGAGAGGGGGGAATAGTCCCTTAAGAGCTGAGAGGGGGGAATAGTGCCTTAAGAGCTGAGAGGGGGGAATAGTGCCATACAAGCTGAGAGGGGGAATAGTGTCATAAGAGCTGAGAGGGGGAAAAGTCCCTTAAGAGCTGAGAGGGGGGAATAGTGCAATAAGAGCTTAGAGGGGGGAATAGTCCCTTAAGAGCTGAGAGGGGGAAATAGTGCTTTAAGAGCTGAGAGGGGGAATAGTGCCTTAAGAGCTGAGAGGGGGGGAATAGTGCCATAAAAGCTGAGGGGGGGAATAGTGTCATAAGAACTGAGAGGGGGAATAGTGCCATAAGGGCTGAGAGGGGGGAATAGTGCCATGAGAGCTTAGAGGGGGGAATAGGCCCTTAAGAGCTGAGAGGGGGGAATAGTCCCATAAGGGCTGAGAGGGGAGAATAGTCCCTTAAGAGCTGAGAGGGGGGAATAGCGCCATAAGGGCTGAGAGGGGGGGATAGTGCCTTAAGAGTTGAGAGGGGGAATATTGCCTTAAGAGCTGAGAGGGGTGGAATAGTGCCATAAGGGCTGAGAGGGGGGAATAGTCCCTTAAGAGCTGAGAGGGGGGAATAGTGTCATAAGGGCTGAGAGGGGGGAATAGTGCAATAAGAGCTGAGATGGGGGAAAAGTGCCATAAGGGCTGAGAGGGGGAATAGTGCCTTAAGAGCTGAGAGGGGAAAATAGTGCCTTAAGAGCTGAGAGGGGGGAATAGTGCAATAAGAGCTGAGAGGGGGGAATAGTGCCATAAGGGCTGAGAGGGGGAATAGTGCCATAAGGGCTGAGAGGGAGGAATAGTGCCATAAGGAGCTTAGAGGGGGGAATAGGCCCTTAAGAGCTGAGAGGGGGAATAGTGCCTTAAGAGCTGAGAGGGGGGAATAGTGCCATAAGAGCTTAGAGGGGGAATAGTCCCTTAAGAGCTGAGAGGGGGGAATAGCGCCATAAGGGCTGAGAGGGGAGAATAGTGCCATAAGGGCTGAGAGGGGGGAATAGTGCCATGAGAGCTTAGAGGGGGGAATAGGCCCTTAAGAGCTGAGAGGGGGGAATAGTGCCATAAGGGCTGAGAGGGGGGAATAGTGCCATAAGGGCTGAGAGGGGGGAATAGTGCCATAAGGGCTGAGAGGGGGGAATAGTGCCATGAGAGCTTAGAGGTGGGAATAGGCCCTTAAGAGCTGAGAGGGGGGAATAGTGCCATAAGGGCTGAGAGGGGGGAATAGTGCCATAAGAGCTGAGAGGGGGGAATAGTCCCATAAGGGCTGAGAGGGGAGAATAGTCCCTTAAGAGCTGAGAGGGGGGAATAGCGCCATAAGGGCTGAGAGTGGGGAATAGTGCCATAAGAGCTGAGAGGGGGAATAGTGACTTAAGAGCTGAGAGGGGGAATAGTGCCATAAGGGCTGAGAGGGGGGAATAGTGCCATAAGGGCTGAGAGGGGGGAATAGTGCCTTAAGAGTTGAGAGGGGGAATAGTGCCTTAAGAGCTGAGAGGGGGGGAATAGTGCCATAAGGGCTGAGAGGGGGGAATAGTCCCTTAAGAGCTGAGAGGGGGGAATAGTGTCATAAGGGCTGAGAGGGGGGAATAGTGCAATAAGAGCTGAGATGGGGGAAAAGTGCCATAAGGGCTGAGAGGGGGAATAGTGCCTTAAGAGCTGAGAGGGGAAAATAGTGCCTTAAGAGCTGAGAGGGGGGGAATAGTGCCATAAGGGCTGAGAGGGGGGAATAGTCCCTTAAGAGCTGAGAGGGGGGAATAGTGTCATAAGGGCTGAGAGGGGGGAATAGTGCAATAAGAGCTGAGATGGGGGAAAAGTGCCATAAGGGCTGAGAGGGGGAATAGTGCCTTAAGAGCTGAGAGGGGAAAATAGTGCCTTAAGAGCTGAGAGGGGGAATAGTGCCTTAAGAGCTGAGAGGGGGGAATAGTGCCATAAGAGCTTAGAGGGGGAATAGTCCCTTAAGAGCTGAGAGGGGGGAATAGCGCCATAAGGGCTGAGAGGGGTGGAATAGTGCCATAAGGGCTGAGAGGGGGGAATAGTCCCTTAAGAGCTGAGAGGGGGGAATAGTGTCATAAGGGCTGAGAGGGGGGAATAGTGCAATAAGAGCTGAGATGGGGGAAAAGTGCCATAAGGGCTGAGAGGGGGAATAGTGCCTTAAGAGCTGAGAGGGGAAAATAGTGCCTTAAGAGCTGAGAGGGGGGAATAGTGCAATAAGAGCTGAGAGGGGGGAATAGTGCCATAAGGGCTGAGAGGGGGAATAGTGCCATAAGGGCTGAGAGGGGGGAATAGTGCCATAAGGGCTGAGAGGGGGGAATAGTCCCTTAAGAGCTGAGAGGGGGGAATAGTGTCATAAGGGCTGAGAGGGGGGAATAGTGCAATAAGAGCTGAGAGGGGGAATAGTGCCTTAAGAGCTGAGAGGGGGGAATAGTGCCATAAGAGCTTAGAGGGGGAATAGTCCCTTAAGAGCTGAGAGGGGGAATAGTGCCATAAGGGCTGAGAGGGGGGAATAGTGCCATAAGGGCTGAGAGGGGGGAATAGTGCAATAAGAGCTGAGAGGGGGAATAGTGCCTTAAGAGCTGAGAGGCGAGAATAGTGCCTTAAGAGCTGAGAGGGGGGAATACTGCCATAAGAGCTTAGAGGGGGGAATAGTCCCTTAAGAGCTGAGAGGGGGGAATAGTGCCTTAAGAGCTGAGAGGGGGGAATAGTGCCATAAGGGCTGAGAGGGGGGAATAGTCCCTTAAGAGCTGAGAGGGGGGAATAGTGCCTTAAGAGCTGAGAGGGGGGAATAGTGCCATACAAGCTGAGAGGGGGAATAGTGTCATAAGAACTGAGAGGGGGAATAGTGCCATAAGGGCTGAGAGGGGGGAATAGTGCCATGAGAGCTTAGAGGGGGGAATAGGCCCTTAAGAGCTGAGAGGGGGGAATAGTGCCATAAGGGCTGAGAGGGGGGAATAGTGCCATAAGAGCTGAGAGGGGGGAATAGTCCCATAAGGGCTGAGAGGGGAGAATAGTCCCTTAAGAGCTGAGAGGGGGGAATAGCGCCATAAGGGCTGAGAGGGGGGGATAGTGCCTTAAGAGTTGAGAGGGGGAATAGTGCCTTAAGAGCTGAGAGGGGTGGAATAGTGCCATAAGGGCTGAGAGGGGGGAATAGTCCCTTAAGAGCTGAGAGGGGGGAATAGTGTCATAAGGGCTGAGAGGGGGGAATAGTCCCTTAAGAGCTGAGAGGGGGGAATAGTGTCATAAGGGCTGAGAGGGGGGAATAGTGCAATAAGAGCTGAGAGGGGGAATAGTGCCTTAAGAGCTGAGAGGGGGGAATAGTTCCATAAGAGCTTAGAGGGGGAATAGTCCCTTAAGAGCTGAGAGGGGAAAATAGTGCCTTAAGAGCTGAGAGGGGGGAATAGTGCAATAAGAGCTGAGAGGGGGGAATAGTGCCATAAGGGCTGAGAGGGGGAATAGTGCCTTAAGAGCTGAGAGGGGGGAATAGTGCCATAAGGGCTGAGAGGGGGGAATAGTGCCATAAGGGCTGAGAGGGGGGAATAGTGCCATGAGAGCTTAGAGGGGGGAATAGGCCCTTAAGAGCTGAGAGGGGGAATAGTGCCTTAAGAGCTGAGAGGGGGGAATAGTGCCATAAGAGCTTAGAGGGGGAATAGTCCCTTAAGAGCTGAGAGGGGGGAATAGCGCCATAAGGGCTGAGAGGGGAGAATAGTGCCATAAGGGCTGAGAGGGGGGAATAGTGCCATGAGAGCTTAGAGGGGGGAATAGGCCCTTAAGAGCTGAGAGGGGGGAATAGTGCCATAAGGGCTGAGAGGGGGGAATAGTGCCATAAGGGCTGAGAGGGGGGAATAGTGCCATAAGGGCTGAGAGGGGGGAATAGTGCCATGAGAGCTTAGAGGGGGGAATAGGCCCTTAAGAGCTGAGAGGGGGGAATAGTGCCATAAGGGCTGAGAGGGGGGAATGGTGCCATAAGAGCTGAGAGGGGGGAATAGTCCCATAAGGGCTGAGAGGGGAGAATAGTCCCTTAAGAGCTGAGAGGGGGGAATAGCGCCATAAGGGCTGAGAGTGGGGAATAGTGCCATAAGAGCTGAGAGGGGGAATAGTGACTTAAGAGCTGAGAGGGGGAATAGTGCCATAAGGGCTGAGAGGGGGGAATAGTGCCATAAGGGCTGAGAGGGGGGAATAGTGCCTTAAGAGTTGAGAGGGGGAATAGTGCCTTAAGAGCTGAGAGGGGGGGAATAGTGCCATAAGGGCTGAGAGGGGGGAATAGTCCCTTAAGAGCTGAGAGGGGGGAATAGTGTCATAAGGGCTGAGAGGGGAAAATAGTGCCTTAAGAGCTGAGAGGGGGGGAATAGTGCCATAAGGGCTGAGAGGGGGGAATAGTCCCTTAAGAGCTGAGAGGGGGGAATAGTGTCATAAGGGCTGAGAGGGGGGAATAGTGCAATAAGAGCTGAGATGGGGGAAAAGTGCCATAAGGGCTGAGAGGGGGAATAGTGCCTTAAGAGCTGAGAGGGGAAAATAGTGCCTTAAGAGCTGAGAGGGGGGAATAGTGCCATAAGGGCTGAGAGGGGGGAATAGTCCCTTAAGAGCTGAGAGGGGGGAATAGTGTCATAAGGGCTGAGAGGGGGGAATAGTGCAATAAGAGCTGAGATGGGGGAAAAGTGCCATAAGGGCTGAGAGGGGGAATAGTGCCTTAAGAGCTGAGAGGGGAAAATAGTGCCTTAAGAGCTGAGAGGGGGAATAGTGCCTTAAGAGCTGAGAGGGGGGAATAGTGCCATAAGAGCTTAGAGGGGGAATAGTCCCTTAAGAGCTGAGAGGGGGGAATAGCGCCATAAGGGCTGAGAGGGGTGGAATAGTGCCATAAGGGCTGAGAGGGGGGAATAGTCCCTTAAGAGCTGAGAGGGGGGAATAGTGTAATAAGGGCTGAGAGGGGGGAATAGTGCAATTAGAGCTGAGATGGGGGAAAAGTGCCATAAGGGCTGAGAGGGGGAATAGTGCCTTAAGAGCTGAGAGGGGAAAATAGTGCCTTAAGAGCTGAGAGGGGGGAATAGTGCAATAAGAGCTGAGAGGGGGGAATAGTGCCATAAGGGCTGAGAGGGGGAATAGTGCCATAAGGGCTGAGAGGGGGGAATAGTGCCATAAGGGCTGAGAGGGGGGAATAGTCCCTTAAGAGCTGAGAGGGGGCAATAGTGTCATAAGGGCTGAGAGGGGGGAATAGTGCAATAAGAGCTGAGAGGGGGAATAGTGCCTTAAGAGCTGAGAGGGGGGAATAGTGCCATAAGAGCTTAGAGGGGGAATAGTCCCTTAAGAGCTGAGAGGGGAAAATAGTGCCTTAAGAGCTGAGAGGGGGGAATAGTGCAATAAGAGCTGAGAGGGGGGAATAGTGCCATAAGAGCTGAGAGGGGGAATAGTGCCTTAAGAGCTGAGAGGGGGGAATAGTGCCATAAGGGCTGAGAGGGGGGAATAGTGCCATAAGGGCTGAGAGGGGGGAATAGTGCCATGAGAGCTTAGAGGGGGGAATAGGCCCTTAAGAGCTGAGAGGGGGAATAGTGCCTTAAGAGCTGAGAGGGGGGAATAGTGCCATAAGAGCTTAGAGGGGGAATAGTCCCTTAAGAGCTGAGAGGGGGGAATAGCGCCATAAGGGCTGAGAGGGGGGAATAGTGCCATAAGGGCTGAGAGGGGGGAATAGTGCCATGAGAGCTTAGAGGGGGGAATAGGCCCTTAAGAGCTGAGAGGGGGGAATAGTGCCATAAGGGCTGAGAGGGGGGAATAGTGCCATAAGGGCTGAGAGGGGGGAATAGTGCCATAAGGGCTGAGAGGGGGGAATAGTGCCATAAGGGCTGAGAGGGGGGAATAGTGCCATAAGGGCTGAGAGGGGGGAATAGTGCCATGAGAGCTTAGAGGGGGGAATAGGCCCTTAAGAGCTGAGAGGGGGGAATAGTGCCATAAGGGCTGAGAGGGGGGAATAGTGCCATAAGGGCTGAGAGGGGGAATAGTGCCATAAGGGCTGAGAGGGGGAATAGTGCCTTAAGAGCTGAGAGGGGGGAATAGTGCCATAAGGGCTGAGAGGGGGGAATAGTGCCATAAGGGCTGAGAGGGGGGAATAGTGCCATAAGGGCTGAGAGGGGGGAATAGTGCCATAAGGGCTGAGAGGGGGGAATAGTGCCATGAGAGCTTAGAGGGGGGAATAGGCCCTTAAGAGCTGAGAGGGGGGAATAGTGCCATAAGGGCTGAGAGGGGGGAATAGTGCCATAAGGGCTGAGAGGGGGAATAGTGCCATAAGGGCTGAGAGGGGGGAATAGTCCCATAAGGGCTGAGAGGGGAGAATAGTCCCTTAGGAGCTGAGAGGGGGGAATTGTGCCATAAGGGCTGAGAGTGGGGAATAGTGCCATAAGAGCTGAGAGGGGGGGAATAGTGACTTAAGAGCTGAGAGGGGGAATAGTGACTTAAGAGCTGAGAGGGGGAATAGTGCCATAAGGGCTGAGAGGGGGAATAGTGCCATAAGGGCTGAGAGGGGGGAATAGTGCCTTAAGAGCTGAGAGGGGGAATAGTGCCTTAAGAGCTGAGAGGGGGGGAATAGTGCCATAAGGGCTGAGAGGGGGGAATAGTCCCTTAAGAGCTGAGAGGGGGGAATAGTGTCATAAGGGCTGAGAGGGGGGAATAGTGCAATAAGAGCTGAGATGGGGGAAAAGTGCCATAAGGGCTGAGAGGGGGGAATAGTACCTTAAGAGCTGAGAGGGGAGAATAGTGCCTTAAGAGCTGAGAGGGGGGAATAGTGACTTAAGAGCTGAGAGGGGGAATAGTGCCATAAGGGCTGAGAGGGGGGAATAGTGCCATAAGGGCTGAGAGGGGGGAATAGTGCAATAAGAGCTGAGAGGGGGAATAGTGCCTTAAGAGCTGAGAGGCGAGAATAGTGCCTTAAGAGCTGAGAGGGGGGAATACTGCCATAAGAGCTTAGAGGGGGGAATAGTCCCTTAAGAGCTGAGAGGGGGGAATAGTGCCTTAAGAGCTGAGAGGGGGGAATAGTGCCATAAGGGCTGAGAGGGGGGAATAGTCCCTTAAGAGCTGAGAGGGGGGAATAGTGCCTTAAGAGCTGAGAGGGGGGAATAGTGCCATACAAGCTGAGAGGGGGAATAGTGTCATAAGAACTGAGAGGGGGAATAGTGCCATAAGGGCTGAGAGGGGGGAATAGTGCCATGAGAGCTTAGAGGGGGGAATAGGCCCTTAAGAGCTGAGAGGGGGGAATAGTGCCATAAGGGCTGAGAGGGGGGAATAGTGCCATAAGAGCTGAGAGGGGGGAATAGTCCCATAAGGGCTGAGAGGGGAGAATAGTCCCTTAAGAGCTGAGAGGGGGGAATAGCGCCATAAGGGCTGAGAGGGGGGGATAGTGCCTTAAGAGTTGAGAGGGGGAATAGTGCCTTAAGAGCTGAGAGGGGTGGAATAGTGCCATAAGGGCTGAGAGGGGGGAATAGTCCCTTAAGAGCTGAGAGGGGGGAATAGTGTCATAAGGGCTGAGAGGGGGGAATAGTCCCTTAAGAGCTGAGAGGGGGGAATAGTGTCATAAGGGCTGAGAGGGGGGAATAGTGCAATAAGAGCTGAGAGGGGGAATAGTGCCTTAAGAGCTGAGAGGGGGGAATAGTTCCATAAGAGCTTAGAGGGGGAATAGTCCCTTAAGAGCTGAGAGGGGAAAATAGTGCCTTAAGAGCTGAGAGGGGGGAATAGTGCAATAAGAGCTGAGAGGGGGGAATAGTGCCATAAGGGCTGAGAGGGGGAATAGTGCCTTAAGAGCTGAGAGGGGGGAATAGTGCCATAAGGGCTGAGAGGGGGGAATAGTGCCATAAGGGCTGAGAGGGGGGAATAGTGCCATGAGAGCTTAGAGGGGGGAATAGGCCCTTAAGAGCTGAGAGGGGGAATAGTGCCTTAAGAGCTGAGAGGGGGGAATAGTGCCATAAGAGCTTAGAGGGGGAATAGTCCCTTAAGAGCTGAGAGGGGGGAATAGCGCCATAAGGGCTGAGAGGGGAGAATAGTGCCATAAGGGCTGAGAGGGGGGAATAGTGCCATGAGAGCTTAGAGGGGGGAATAGGCCCTTAAGAGCTGAGAGGGGGGAATAGTGCCATAAGGGCTGAGAGGGGGGAATAGTGCCATAAGGGCTGAGAGGGGGGAATAGTGCCATAAGGGCTGAGAGGGGGGAATAGTGCCATGAGAGCTTAGAGGGGGGAATAGGCCCTTAAGAGCTGAGAGGGGGGAATAGTGCCATAAGGGCTGAGAGGGGGGAATAGTGCCATAAGAGCTGAGAGGGGGGAATAGTCCCATAAGGGCTGAGAGGGGAGAATAGTCCCTTAAGAGCTGAGAGGGGGGAATAGCGCCATAAGGGCTGAGAGTGGGGAATAGTGCCATAAGAGCTGAGAGGGGGAATAGTGACTTAAGAGCTGAGAGGGGGAATAGTGCCATAAGGGCTGAGAGGGGGGAATAGTGCCATAAGGGCTGAGAGGGGGGAATAGTGCCTTAAGAGTTGAGAGGGGGAATAGTGCCTTAAGAGCTGAGAGGGGGGGAATAGTGCCATAAGGGCTGAGAGGGGGGAATAGTCCCTTAAGAGCTGAGAGGGGGGAATAGTGTCATAAGGGCTGAGAGGGGGGAATAGTGCAATAAGAGCTGAGATGGGGGAAAAGTGCCATAAGGGCTGAGAGGGGGAATAGTGCCTTAAGAGCTGAGAGGGGAAAATAGTGCCTTAAGAGCTGAGAGGGGGGGAATAGTGCCATAAGGGCTGAGAGGGGGGAATAGTCCCTTAAGAGCTGAGAGGGGGGAATAGTGTCATAAGGGCTGAGAGGGGGGAATAGTGCAATAAGAGCTGAGATGGGGGAAAAGTGCCATAAGGGCTGAGAGGGGGAATAGTGCCTTAAGAGCTGAGAGGGGAAAATAGTGCCTTAAGAGCTGAGAGGGGGAATAGTGCCTTAAGAGCTGAGAGGGGGGAATAGTGCCATAAGAGCTTAGAGGGGGAATAGTCCCTTAAGAGCTGAGAGGGGGGAATAGCGCCATAAGGGCTGAGAGGGGTGGAATAGTGCCATAAGGGCTGAGAGGGGGGAATAGTCCCTTAAGAGCTGAGAGGGGGGAATAGTGTCATAAGGGCTGAGAGGGGGGAATAGTGCAATAAGAGCTGAGATGGGGGAAAAGTGCCATAAGGGCTGAGAGGGGGAATAGTGCCTTAAGAGCTGAGAGGGGAAAATAGTGCCTTAAGAGCTGAGAGGGGGGAATAGTGCAATAAGAGCTGAGAGGGGGGAATAGTGCCATAAGGGCTGAGAGGGGGAATAGTGCCATAAGGGCTGAGAGGGGGGAATAGTGCCATAAGGGCTGAGAGGGGGGAATAGTCCCTTAAGAGCTGAGAGGGGGGAATAGTGTCATAAGGGCTGAGAGGGGGGAATAGTGCAATAAGAGCTGAGAGGGGGAATAGTGCCTTAAGAGCTGAGAGGGGGGAATAGTGCCATAAGAGCTTAGAGGGGGAATAGTCCCTTAAGAGCTGAGAGGGGAAAATAGTGCCTTAAGAGCTGAGAGGGGGGAATAGTGCAATAAGAGCTGAGAGGGGGGAATAGTGCCATAAGAGCTGAGAGGGGGAATAGTGCCTTAAGAGCTGAGAGGGGGGAATAGTGCCATAAGGGCTGAGAGGGGGGAATAGTGCCATAAGGGCTGAGAGGGGGGAATAGTGCCATGAGAGCTTAGAGGGGGGAATAGGCCCTTAAGAGCTGAGAGGGGGAATAGTGCCTTAAGAGCTGAGAGGGGGGAATAGTGCCATAAGAGCTTAGAGGGGGAATAGTCCCTTAAGAGCTGAGAGGGGGGAATAGCGCCATAAGGGCTGAGAGGGGGGAATAGTGCCATAAGGGCTGAGAGGGGGGAATAGTGCCATGAGAGCTTAGAGGGGGGAATAGGCCCTTAAGAGCTGAGAGGGGGGAATAGTGCCATAAGGGCTGAGAGGGGGGAATAGTGCCATAAGGGCTGAGAGGGGGGAATAGTGCCATAAGGGCTGAGAGGGGGGAATAGTGCCATAAGGGCTGAGAGGGGGGAATAGTGCCATAAGGGCTGAGAGGGGGGAATAGTGCCATGAGAGCTTAGAGGGGGGAATAGGCCCTTAAGAGCTGAGAGGGGGGAATAGTGCCATAAGGGCTGAGAGGGGGGAATAGTGCCATAAGGGCTGAGAGGGGGAATAGTGCCATAAGGGCTGAGAGGGGGAATAGTGCCTTAAGAGCTGAGAGGGGGGAATAGTGCCATAAGGGCTGAGAGGGGGGAATAGTGCCATAAGGGCTGAGAGGGGGGAATAGTGCCATAAGGGCTGAGAGGGGGGAATAGTGCCATAAGGGCTGAGAGGGGGGAATAGTGCCATGAGAGCTTAGAGGGGGGAATAGGCCCTTAAGAGCTGAGAGGGGGGAATAGTGCCATAAGGGCTGAGAGGGGGGAATAGTGCCATAAGGGCTGAGAGGGGGAATAGTGCCATAAGGGCTGAGAGGGGGGAATAGTCCCATAAGGGCTGAGAGGGGAGAATAGTCCCTTAGGAGCTGAGAGGGGGGAATTGTGCCATAAGGGCTGAGAGTGGGGAATAGTGCCATAAGAGCTGAGAGGGGGGGAATAGTGACTTAAGAGCTGAGAGGGGGAATAGTGCCATAAGGGCTGAGAGGGGGGAATAGTGCCATAAGGGCTGAGAGGGGGGAATAGTGCCATGAGAGCTTAGAGGGGGGAATAGGCCCTTAAGAGCTGAGAGGGGGGAATAGTGCCATAAGGGCTGAGAGGGGGGAATAGTGCCATAAGAGCTGAGAGGGGGAATAGTCCCATAAGGGCTGAGAGGGGAGAATAGTCCCTTAGGAGCTGAGAGGGGGGAATAGCGCCATAAGGGCTGAGAGTGGGGAATAGTGCCATAAGAGCTGAGAGGGGGGGAATAGTGACTTAAGAGCTGAGAGGGGGAATAGTGCCATAAGGGCTGAGAGGGGGGAATAGTGCCTTAAGAGTTGAGAGGGGGAATAGTGCCTTAAGAGCTGAGAGGGGTGGAATAGTGCCATAAGGGCTGAGAGGGGGGAATAGTCCCTTAAGAGCTGAGAGGGGGGAATAGTGTCATAAGGGCTGAGAGGGGGGAATAGTGCAATAAGAGCTGAGATGGGGGAAAAGTGCCATAAGGGCTGAGAGGGGGAATAGTGCCTTAAGAGCTGAGAGGGGAAAATAGTGCCTTAAGAGCTGAGAGGGGGGAATAGTGCAATAAGAGCTGAGAGGGGGGAATAGTGCCATAAGGGCTGAGAGGGGGAATAGTGCCATAAGGGCTGAGAGGGGGGAATAGTGCCATAAGGGCTGAGAGGGGGGAATAGTCCATTAAGAGCTGAGAGGGGGGAATAGTGTCATAAGGGCTGAGAGGGGGGAATAGTGCAATAAGAGCTGAGAGGGGGAATAGTGCCTTAAGAGCTGAGAGGGGGGAATAGTTCCATAAGAGCTTAGAGGGGGAATAGTCCCTTAAGAGCTGAGAGGGGAAAATAGTGCCTTAAGAGCTGAGAGGGGGGAATAGTGCAATAAGAGCTGAGAGGGGGGAATAGTGCCATAAGGGCTGAGAGGGGGAATAGTGCCTTAAGAGCTGCGAGGGGGGAATAGTGCCATAAGGGCTGAGAGGGGGGAATAGTGCCATAAGGGCTGAGAGGGGGGAATAGTGCCATGAGAGCTTAGAGGGGGGAATAGGCCCTTAAGAGCTGAGAGGGGGAATAGTGCCTTAAGAGCTGAGAGGGGGGAATAGTGCCATAAGAGCTTAGAGGGGGAATAGTCCCTTAAGAGCTGAGAGGGGGGAATAGCGCCATAAGGGCTGAGAGGGGAGAATAGTGCCATAAGGGCTGAGAGGGGGGAATAGTGCCATGAGAGCTTAGAGGGGGGAATAGGCCCTTAAGAGCTGAGAGGGGGGAATAGTGCCATAAGGGCTGAGAGGGGGGAATAGTGCCATAAGGGCTGAGAGGGGGGAATAGTGCCATGAGAGCTTAGAGGGGGGAATAGGCCCTTAAGAGCTGAGAGGGGGGAATAGTCCCATAAGGGCTGAGAGGGGAGAATAGTCCCTTAAGAGCTGAGAGGGGGGAATAGCGCCATAAGGGCTGAGAGTGGGGAATAGTGCCATAAGAGCTGAGAGGGGGAATAGTGACTTAAGAGCTGAGAGGGGGAATAGTGCCATAAGGGCTGAGAGGGGGGAATAGTGCCATAAGGGCTGAGAGGGGGGAATAGTGCCTTAAGAGTTGAGAGGGGGAATAGTGCCTTAAGAGCTGAGAGGGGGGGAATAGTGCCATAAGGGCTGAGAGGGGGGAATAGTCCCTTAAGAGCTGAGAGGGGGGAATAGTGTCATAAGGGCTGAGAGGGGGGAATAGTGCAATAAGAGCTGAGATGGGGGAAAAGTGCCATAAGGGCTGAGAGGGGGAATAGTGCCTTAAGAGCTGAGAGGGGAAAATAGTGCCTTAAGAGCTGAGAGGGGGGGAATAGTGCCATAAGGGCTGAGAGGGGGGAATAGTCCCTTAAGAGCTGAGAGGGGGGAATAGTGTCATAAGGGCTGAGAGGGGGGAATAGTGCAATAAGAGCTGAGATGGGGGAAAAGTGCCATAAGGGCTGAGAGGGGGAATAGTGCCTTAAGAGCTGAGAGGGGAAAATAGTGCCTTAAGAGCTGAGAGGGGGAATAGTGCCTTAAGAGCTGAGAGGGGGGAATAGTGCCATAAGAGCTTAGAGGGGGAATAGTCCCTTAAGAGCTGAGAGGGGGGAATAGCGCCATAAGGGCTGAGAGGGGTGGAATAGTGCCATAAGGGCTGAGAGGGGGGAATAGTCCCTTAAGAGCTGAGAGGGGGGAATAGTGTCATAAGGGCTGAGAGGGGGGAATAGTGCAATAAGAGCTGAGATGGGGGAAAAGTGCCATAAGGGCTGAGAGGGGGAATAGTGCCTTAAGAGCTGAGAGGGGAAAATAGTGCCTTAAGAGCTGAGAGGGGGGAATAGTGCAATAAGAGCTGAGAGGGGGGAATAGTGCCATAAGGGCTGAGAGGGGGAATAGTGCCATAAGGGCTGAGAGGGGGGAATAGTGCCATAAGGGCTGAGAGGGGGGAATAGTCCCTTAAGAGCTGAGAGGGGGGAATAGTGTCATAAGGGCTGAGAGGGGGGAATAGTGCAATAAGAGCTGAGAGGGGGAATAGTGCCTTAAGAGCTGAGAGGGGGGAATAGTGCCATAAGAGCTTAGAGGGGGAATAGTCCCTTAAGAGCTGAGAGGGGAAAATAGTGCCTTAAGAGCTGAGAGGGGGGAATAGTGCAATAAGAGCTGAGAGGGGGGAATAGTGCCATAAGAGCTGAGAGGGGGAATAGTGCCTTAAGAGCTGAGAGGGGGGAATAGTGCCATAAGGGCTGAGAGGGGGGAATAGTGCCATAAGGGCTGAGAGGGGGGAATAGTGCCATGAGAGCTTAGAGGGGGGAATAGGCCCTTAAGAGCTGAGAGGGGGAATAGTGCCTTAAGAGCTGAGAGGGGGAATAGTGCCATAAGAGCTTAGAGGGGGAATAGTCCCTTAAGAGCTGAGAGGGGGGAATAGCGCCATAAGGGCTGAGAGGGGGGAATAGTGCCATAAGGGCTGAGAGGGGGGAATAGTGCCATGAGAGCTTAGAGGGGGGAATAGGCCCTTAAGAGCTGAGAGGGGGGAATAGTGCCATAAGGGCTGAGAGGGGGGAATAGTGCCATAAGGGCTGAGAGGGGGGAATAGTGCCATAAGGGCTGAGAGGGGGGAATAGTGCCATAAGGGCTGAGAGGGGGGAATAGTGCCATAAGGGCTGAGAGGGGGGAATAGTGCCATGAGAGCTTAGAGGGGGGAATAGGCCCTTAAGAGCTGAGAGGGGGGAATAGTGCCATAAGGGCTGAGAGGGGGGAATAGTGCCATAAGGGCTGAGAGGGGGGAATAGTGCCATAAGGGCTGAGAGGGGGGAATAGTGCCATAAGGGCTGAGAGGGGGGAATAGTGCCATAAGGGCTGAGAGGGGGGAATAGTGCCATGAGAGCTTAGAGGGGGGAATAGGCCCTTAAGAGCTGAGAGGGGGGAATAGTGCCATAAGGGCTGAGAGGGGGGAATAGTGCCATAAGGGCTGAGAGGGGGAATAGTGCCATAAGGGCTGAGAGGGGGGAATAGTCCCATAAGGGCTGAGAGGGGAGAATAGTCCCTTAGGAGCTGAGAGGGGGGAATTGTGCCATAAGGGCTGAGAGTGGGGAATAGTGCCATAAGAGCTGAGAGGGGGGGAATAGTGACTTAAGAGCTGAGAGGGGGAATAGTGCCATAAGGGCTGAGAGGGGGGAATAGTGCCATAAGGGCTGAGAGGGGGGAATAGTGCCATGAGAGCTTAGAGGGGGGAATAGGCCCTTAAGAGCTGAGAGGGGGGAATAGTGCCATAAGGGCTGAGAGGGGGGAATAGTGCCATAAGGGCTGAGAGGGGGGAATAGTGCCATGAGAGCTTAGAGGGGGGAATAGGCCCTTAAGAGCTGAGAGGGGGGAATAGTGCCATAAGGGCTGAGAGGGGGGAATAGTGCCATAAGAGCTGAGAGGGGGGAATAGTCCCATAAGGGCTGAGAGGGGAGAATAGTCCCTTAGGAGCTGAGAGGGGGGAATTGTGCCATAAGGGCTGAGAGTGGGGAATAGTGCCATAAGAGCTGAGAGGGGGGAATAGTGACTTAAGAGCTGAGAGGGGGAATAGTGCCATAAGGGCTGAGAGGGGGGAATAGTGCCATAAGGGCTGAGAGGGGGGAATAGTGCCATGAGAGCTTAGAGGGGGGAATAGGCCCTTAAGAGCTGAGAGGGGGGAATAGTGCCATAAGGGCTGAGAGGGGGGAATAGTGCCATAAGAGCTGAGAGGGGGAATAGTCCCATAAGGGCTGAGAGGGGAGAATAGTCCCTTAGGAGCTGAGAGGGGGGAATAGCGCCATAAGGGCTGAGAGTGGGGAATAGTGCCATAAGAGCTGAGAGGGGGGGAATAGTGACTTAAGAGCTGAGAGGGGGAATAGTGCCATAAGGGCTGAGAGGGGGGAATAGTGCCTTAAGAGTTGAGAGGGGGAATAGTGCCTTAAGAGCTGAGAGGGGGGAATAGTGCCATAAGGGCTGAGAGGGGGGAATAGTCCCTTAAGAGCTGAGAGGGGGGAATAGTGTCATAAGGGCTGAGAGGGGGGAATTGTGCCATAAGGGCTGAGAGGGGGGAATAGTGTCATAAGAGCTGAGAGGGGGGAATAGTGCCATAAGGGCTGAGAGGGGGAAAAGTGCCTTAAGAGCTGAGAGGGGGGAATAGTGCCATAAGAGCTTAGAGGGGGAATAGTCCCTTAAGAGCTGAGAGGGGGGAATAGCGCCATAAGGGCTGAGAGTGGGGAATAGTGCCATAAGGGCTGAGAGGGGGAATAGTGCCTTAAGAGCTGAGAGGGGAAAATAGTTCCTTGAGAGCTGAGAGGGGGGAATAGTGCAATAAGAGCTGAGAGGGGGGAATAGTGCCATAAGGGCTGAGAGGGGGAATAGTGCCATAAGGGCTGAGAGGGGGGAATAGTGGCATAAGGGCTGAGAGGGGGGATAGTCCCTTAAGAGCTGAGAGGGGGGAATAGCGCCATTAGGGCTGAGAGTGGGGAATAGTGCCATAAGAGCTGAGAGGGGGGGAATAGTGACTTAAGAGCTGAGAGGGGGAATAGTGCCATAAGGGCTGAGAGGGGGGAATAGTGCCTTAAGAGTTGAGAGGGGGAATAGTGCCTTAAGAGCTGAGAGGGGGGGAATAGTGCCATAAGGGCTGAGAGGGGGAATAGTCCCTTAAGAGCTGAGAGGGGGGAATAGTGTCATAAGGGCTGAGAGGGGGGAATAGTGAAATAAGAGCTGAGATGGGGGAAAAGTGCCATAAGGGCTGAGAGGGGAGAATAGTCCCTTAAGAGCTGAGAGGGGGGAATTGTGCCATAAGGGCTGAGAGGGGGGAATAGTGCCATGAGAGCTTAGAGGGGGGAATAGGCCCTTAAGAGCTGAGAGGGGGAATAGTGCCTTAAGAGCTGAGAGGGGGGAATAGTGCCATAAGAGCTTAGAGGGGGAATAGTCCCTTAAGAGCTGAGAGGGGGGAATAGCGCCATAAGGGCTGAGAGGGGGGAATAGTGCCATAAGGGCTGAGAGGGGGGAATAGTGCCGTGAGAGCTTGGAGGGGGGAATAGGCCCTTAAGAGCTGAGAGGGGGGAATAGTGCCATAAGGGCTGAGAGGGGGGAGTAGTGCCATAAGGGCTGAGAGGGGGGAATAGTGCCATAAGGGCTGAGAGGGGGGAATAGTGCCATGAGAGCTTAGAGGGGGGAATAGGCCCTTAAGAGCTGAGAGGGGGGAATAGTGCCATAAGGGCTGAGAGGGGGGAATAGTGCCATAAGGGCTGAGAGGGGGGAATAGTGCCATAAGGGCTGAGAGGGGGGAATAGTGCCATGAGAGCTTAGAGGGGGGAATAGGCCCTTAAGAGCTGAGAGGGGGGAATAGTGCCATAAGGGCTGAGAGGGGGAATAGTGCCATGAGAGCTTAGAGGGGGGAATAGGCCCTTAAGAGCTGAGAGGGGGAATAGTGCCTTAAGAGCTGAGAGGGGGGAATAGTGCCATAAGAGCTTAGAGGGGGAATAGTCCCTTAAGAGCTGAGAGGGGGGAATAGCGCCATAAGGGCTGAGAGGGGGGAATAGTGCCATAAGGGCTGAGAGGGGGGAATAGTGCCATGAGAGCTTAGAGGGGGGAATAGGCCCTTAAGAGCTGAGAGGGGGGAATAGTGCCATAAGGGCTGAGAGGGGGGAATAGTGCCATAAGGGCTGAGAGGGGGGAATAGTGCCATAAGGGCTGAGAGGGGGGAATAGTGCCATGAGAGCTTAGAGGGGGAATAGGCCCTTAAGAGCTGAGAGGGGGGAATAGTGCCATAAGGGCTGAGAGGGGGGAATAGTGCCATAAGGGCTGAGAGGGGGGAATAGTGCCATAAGGGCTGAGAGGGGGGAATAGTGCCATGAGAGCTTAGAGGGGGGAATAGGCCCTTAAGAGCTGAGAGGGGGGAATAGTGCCATAAGGGCTGAGAGGGGGGAATAGTGCCATAAGGGCTGAGAGGGGGGAATAGTGCCATAAGGGCTGAGAGGGGGGAATAGTGCCATGAGAGCTTAGAGGGGGGAATAGGCCCTTAAGAGCTGAGAGGGGGGAATAGTGCCATAAGGGCTGAGAGGGGGGAATAGTGCCATAAGGGCTGAGAGGGGGGAATAGTGCCATGAGAGCTTAGAGGGGGGAATAGGCCCTTAAGAGCTGAGAGGGGGGAATAGTGCCATAAGGGCTGAGAGGGGGGAATAGTGCCATAAGAGCTGAGAGGGGGGAATAGTCCCATAAGGGCTGAGAGGGGAGAATAGTCCCTTAGGAGCTGAGAGGGGGGAATTGTGCCATAAGGGCTGAGAGTGGGGAATAGTGCCATAAGAGCTGAGAGGGGGGAATAGTGACTTAAGAGCTGAGAGGGGGAATAGTGCCATAAGGGCTGAGAGGGGGGAATAGTGCCATAAGGGCTGAGAGGGGGGAATAGTGCCATGAGAGCTTAGAGGGGGGAATAGGCCCTTAAGAGCTGAGAGGGGGGAATAGTGCCATAAGGGCTGAGAGGGGGGAATAGTGCCATAAGAGCTGAGAGGGGGAATAGTCCCATAAGGGCTGAGAGGGGAGAATAGTCCCTTAGGAGCTGAGAGGGGGGAATAGCGCCATAAGGGCTGAGAGTGGGGAATAGTGCCATAAGAGCTGAGAGGGGGGGAATAGTGACTTAAGAGCTGAGAGGGGGAATAGTGCCATAAGGGCTGAGAGGGGGGAATAGTGCCTTAAGAGTTGAGAGGGGGAATAGTGCCTTAAGAGCTGAGAGGGGGGAATAGTGCCATAAGGGCTGAGAGGGGGGAATAGTCCCTTAAGAGCTGAGAGGGGGGAATAGTGTCATAAGGGCTGAGAGGGGGGAATTGTGCCATAAGGGCTGAGAGGGGGGAATAGTGTCATAAGAGCTGAGAGGGGGGAATAGTGCCATAAGGGCTGAGAGGGGGAAAAGTGCCTTAAGAGCTGAGAGGGGGGAATAGTGCCATAAGAGCTTAGAGGGGGAATAGTCCCTTAAGAGCTGAGAGGGGGGAATAGCGCCATAAGGGCTGAGAGTGGGGAATAGTGCCATAAGGGCTGAGAGGGGGAATAGTGCCTTAAGAGCTGAGAGGGGAAAATAGTTCCTTGAGAGCTGAGAGGGGGGAATAGTGCAATAAGAGCTGAGAGGGGGGAATAGTGCCATAAGGGCTGAGAGGGGGAATAGTGCCATAAGGGCTGAGAGGGGGGAATAGTGGCATAAGGGCTGAGAGGGGGGATAGTCCCTTAAGAGCTGAGAGGGGGGAATAGCGCCATTAGGGCTGAGAGTGGGGAATAGTGCCATAAGAGCTGAGAGGGGGGGAATAGTGACTTAAGAGCTGAGAGGGGGAATAGTGCCATAAGGGCTGAGAGGGGGGAATAGTGCCTTAAGAGTTGAGAGGGGGAATAGTGCCTTAAGAGCTGAGAGGGGGGGAATAGTGCCATAAGGGCTGAGAGGGGGAATAGTCCCTTAAGAGCTGAGAGGGGGGAATAGTGTCATAAGGGCTGAGAGGGGGGAATAGTGAAATAAGAGCTGAGATGGGGGAAAAGTGCCATAAGGGCTGAGAGGGGAGAATAGTCCCTTAAGAGCTGAGAGGGGGGAATTGTGCCATAAGGGCTGAGAGGGGGGAATAGTGCCATGAGAGCTTAGAGGGGGGAATAGGCCCTTAAGAGCTGAGAGGGGGAATAGTGCCTTAAGAGCTGAGAGGGGGGAATAGTGCCATAAGAGCTTAGAGGGGGAATAGTCCCTTAAGAGCTGAGAGGGGGGAATAGCGCCATAAGGGCTGAGAGGGGGGAATAGTGCCATAAGGGCTGAGAGGGGGGAATAGTGCCGTGAGAGCTTGGAGGGGGGAATAGGCCCTTAAGAGCTGAGAGGGGGGAATAGTGCCATAAGGGCTGAGAGGGGGGAGTAGTGCCATAAGGGCTGAGAGGGGGGAATAGTGCCATAAGGGCTGAGAGGGGGGAATAGTGCCATGAGAGCTTAGAGGGGGGAATAGGCCCTTAAGAGCTGAGAGGGGGGAATAGTGCCATAAGGGCTGAGAGGGGGGAATAGTGCCATAAGGGCTGAGAGGGGGGAATAGTGCCATAAGGGCTGAGAGGGGGGAATAGTGCCATGAGAGCTTAGAGGGGGGAATAGGCCCTTAAGAGCTGAGAGGGGGGAATAGTGCCATAAGGGCTGAGAGGGGGAATAGTGCCATGAGAGCTTAGAGGGGGGAATAGGCCCTTAAGAGCTGAGAGGGGGAATAGTGCCTTAAGAGCTGAGAGGGGGGAATAGTGCCATAAGAGCTTAGAGGGGGAATAGTCCCTTAAGAGCTGAGAGGGGGGAATAGCGCCATAAGGGCTGAGAGGGGGGAATAGTGCCATAAGGGCTGAGAGGGGGGAATAGTGCCATGAGAGCTTAGAGGGGGGAATAGGCCCTTAAGAGCTGAGAGGGGGGAATAGTGCCATAAGGGCTGAGAGGGGGGAATAGTGCCATAAGGGCTGAGAGGGGGGAATAGTGCCATAAGGGCTGAGAGGGGGGAATAGTGCCATGAGAGCTTAGAGGGGGAATAGGCCCTTAAGAGCTGAGAGGGGGGAATAGTGCCATAAGGGCTGAGAGGGGGGAATAGTGCCATAAGGGCTGAGAGGGGGGAATAGTGCCATAAGGGCTGAGAGGGGGGAATAGTGCCATGAGAGCTTAGAGGGGGGAATAGGCCCTTAAGAGCTGAGAGGGGGGAATAGTGCCATAAGGGCTGAGAGGGGGGAATAGTGCCATAAGGGCTGAGAGGGGGGAATAGTGCCATAAGGGCTGAGAGGGGGGAATAGTGCCATGAGAGCTTAGAGGGGGGAATAGGCCCTTAAGAGCTGAGAGGGGGGAATAGTGCCATAAGGGCTGAGAGGGGGGAATAGTGCCATAAGAGCTGAGAGGGGGGAATAGTCCCATAAGGGCTGAGAGGGGAGAATAGTCCCTTAGGAGCTGAGAGGGGGGAATTGTGCCATAAGGGCTGAGAGTGGGGAATAGTGCCATAAGAGCTGAGAGGGGGGAATAGTGACTTAAGAGCTGAGAGGGGGAATAGTGCCATAAGGGCTGAGAGGGGGGAATAGTGCCATAAGGGCTGAGAGGGGGGAATAGTGCCATGAGAGCTTAGAGGGGGGAATAGGCCCTTAAGAGCTGAGAGGGGGGAATAGTGCCATAAGGGCTGAGAGGGGGGAATAGTGCCATAAGAGCTGAGAGGGGGAATAGTCCCATAAGGGCTGAGAGGGGAGAATAGTCCCTTAGGAGCTGAGAGGGGGGAATAGCGCCATAAGGGCTGAGAGTGGGGAATAGTGCCATAAGAGCTGAGAGGGGGGGAATAGTGACTTAAGAGCTGAGAGGGGGAATAGTGCCATAAGGGCTGAGAGGGGGGAATAGTGCCTTAAGAGTTGAGAGGGGGAATAGTGCCTTAAGAGCTGAGAGGGGGGGAATAGTGCCATAAGGGCTGAGAGGGGGGAATAGTCCCTTAAGAGCTGAGAGGGGGGAATAGTGTCATAAGGGCTGAGAGGGGGGAATTGTGCCATAAGGGCTGAGAGGGGGGAATAGTGTCATAAGAGCTGAGAGGGGGGAATAGTGCCATAAGGGCTGAGAGGGGGAAAAGTGCCTTAAGAGCTGAGAGGGGGAATAGTCCCTTAAGAGCTGAGAGGGGGGAATAGCGCCATAAGGGCTGAGAGTGGGGAATAGTGCCATAAGGGCTGAGAGGGGGAATAGTGCCTTAAGAGCTGAGAGGGGAAAATAGTTCCTTAAGAGCTGAGAGGGGGGAATAGTGCAATAAGAGCTGAGAGGGGGGAATAGTGCCATAAGGGCTGAGAGGGGGAATAGTGCCATAAGGGCTGAGAGGGGGGAATAGTGGCATAAGGGCTGAGAGGGGGGGATAGTCCCTTAAGAGCTGAGAGGGGGGAATAGCGCCATTAGGGCTGAGAGTGGGGAATAGTGCCATAAGAGCTGAGAGGGGGGGAATAGTGACTTAAGAGCTGAGAGGGGGAATAGTGCCATAAGGGCTGAGAGGGGGGAATAGTGCCTTAAGAGTTGAGAGGGGGAATAGTGCCTTAAGAGCTGAGAGGGGGGGAATAGTGCCATAAGGGCTGAGAGGGGGAATAGTCCCTTAAGAGCTGAGAGGGGGGAATAGTGTCATAAGGGCTGAGAGGGGGGAATAGTGAAATAAGAGCTGAGATGGGGGAAAAGTGCCATAAGGGCTGAGAGGGGAGAATAGTCCCTTAAGAGCTGAGAGGGGGGAATTGTGCCATAAGGGCTGAGAGGGGGGAATAGTGCCATGAGAGCTTAGAGGGGGGAATAGGCCCTTAAGAGCTGAGAGGGGGAATAGTGCCTTAAGAGCTGAGAGGGGGGAATAGTGCCATAAGAGCTTAGAGGGGGAATAGTCCCTTAAGAGCTGAGAGGGGGGAATAGCGCCATAAGGGCTGAGAGGGGGGAATAGTGCCATAAGGGCTGAGAGGGGGGAATAGTGCCGTGAGAGCTTGGAGGGGGGAATAGGCCCTTAAGAGCTGAGAGGGGGGAATAGTGCCATAAGGGCTGAGAGGGGGGAATAGTGCCATAAGGGCTGAGAGGGGGGAATAGTGCCATAAGGGCTGAGAGGGGGGAATAGTGCCATGAGAGCTTAGAGGGGGGAATAGGCCCTTAAGAGCTGAGAGGGGGGAATAGTGCCATAAGGGCTGAGAGGGGGGAATAGTGCCATAAGGGCTGAGAGGGGGGAATAGTGCCATAAGGGCTGAGAGGGGGGAATAGTGCCATGAGAGCTTAGAGGGGGGAATAGGCCCTTAAGAGCTGAGAGGGGGGAATAGTGCCATAAGGGCTGAGAGGGGGGAATAGTGCCATAAGGGCTGAGAGGGGGGAATAGTGCCATAAGGGCTGAGAGGGGGGAATAGTGCCATGAGAGCTTAGAGGGGGGAATAGGCCCTTAAGAGCTGAGAGGGGGGAATAGTGCCATAAGGGCTGAGAGGGGGGAATAGTGCCATAAGAGCTGAGAGGGGGGAATAGTCCCATAAGGGCTGAGAGGGGAGAATAGTCCCTTAGGAGCTGAGAGGGGGGAATTGTGCCATAAGGGCTGAGAGTGGGGAATAGTGCCATAAGAGCTTAGAGGGGGGAATAGTGACTTAAGAGCTGAGAGGGGGAATAGTGCCATAAGGGCTGAGAGGGGGGAATAGTGCAATAAGGGCTGAGAGGGGGGAATAGTGCCATGAGAGCTTAGAGGGGGGAATAGGCCCTTAAGAGCTGAGAGGGGGGAATAGTGCCATAAGGGCTGAGAGGGGGGAATAGTGCCATAAGAGCTGAGAGGGGGAATAGTCCCATAAGGGCTGAGAGGGGAGAATAGTCCCTTAGGAGCTGAGAGGGGGGAATAGCGCCATAAGGGCTGAGAGTGGGGAATAGTGCCATAAGAGCTGAGAGGGGGGGAATAGTGACTTAAGAGCTGAGAGGGGGAATAGTGCCATAAGGGCTGAGAGGGGGGAATAGTGCCTTAAGAGTTGAGAGGGGGAATAGTGCCTTAAGAGCTGAGAGGGGGGGAATAGTGCCATAAGGGCTGAGAGGGGGGAATAGTCCCTTAAGAGCTGAGAGGGGGGAATAGTGTCATAAGGGCTGAGAGGGGGGAATTGTGCCATAAGGGCTGAGAGGGGGGAATAGTGTCATAAGAGCTGAGAGGGGGGAATAGTGCCATAAGGGCTGAGAGGGGGAAAAGTGCCTTAAGAGCTGAGAGGGGAAAATAGTTCCTTAAGAGCTGAGAGGGGGGAATAGTGCAATAAGAGCTGAGAGGGGGGAATAGTGCCATAAGGGCTGAGAGGGGGAATAGTGCCATAAGGGCTGAGAGGGGGGAATAGTGGCATAAGGGCTGAGAGGGGGGAATAGTCCCTTAAGAGCTGAGAGGGGGGAATAGCGCCATTAGGGCTGAGAGTGGGGAATAGTGCCATAAGAGCTGAGAGGGGGGAATAGTGACTTAAGAGCTGAGAGGGGGAATAGTGCCATAAGGGCTGAGAGGGGGGAATAGTGACTTAAGAGTTGAGAGGGGGAATAGTGCCTTAAGAGCTGAGAGGGGGGGAATAGTGCCATAAGGGCTGAGAGGGGGAATAGTCCCTTAAGAGCTGAGAGGGGGGAATAGTGTCATAAGGGCTGAGAGGGGGGAATAGTGAAATAAGAGCTGAGATGGGGGAAAAGTGCCATAAGGGCTGAGAGGGGAGAATAGTCCCTTAAGAGCTGAGAGGGGGGAATTGTGCCATAAGGGCTGAGAGGGGGGAATAGTGTCATAAGAGCTGAGAGGGGGGAATAGTGCCATAAGGGCTGAGAGGGGGAAAAGTGCCTTAAGAGCTGAGAGGGGGGAATAGTGCCATAAGAGCTTAGAGGGGGAATAGTCCCTTAAGAGCTGAGAGGGGGGAATAGCGCCATAAGGGCTGAGAGTGGGGAATAGTGCCATAAGAGCTGAGAGGGGGGGAATAGTGACTTAAGAGCTGAGAGGGGGAATAGTGCCATAAGGGCTGAGAGGGGGGGATAGTGCCTTAAGAGTTGAGAGGGGGAATAGTGCCTTAAGAGCTGAGAGGGGTGGAATAGTGCCATAAGGGCTGAGAGGGGGGAATAGTCCCTTAAGAGCTGAGAGGGGGGAATAGTGTCATAAGGGCTGAGAGGGGGGAATAGTGCAATAAGAGCTGAGATGGGGGAAAAGTGCCATAAGGGCTGAGAGGGGGAATAGTGCCTTAAGAGCTGAGAGGGGAAAATAGTGCCTTAAGAGCTGAGAGGGGGGAATAGTGCAATAAGAGCTGAGAGGGGGGAATAGTGCCATAAGGGCTGAGAGGGGGAATAGTGCCATAAGGGCTGAGAGGGGGGAATAGTGCCATAAGGGCTGAGAGGGGGGAATAGTCCCTTAAGAGCTGAGAGGGGGGAATAGTGTCATAAGGGCTGAGAGGGGGGAATAGTGCAATAAGAGCTGAGAGGGGGAATAGTGCCTTAAGAGCTGAGAGGGGGGAATAGTGCCATAAGAGCTTAGAGGGGGAATAGTCCCTTAAGAGCTGAGAGGGGAAAATAGTGCCTTAAGAGCTGAGAGGGGGAATAGTGCAATAAGAGCTGAGAGGGGGGAATAGTGCCATAAGGGCTGAGAGGGGGAATAGTGCCTTAAGAGCTGAGAGGGGGGAATAGTGCCATAAGAGCTTAGAGGGGGAATAGTCCCTTAAGAGCTGAGAGGGGGGAATAGCGCCATAAGGGCTGAGAGGGGGGAATAGTGCCATAAGGGCTGAGAGGGGGGAATAGTGCCATGAGAGCTTAGAGGGGGGAATAGGCCCTTAAGAGCTGAGAGGGGGGAATAGTGCCATAAGGGCTGAGAGGGGGGAATAGTGCCATAAGGGCTGAGAGGGGGGAATAGTGCCATAAGGGCTGAGAGGGGGGAATAGTGCCATGAGAGCTTAGAGGGGGGAATAGGCCCTTAAGAGCTGAGAGGGGGGAATAGTGCCATAAGGGCTGAGAGGGGGGAAAAGTGCCATAAGAGCTGAGAGGGGGGAATAGTCCCATAAGGGCTGAGAGGGGAGAATAGTCCCTTAGGAGCTGAGAGGGGGGAATTGTGCCATAAGGGCTGAGAGTGGGGAATAGTGCCATAAGAGCTGAGAGGGGGGGAATAGTGACTTAAGAGCTGAGAGGGGGAATAGTGCCATAAGGGCTGAGAGGGGGGAATAGTGCCATAAGGGCTGAGAGGGGGGAATAGTGCCATGAGAGCTTAGAGGGGGGAATAGGCCCTTAAGAGCTGAGAGGGGGGAATAGTGCCATAAGGGCTGAGAGGGGGGAATAGTGCCATAAGAGCTGAGAGGGGGAATAGTCCCATAAGGGCTGAGAGGGGAGAATAGTCCCTTAGGAGCTGAGAGGGGGGAATAGCGCCATAAGGGCTGAGAGTGGGGAATAGTGCCATAAGAGCTGAGAGGGGGGGAATAGTGACTTAAGAGCTGAGAGGGGGAATAGTGCCATAAGGGCTGAGAGGGGGGAATAGTGCCTTAAGAGTTGAGAGGGGGAATAGTGCCTTAAGAGCTGAGAGGGGGGGAATAGTGCCATAAGGGCTGAGAGGGGGAATAGTCCCTTAAGAGCTGAGAGGGGGGAATAGTGTCATAAGGGCTGAGAGGGGGGAATAGTGAAATAAGAGCTGAGATGGGGGAAAAGTGCCATAAGGGCTGAGAGGGGAGAATAGTCCCTTAAGAGCTGAGAGGGGGGAATTGTGCCATAAGGGCTGAGAGGGGGGAATAGTGTCATAAGAGCTGAGAGGGGGGAATAGTGCCATAAGGGCTGAGAGGGGGAAAAGTGCCTTAAGAGCTGAGAGGGGGGAATAGTGCCATAAGAGCTTAGAGGGGGAATAGTCCCTTAAGAGCTGAGAGGGGGGAATAGCGCCATAAGGGCTGAGAGTGGGGAATAGTGCCATAAGAGCTGAGAGGGGGGGAATAGTGACTTAAGAGCTGAGAGGGGGAATAGTGCCATAAGGGCTGAGAGGGGGGGATAGTGCCTTAAGAGTTGAGAGGGGGAATAGTGCCTTAAGAGCTGAGAGGGGTGGAATAGTGCCATAAGGGCTGAGAGGGGGGAATAGTCCCTTAAGAGCTGAGAGGGGGGAATAGTGTCATAAGGGCTGAGAGGGGGGAATAGTGCAATAAGAGCTGAGATGGGGGAAAAGTGCCATAAGGGCTGAGAGGGGGAATAGTGCCTTAAGAGCTGAGAGGGGAAAATAGTGCCTTAAGAGCTGAGAGGGGGGAATAGTGCAATAAGAGCTGAGAGGGGGGAATAGTGCCATAAGGGCTGAGAGGGGGAATAGTGCCATAAGGGCTGAGAGGGGGGAATAGTGCCATAAGGGCTGAGAGGGGGGAATAGTCCCTTAAGAGCTGAGAGGGGGGAATAGTGTCATAAGGGCTGAGAGGGGGGAATAGTGCAATAAGAGCTGAGAGGGGGAATAGTGCCTTAAGAGCTGAGAGGGGGGAATAGTGCCATAAGAGCTTAGAGGGGGAATAGTCCCTTAAGAGCTGAGAGGGGAAAATAGTGCCTTAAGAGCTGAGAGGGGGAATAGTGCAATAAGAGCTGAGAGGGGGGAATAGTGCCATAAGGGCTGAGAGGGGGAATAGTGCCTTAAGAGCTGAGAGGGGGGAATAGTGCCATAAGAGCTTAGAGGGGGAATAGTCCCTTAAGAGCTGAGAGGGGGGAATAGCGCCATAAGGGCTGAGAGGGGGGAATAGTGCCATAAGGGCTGAGAGGGGGGAATAGTGCCATGAGAGCTTAGAGGGGGGAATAGGCCCTTAAGAGCTGAGAGGGGGGAATAGTGCCATAAGGGCTGAGAGGGGGGAATAGTGCCATAAGGGCTGAGAGGGGGGAATAGTGCCATAAGGGCTGAGAGGGGGGAATAGTGCCATGAGAGCTTAGAGGGGGGAATAGGCCCTTAAGAGCTGAGAGGGGGGAATAGTGCCATAAGGGCTGAGAGGGGGGAAAAGTGCCATAAGAGCTGAGAGGGGGGAATAGTCCCATAAGGGCTGAGAGGGGAGAATAGTCCCTTAGGAGCTGAGAGGGGGGAATTGTGCCATAAGGGCTGAGAGTGGGGAATAGTGCCATAAGAGCTGAGAGGGGGGGAATAGTGACTTAAGAGCTGAGAGGGGGAATAGTGCCATAAGGGCTGAGAGGGGGGAATAGTGCCATAAGGGCTGAGAGGGGGGAATAGTGCCATGAGAGCTTAGAGGGGGGAATAGGCCCTTAAGAGCTGAGAGGGGGGAATAGTGCCATAAGGGCTGAGAGGGGGGAATAGTGCCATAAGAGCTGAGAGGGGGAATAGTCCCATAAGGGCTGAGAGGGGAGAATAGTCCCTTAGGAGCTGAGAGGGGGGAATAGCGCCATAAGGGCTGAGAGTGGGGAATAGTGCCATAAGAGCTGAGAGGGGGGGAATAGTGACTTAAGAGCTGAGAGGGGGAATAGTGCCATAAGGGCTGAGAGGGGGGAATAGTGCCTTAAGAGTTGAGAGGGGGAATAGTGCCTTAAGAGCTGAGAGGGGGGAATAGTGCCATAAGGGCTGAGAGGGGGGAATAGTCCCTTAAGAGCTGAGAGGGGGGAATAGTGTCATAAGGGCTGAGAGGGGGGAATAGTGCAATAAGAGCTGAGATGGGGGAAAAGTGCCATAAGGGCTGAGAGGGGGAATAGTGCCTTAAGAGCTGAGAGGGGAAAATAGTTCCTTAAGAGCTGAGAGGGGGGAATAGTGCAATAAGAGCTGAGAGGGGGGAATAGTGCCATAAGGGCTGAGAGGGGGAATAGTGCCATAAGGGCTGAGAGGGGGGAATAGTGCCATAAGGGCTGAGAGGGGGGAATAGTCCCTTAAGAGCTGAGAGGGGGGAATAGCGCCATTAGGGCTGAGAGTGGGGAATAGTGCCATAAGAGCTGAGAGGGGGGGAATAGTGACTTAAGAGCTGAGAGGGGGAATAGTGCCATAAGGGCTGAGAGGGGGGAATAGTGCCTTAAGAGTTGAGAGGGGGAATAGTGCCTTAAGAGCTGAGAGGGGGGGAATAGTGCCATAAGGGCTGAGAGGGGGAATAGTCCCTTAAGAGCTGAGAGGGGGGAATAGTGTCATAAGGGCTGAGAGGGGGGAATAGTGCAATAAGAGCTGAGATGGGGGAAAAGTGCCATAAGGGCTGAGAGGGGGAATAGTGCCTTAAGAGCTGAGAGGGGAAAATAGTGCCTTAAGAGCTGAGAGGGGAAAATAGTGCCATAAGAGCTGAGAGGGGGGAATAGTGCCATGAGAGCTTAGAGGGGGGAATAGGCCCTTAAGAGCTGAGAGGGGGGAATAGTGCCATAAGGGCTGAGAGGGGGGAAAAGTGCCATAAGAGCTGAGAGGGGGGAATAGTCCCATAAGGGCTGAGAGGGGAGAATAGTCCCTTAGGAGCTGAGAGGGGGGAATTGTGCCATAAGGGCTGAGAGTGGGGAATAGTGCCATAAGAGCTGAGAGGGGGGGAATAGTGACTTAAGAGCTGAGAGGGGGAATAGTGCCATAAGGGCTGAGAGGGGGGAATAGTGCCATAAGGGCTGAGAGGGGGGAATAGTGCCATGAGAGCTTAGAGGGGGGAATAGGCCCTTAAGAGCTGAGAGGGGGGAATAGTGCCATAAGGGCTGAGAGGGGGGAATAGTGCCATAAGAGCTGAGAGGGGGAATAGTCCCATAAGGGCTGAGAGGGGAGAATAGTCCCTTAGGAGCTGAGAGGGGGGAATAGCGCCATAAGGGCTGAGAGTGGGGAATAGTGCCATAAGAGCTGAGAGGGGGGGAATAGTGACTTAAGAGCTGAGAGGGGGAATAGTGCCATAAGGGCTGAGAGGGGGGAATAGTGCCTTAAGAGTTGAGAGGGGGAATAGTGCCTTAAGAGCTGAGAGGGGGGAATAGTGCCATAAGGGCTGAGAGGGGGGAATAGTCCCTTAAGAGCTGAGAGGGGGGAATAGTGTCATAAGGGCTGAGAGGGGGGAATAGTGCAATAAGAGCTGAGATGGGGGAAAAGTGCCATAAGGGCTGAGAGGGGGAATAGTGCCTTAAGAGCTGAGAGGGGAAAATAGTTCCTTAAGAGCTGAGAGGGGGGAATAGTGCAATAAGAGCTGAGAGGGGGGAATAGTGCCATAAGGGCTGAGAGGGGGAATAGTGCCATAAGGGCTGAGAGGGGGGAATAGTGCCATGAGAGCTTAGAGGGGGGAATAGGCCCTTAAGAGCTGAGAGGGGGGAATAGCGCCATTAGGGCTGAGAGTGGGGAATAGTGCCATAAGAGCTGAGAGGGGGGGAATAGTGACTTAAGAGCTGAGAGGGGGAATAGTGCCATAAGGGCTGAGAGGGGGGAATAGTGCCTTAAGAGTTGAGAGGGGGAATAGTGCCTTAAGAGCTGAGAGGGGGGGAATAGTGCCATAAGGGCTGAGAGGGGGAATAGTCCCTTAAGAGCTGAGAGGGGGGAATAGTGTCATAAGGGCTGAGAGGGGGGAATAGTGCAATAAGAGCTGAGATGGGGGAAAAGTGCCATAAGGGCTGAGAGGGGGAATAGTGCCTTAAGAGCTGAGAGGGGAAAATAGTGCCTTAAGAGCTGAGAGGGGAAAATAGTGCCATAAGAGCTGAGAGGGGGGAATAGTGACTTAAGAGCTGAGAGGGGGAATAGTGCCATAAGGGCTGAGAGGGGGAATAGTGCCATAAGGGCTGAGAGGGGGGAATAGTGCCTTAAGAGCTGAGAGGGGGAATAGTGCCTTAAGAGCTGAGAGGGGGGGAATAGTGCCATAAGGGCTGAGAGGGGGGAATAGTCCCTTAAGAGCTGAGAGGGGGGAATAGTGTCATAAGGGCTGAGAGGGGGGAATAGTGCAATAAGAGCTGAGATGGGGGAAAAGTGCCATAAGGGCTGAGAGGGGGGAATAGTACCTTAAGAGCTGAGAGGGGAGAATAGTGCCTTAAGAGCTGAGAGGGGGGAATAGTGACTTAAGAGCTGAGAGGGGGAATAGTGCCATAAGGGCTGAGAGGGGGGAATAGTGCCATAAGGGCTGAGAGGGGGGAATAGTGCAATAAGAGCTGAGAGGGGGAATAGTGCCTTAAGAGCTGAGAGGCGAGAATAGTGCCTTAAGAGCTGAGAGGGGGGAATACTGCCATAAGAGCTTAGAGGGGGGAATAGTCCCTTAAGAGCTGAGAGGGGGGAATAGTGCCTTAAGAGCTGAGAGGGGGGAATAGTGCCATAAGGGCTGAGAGGGGGGAATAGTCCCTTAAGAGCTGAGAGGGGGGAATAGTGCCTTAAGAGCTGAGAGGGGGGAATAGTGCCATACAAGCTGAGAGGGGGAATAGTGTCATAAGAGCTGAGAGGGGGAAAAGTCCCTTAAGAGCTGAGAGGGGGGAATAGTGCAATAAGAGCTTAGAGGGGGGAATAGTCCCTTAAGAGCTGAGAGGGGGAAATAGTGCTTTAAGAGCTGAGAGGGGGAATAGTGCCTTAAGAGCTGAGAGGGGGGGAATAGTGCCATAAAAGCTGAGGGGGGGAATAGTGTCATAAGAACTGAGAGGGGGAATAGTGCCATAAGGGCTGAGAGGGGGGAATAGTGCCATGAGAGCTTAGAGGGGGGAATAGGCCCTTAAGAGCTGAGAGGGGGGAATAGTGCCATAAGGGCTGAGAGGGGGGAATAGTGCCATAAGAGCTGAGAGGGGGGAATAGTCCCATAAGGGCTGAGAGGGGAGAATAGTCCCTTAAGAGCTGAGAGGGGGGAATAGCGCCATAAGGGCTGAGAGGGGGGGATAGTGCCTTAAGAGTTGAGAGGGGGAATAGTGCCTTAAGAGCTGAGAGGGGTGGAATAGTGCCATAAGGGCTGAGAGGGGGGAATAGTCCCTTAAGAGCTGAGAGGGGGGAATAGTGTCATAAGGGCTGAGAGGGGGGAATAGTGCAATAAGAGCTGAGATGGGGGAAAAGTGCCATAAGGGCTGAGAGGGGGAATAGTGCCTTAAGAGCTGAGAGGGGAAAATAGTGCCTTAAGAGCTGAGAGGGGGGAATAGTGCAATAAGAGCTGAGAGGGGGGAATAGTGCCATAAGGGCTGAGAGGGGGAATAGTGCCATAAGGGCTGAGAGGGGGGAATAGTGCAATAAGAGCTGAGAGGGGGGAATAGTGCCATAAGGGCTGAGAGGGGGAATAGTGCCTTAAGAGCTGAGAGGGGGGAATAGTGCCATAAGGGCTGAGAGGGGGGAATAGTGCCATAAGGGCTGAGAGGGGGGAATAGTGCCATGAGAGCTTAGAGGGGGGAATAGTCCCTTAAGAGCTGAGAGGGGGGAATAGTGTCATAAGGGCTGAGAGGGGGGAATAGTGCAATAAGAGCTGAGATGGGGGAAAAGTGCCATAAGGGCTGAGAGGGGGAATAGTGCCTTAAGAGCTGAGAGGGGAAAATAGTTCCTTAAGAGCTGAGAGGGGGGAATAGTGCAATAAGAGCTGAGAGGGGGGAATAGTGCCATAAGGGCTGAGAGGGGGAATAGTGCCATAAGGGCTGAGAGGGGGGAATAGTGCCATAAGGGCTGAGAGGGGGGAATAGTCCCTTAAGAGCTGAGAGGGGGGAATAGCGCCATTAGGGCTGAGAGTGGGGAATAGTGCCATAAGAGCTGAGAGGGGGGGAATAGTGACTTAAGAGCTGAGAGGGGGAATAGTGCCATAAGGGCTGAGAGGGGGGAATAGTGCCTTAAGAGTTGAGAGGGGGAATAGTGCCTTAAGAGCTGAGAGGGGGGGAATAGTGCCATAAGGGCTGAGAGGGGGAATAGTCCCTTAAGAGCTGAGAGGGGGGAATAGTGTCATAAGGGCTGAGAGGGGGGAATAGTGCAATAAGAGCTGAGATGGGGGAAAAGTGCCATAAGGGCTGAGAGGGGGAATAGTGCCTTAAGAGCTGAGAGGGGAAAATAGTGCCTTAAGAGCTGAGAGGGGAAAATAGTGCCATAAGAGCTGAGAGGGGGGAATAGTGACTTAAGAGCTGAGAGGGGGAATAGTGCCATAAGGGCTGAGAGGGGGAATAGTGCCATAAGGGCTGAGAGGGGGGAATAGTGCCTTAAGAGCTGAGAGGGGGAATAGTGCCTTAAGAGCTGAGAGGGGGGGAATAGTGCCATAAGGGCTGAGAGGGGGGAATAGTCCCTTAAGAGCTGAGAGGGGGGAATAGTGTCATAAGGGCTGAGAGGGGGGAATAGTGCAATAAGAGCTGAGATGGGGGAAAAGTGCCATAAGGGCTGAGAGGGGGGAATAGTACCTTAAGAGCTGAGAGGGGAGAATAGTGCCTTAAGAGCTGAGAGGGGGGAATAGTGACTTAAGAGCTGAGAGGGGGAATAGTGCCATAAGGGCTGAGAGGGGGGAATAGTGCCATAAGGGCTGAGAGGGGGGAATAGTGCAATAAGAGCTGAGAGGGGGAATAGTGCCTTAAGAGCTGAGAGGCGAGAATAGTGCCTTAAGAGCTGAGAGGGGGGAATACTGCCATAAGAGCTTAGAGGGGGGAATAGTCCCTTAAGAGCTGAGAGGGGGGAATAGTGCCTTAAGAGCTGAGAGGGGGGAATAGTGCCATAAGGGCTGAGAGGGGGGAATAGTCCCTTAAGAGCTGAGAGGGGGGAATAGTGCCTTAAGAGCTGAGAGGGGGGAATAGTGCCATACAAGCTGAGAGGGGGAATAGTGTCATAAGAGCTGAGAGGGGGAAAAGTCCCTTAAGAGCTGAGAGGGGGGAATAGTGCAATAAGAGCTTAGAGGGGGGAATAGTCCCTTAAGAGCTGAGAGGGGGAAATAGTGCTTTAAGAGCTGAGAGGGGGAATAGTGCCTTAAGAGCTGAGAGGGGGGGAATAGTGCCATAAAAGCTGAGGGGGGGAATAGTGTCATAAGAACTGAGAGGGGGAATAGTGCCATAAGGGCTGAGAGGGGGGAATAGTGCCATGAGAGCTTAGAGGGGGGAAATAGGCCCTTAAGAGCTGAGAGGGGGGAATAGTGCCATAAGGGCTGAGAGGGGGGAATAGTGCCATAAGAGCTGAGAGGGGGGAATAGTCCCATAAGGGCTGAGAGGGGAGAATAGTCCCTTAAGAGCTGAGAGGGGGGAATAGCGCCATAAGGGCTGAGAGGGGGGGATAGTGCCTTAAGAGTTGAGAGGGGGAATAGTGCCTTAAGAGCTGAGAGGGGTGGAATAGTGCCATAAGGGCTGAGAGGGGGGAATAGTCCCTTAAGAGCTGAGAGGGGGGAATAGTGTCATAAGGGCTGAGAGGGGGGAATAGTGCAATAAGAGCTGAGATGGGGGAAAAGTGCCATAAGGGCTGAGAGGGGGAATAGTGCCTTAAGAGCTGAGAGGGGAAAATAGTGCCTTAAGAGCTGAGAGGGGGGAATAGTGCAATAAGAGCTGAGAGGGGGGAATAGTGCCATAAGGGCTGAGAGGGGGAATAGTGCCATAAGGGCTGAGAGGGGGGAATAGTGCAATAAGAGCTGAGAGGGGGGAATAGTGCCATAAGGGCTGAGAGGGGGAATAGTGCCTTAAGAGCTGAGAGGGGGGAATAGTGCCATAAGGGCTGAGAGGGGGGAATAGTGCCATAAGGGCTGAGAGGGGGGAATAGTGCCATGAGAGCTTAGAGGGGGGAATAGGCCCTTAAGAGCTGAGAGGGGGAATAGTGCCTTAAGAGCTGAGAGGGGGGAATAGTGCCATAAGAGCTTAGAGGGGGAATAGTCCCTTAAGAGCTGAGAGGGGGGAATAGCGCCATAAGGGCTGAGAGGGGGGAATAGTGCCATAAGGGCTGAGAGGGGGGAATAGTGCCATGAGAGCTTAGAGGGGGGAATAGGCCCTTAAGAGCTGAGAGGGGGGAATAGTGCCATAAGGGCTGAGAGGGGGGAATAGTGCCATGAGAGCTTAGAGGGGGGAATAGGCCCTTAAGAGCTGAGAGGGGGGAATAGTGCCATAAGGGCTGAGAGGGGGGAATAGTGCCATAAGAGCTGAGAGGGGGGAATAGTCCCATAAGGGCTGAGAGGGGAGAATAGTCCCTTAGGAGCTGAGAGGGGGGAATTGTGCCATAAGGGCTGAGAGTGGGGAATAGTGCCATAAGAGCTGAGAGGGGGGAATAGTGCCATAAGGGCTGAGAGGGGGGAATAGTGCCATAAGAGCTGAGAGGGGGAATAGTCCCATAAGGGCTGAGAGGGGAGAATAGTCCCTTAGGAGCTGAGAGGGGGGAATAGCGCCATAAGGGCTGAGAGTGGGGAATAGTGCCATAAGAGCTGAGAGGGGGGGAATAGTGACTTAAGAGCTGAGAGGGGGAATAGTGCCATAAGGGCTGAGAGGGGGGAATAGTGCCTTAAGAGTTGAGAGGGGGAATAGTGCCTTAAGAGCTGAGAGGGGGGGAATAGTGCCATAAGGGCTGAGAGGGGGGAATAGTCCCTTAAGAGCTGAGAGGGGGGAATAGTGTCATAAGGGCTGAGAGGGGGGAATAGTGCAATAAGAGCTGAGATGGGGGAAAAGTGTCATAAGGGCTGAGAGGGGGGAATAGTGCAATAAGAGCTGAGATGGGGGAAAAGTGCCATAAGGGCTGAGAGGGGGAATAGTGCCTTAAGAGCTGAGAGGGGAAAATAGTTCCTTAAGAGCTGAGAGGGGGGAATAGTGCAATAAGAGCTGAGAGGGGGGAATAGTGCCATAAGGGCTGAGAGGGGGAATAGTGCCATAAGGGCTGAGAGGGGGGAATAGTGCCATAAGGGCTGAGAGGGGGGAATAGTCCCTTAAGAGCTGAGAGGGGGGAATAGCGCCATTAGGGCTGAGAGTGGGGAATAGTGCCATAAGAGCTGAGAGGGGGGGAATAGTGACTTAAGAGCTGAGAGGGGGAATAGTGCCATAAGGGCTGAGAGGGGGGAATAGTGCCTTAAGAGTTGAGAGGGGGAATAGTGTCATAAGGGCTGAGAGGGGGGAATAGTGCAATAAGAGCTGAGATGGGGGAAAAGTGCCATAAGGGCTGAGAGGGGGGAATAGTACCTTAAGAGCTGAGAGGGGAGAATAGTGCCTTAAGAGCTGAGAGGGGGGAATAGTGACTTAAGAGCTGAGAGGGGGAATAGTGCCATAAGGGCTGAGAGGGGGGAATAGTGCCATAAGGGCTGAGAGGGGGGAATAGTCCCTTAAGAGCTGAGAGGGGGGAATAGTGTCATAAGGGCTGAGAGGGGGGAATAGTGCAATAAGAGCTGAGATGGGGGAAAAGTGCCATAAGGGCTGAGAGGGGGGAATAGTACCTTAAGAGCTGAGAGGGGAGAATAGTGCCTTAAGAGCTGAGAGGGGGGAATAGTGACTTAAGAGCTGAGAGGGGGAATAGTGCCATAAGGGCTGAGAGGGGGGAATAGTGCCATAAGGGCTGAGAGGGGGGAATAGTGCAATAAGAGCTGAGAGGGGGAATAGTGCCTTAAGAGCTGAGAGGCGAGAATAGTGCCTTAAGAGCTGAGAGGGGGGAATACTGCCATAAGAGCTTAGAGGGGGGAATAGTCCCTTAAGAGCTGAGAGGGGGGAATAGTGCCTTAAGAGCTGAGAGGGGGGAATAGTGCCATAAGGGCTGAGAGGGGGGAATAGTCCCTTAAGAGCTGAGAGGGGGGAATAGTGCCTTAAGAGCTGAGAGGGGGGAATAGTGCCATACAAGCTGAGAGGGGGAATAGTGTCATAAGAGCTGAGAGGGGGAAAAGTCCCTTAAGAGCTGAGAGGGGGGAATAGTGCAATAAGAGCTTAGAGGGGGGAATAGTCCCTTAAGAGCTGAGAGGGGGAAATAGTGCTTTAAGAGCTGAGAGGGGGAATAGTGCCTTAAGAGCTGAGAGGGGGGGAATAGTGCCATAAAAGCTGAGGGGGGGAATAGTGTCATAAGAACTGAGAGGGGGAATAGTGCCATAAGGGCTGAGAGGGGGGAATAGTGCCATGAGAGCTTAGAGGGGGGAATAGGCCCTTAAGAGCTGAGAGGGGGGAATAGTGCCATAAGGGCTGAGAGGGGGGAATAGTGCCATAAGAGCTGAGAGGGGGGAATAGTCCCATAAGGGCTGAGAGGGGAGAATAGTCCCTTAAGAGCTGAGAGGGGGGAATAGCGCCATAAGGGCTGAGAGGGGGGGATAGTGCCTTAAGAGTTGAGAGGGGGAATAGTGCCTTAAGAGCTGAGAGGGGTGGAATAGTGCCATAAGGGCTGAGAGGGGGGAATAGTCCCTTAAGAGCTGAGAGGGGGGAATAGTGTCATAAGGGCTGAGAGGGGGGAATAGTGCAATAAGAGCTGAGATGGGGGAAAAGTGCCATAAGGGCTGAGAGGGGGAATAGTGCCTTAAGAGCTGAGAGGGGAAAATAGTGCCTTAAGAGCTGAGAGGGGGGAATAGTGCAATAAGAGCTGAGAGGGGGGAATAGTGCCATAAGGGCTGAGAGGGGGAATAGTGCCATAAGGGCTGAGAGGGGGGAATAGTGCAATAAGAGCTGAGAGGGGGGAATAGTGCCATAAGGGCTGAGAGGGGGAATAGTGCCTTAAGAGCTGAGAGGGGGGAATAGTGCCATAAGGGCTGAGAGGGGGGAATAGTGCCATAAGGGCTGAGAGGGGGGAATAGTGCCATGAGAGCTTAGAGGGGGGAATAGGCCCTTAAGAGCTGAGAGGGGGAATAGTGCCTTAAGAGCTGAGAGGGGGGAATAGTGCCATAAGAGCTTAGAGGGGGAATAGTCCCTTAAGAGCTGAGAGGGGGGAATAGCGCCATAAGGGCTGAGAGGGGGGAATAGTGCCATAAGGGCTGAGAGGGGGGAATAGTGCCATGAGAGCTTAGAGGGGGGAATAGGCCCTTAAGAGCTGAGAGGGGGGAATAGTGCCATAAGGGCTGAGAGGGGGGAATAGTGCCATGAGAGCTTAGAGGGGGGAATAGGCCCTTAAGAGCTGAGAGGGGGGAATAGTGCCATAAGGGCTGAGAGGGGGGAATAGTGCCATAAGAGCTGAGAGGGGGGAATAGTCCCATAAGGGCTGAGAGGGGAGAATAGTCCCTTAGGAGCTGAGAGGGGGGAATTGTGCCATAAGGGCTGAGAGTGGGGAATAGTGCCATAAGAGCTGAGAGGGGGGAATAGTGCCATAAGGGCTGAGAGGGGGGAATAGTGCCATAAGAGCTGAGAGGGGGAATAGTCCCATAAGGGCTGAGAGGGGAGAATAGTCCCTTAGGAGCTGAGAGGGGGGAATAGCGCCATAAGGGCTGAGAGTGGGGAATAGTGCCATAAGAGCTGAGAGGGGGGGAATAGTGACTTAAGAGCTGAGAGGGGGAATAGTGCCATAAGGGCTGAGAGGGGGGAATAGTGCCTTAAGAGTTGAGAGGGGGAATAGTGCCTTAAGAGCTGAGAGGGGGGGAATAGTGCCATAAGGGCTGAGAGGGGGGAATAGTCCCTTAAGAGCTGAGAGGGGGGAATAGTGTCATAAGGGCTGAGAGGGGGGAATAGTGCAATAAGAGCTGAGATGGGGGAAAAGTGTCATAAGGGCTGAGAGGGGGGAATAGTGCAATAAGAGCTGAGATGGGGGAAAAGTGCCATAAGGGCTGAGAGGGGGAATAGTGCCTTAAGAGCTGAGAGGGGAAAATAGTTCCTTAAGAGCTGAGAGGGGGGAATAGTGCAATAAGAGCTGAGAGGGGGGAATAGTGCCATAAGGGCTGAGAGGGGGAATAGTGCCATAAGGGCTGAGAGGGGGGAATAGTGCCATAAGGGCTGAGAGGGGGGAATAGTCCCTTAAGAGCTGAGAGGGGGGAATAGCGCCATTAGGGCTGAGAGTGGGGAATAGTGCCATAAGAGCTGAGAGGGGGGGAATAGTGACTTAAGAGCTGAGAGGGGGAATAGTGCCATAAGGGCTGAGAGGGGGGAATAGTGCCTTAAGAGTTGAGAGGGGGAATAGTGCCTTAAGAGCTGAGAGGGGGGGAAGAGTGCCATAAGGGCTGAGAGGGGGAATAGTCCCTTAAGAGCTGAGAGGGGGGAATAGTGTCATAAGGGCTGAGAGGGGGGAATAGTGCAATAAGAGCTGAGATGGGGGAAAAGTGCCATAAGGGCTGAGAGGGGGAATAGTGCCTTAAGAGCTGAGAGGGGAAAATAGTGCCTTAAGAGCTGAGAGGGGAAAATAGTGCCATAAGAGCTGAGAGGGGGGAATAGTGACTTAAGAGCTGAGAGGGGGAATAGTGCCATAAGGGCTGAGAGGGGAATAGTGCCATAAGGGCTGAGAGGGGGGAATAGTGCCTTAAGAGCTGAGAGGGGGAATAGTGCCTTAAGAGCTGAGAGGGGGGGAATAGTGCCATAAGGGCTGAGAGGGGGGAATAGTCCCTTAAGAGCTGAGAGGGGGGAATAGTGTCATAAGGGCTGAGAGGGGGGAATAGTGCAATAAGAGCTGAGATGGGGGAAAAGTGCCATAAGGGCTGAGAGGGGGGAATAGTACCTTAAGAGCTGAGAGGGGAGAATAGTGCCTTAAGAGCTGAGAGGGGAAAATAGTGCCTTAAGAGCTGAGAGGGGAAAATAGTGCCATAAGAGCTGAGAGGGGGGAATAGTGACTTAAGAGCTGAGAGGGGGAATAGTGCCATAAGGGCTGAGAGGGGAATAGTGCCATAAGGGCTGAGAGGGGGGAATAGTGCCTTAAGAGCTGAGAGGGGGAATAGTGCCTTAAGAGCTGAGAGGGGGGGAATAGTGCCATAAGGGCTGAGAGGGGGGAATAGTCCCTTAAGAGCTGAGAGGGGGGAATAGTGTCATAAGGGCTGAGAGGGGGGAATAGTGCAATAAGAGCTGAGATGGGGGAAAAGTGCCATAAGGGCTGAGAGGGGGGAATAGTACCTTAAGAGCTGAGAGGGGAGAATAGTGCCTTAAGAGCTGAGAGGGGGGAATAGTGACTTAAGAGCTGAGAGGGGGAATAGTGCCATAAGGGCTGAGAGGGGGGAATAGTGCCATAAGGGCTGAGAGGGGGGAATAGTGCAATAAGAGCTGAGAGGGGGAATAGTGCCTTAAGAGCTGAGAGGCGAGAATAGTGCCTTAAGAGCTGAGAGGGGGGAATACTGCCATAAGAGCTTAGAGGGGGGAATAGTCCCTTAAGAGCTGAGAGGGGGGAATAGTGCCTTAAGAGCTGAGAGGGGGGAATAGTGCCATAAGGGCTGAGAGGGGGGAATAGTCCCTTAAGAGCTGAGAGGGGGGAATAGTGCCTTAAGAGCTGAGAGGGGGGAATAGTGCCATACAAGCTGAGAGGGGGAATAGTGTCATAAGAGCTGAGAGGGGGAAAAGTCCCTTAAGAGCTGAGAGGGGGGAATAGTGCAATAAGAGCTTAGAGGGGGGAATAGTCCCTTAAGAGCTGAGAGGGGGAAATAGTGCTTTAAGAGCTGAGAGGGGGAATAGTGCCTTAAGAGCTGAGAGGGGGGGAATAGTGCCATAAAAGCTGAGGGGGGGAATAGTGTCATAAGAACTGAGAGGGGGAATAGTGCCATAAGGGCTGAGAGGGGGGAATAGTGCCATGAGAGCTTAGAGGGGGGAATAGGCCCTTAAGAGCTGAGAGGGGGGAATAGTCCCATAAGGGCTGAGAGGGGAGAATAGTCCCTTAAGAGCTGAGAGGGGGGAATAGCGCCATAAGGGCTGAGAGGGGGGGATAGTGCCTTAAGAGTTGAGAGGGGGAATAGTGCCTTAAGAGCTGAGAGGGGTGGAATAGTGCCATAAGGGCTGAGAGGGGGGAATAGTCCCTTAAGAGCTGAGAGGGGGGAATAGTGTCATAAGGGCTGAGAGGGGGGAATAGTGCAATAAGAGCTGAGATGGGGGAAAAGTGCCATAAGGGCTGAGAGGGGGAATAGTGCCTTAAGAGCTGAGAGGGGAAAATAGTGCCTTAAGAGCTGAGAGGGGGGAATAGTGCAATAAGAGCTGAGAGGGGGGAATAGTGCCATAAGGGCTGAGAGGGGGAATAGTGCCATAAGGGCTGAGAGGGAGGAATAGTGCCATAAGGAGCTTAGAGGGGGGAATAGGCCCTTAAGAGCTGAGAGGGGGAATAGTGCCTTAAGAGCTGAGAGGGGGGAATAGTGCCATAAGAGCTTAGAGGGGGAATAGTCCCTTAAGAGCTGAGAGGGGGGAATAGCGCCATAAGGGCTGAGAGGGGAGAATAGTGCCATAAGGGCTGAGAGGGGGGAATAGTGCCATGAGAGCTTAGAGGGGGGAATAGGCCCTTAAGAGCTGAGAGGGGGGAATAGTGCCATAAGGGCTGAGAGGGGGGAATAGTGCCATAAGGGCTGAGAGGGGGGAATAGTGCCATAAGGGCTGAGAGGGGGGAATAGTGCCATGAGAGCTTAGAGGTGGGAATAGGCCCTTAAGAGCTGAGAGGGGGGAATAGTGCCATAAGGGCTGAGAGGGGGGAATAGTGCCATAAGAGCTGAGAGGGGGGAATAGTCCCATAAGGGCTGAGAGGGGAGAATAGTCCCTTAAGAGCTGAGAGGGGGGAATAGCGCCATAAGGGCTGAGAGTGGGGAATAGTGCCATAAGAGCTGAGAGGGGGAATAGTGACTTAAGAGCTGAGAGGGGGAATAGTGCCATAAGGGCTGAGAGGGGGGAATAGTGCCATAAGGGCTGAGAGGGGGGAATAGTGCCTTAAGAGTTGAGAGGGGGAATAGTGCCTTAAGAGCTGAGAGGGGGGGAATAGTGCCATAAGGGCTGAGAGGGGGGAATAGTCCCTTAAGAGCTGAGAGGGGGGAATAGTGTCATAAGGGCTGAGAGGGGGGAATAGTGCAATAAGAGCTGAGATGGGGGAAAAGTGCCATAAGGGCTGAGAGGGGGAATAGTGCCTTAAGAGCTGAGAGGGGAAAATAGTGCCTTAAGAGCTGAGAGGGGGGGAATAGTGCCATAAGGGCTGAGAGGGGGGAATAGTCCCTTAAGAGCTGAGAGGGGGGAATAGTGTCATAAGGGCTGAGAGGGGGGAATAGTGCAATAAGAGCTGAGATGGGGGAAAAGTGCCATAAGGGCTGAGAGGGGGAATAGTGCCTTAAGAGCTGAGAGGGGAAAATAGTGCCTTAAGAGCTGAGAGGGGGAATAGTGCCTTAAGAGCTGAGAGGGGGGAATAGTGCCATAAGAGCTTAGAGGGGGAATAGTCCCTTAAGAGCTGAGAGGGGGGAATAGCGCCATAAGGGCTGAGAGGGGTGGAATAGTGCCATAAGGGCTGAGAGGGGGGAATAGTCCCTTAAGAGCTGAGAGGGGGGAATAGTGTCATAAGGGCTGAGAGGGGGGAATAGTGCAATAAGAGCTGAGATGGGGGAAAAGTGCCATAAGGGCTGAGAGGGGGAATAGTGCCTTAAGAGCTGAGAGGGGAAAATAGTGCCTTAAGAGCTGAGAGGGGGGAATAGTGCAATAAGAGCTGAGAGGGGGGAATAGTGCCATAAGGGCTGAGAGGGGGAATAGTGCCATAAGGGCTGAGAGGGGGGAATAGTGCCATAAGGGCTGAGAGGGGGGAATAGTCCCTTAAGAGCTGAGAGGGGGGAATAGTGTCATAAGGGCTGAGAGGGGGGAATAGTGCAATAAGAGCTGAGAGGGGGAATAGTGCCTTAAGAGCTGAGAGGGGGGAATAGTGCCATAAGAGCTTAGAGGGGGAATAGTCCCTTAAGAGCTGAGAGGGGGAATAGTGCCATAAGGGCTGAGAGGGGGGAATAGTGCCATAAGGGCTGAGAGGGGGGAATAGTGCAATAAGAGCTGAGAGGGGGAATAGTGCCTTAAGAGCTGAGAGGCGAGAATAGTGCCTTAAGAGCTGAGAGGGGGGAATACTGCCATAAGAGCTTAGAGGGGGGAATAGTCCCTTAAGAGCTGAGAGGGGGGAATAGTGCCTTAAGAGCTGAGAGGGGGGAATAGTGCCATAAGGGCTGAGAGGGGGGAATAGTCCCTTAAGAGCTGAGAGGGGGGAATAGTGCCTTAAGAGCTGAGAGGGGGGAATAGTGCCATACAAGCTGAGAGGGGGAATAGTGTCATAAGAACTGAGAGGGGGAATAGTGCCATAAGGGCTGAGAGGGGGGAATAGTGCCATGAGAGCTTAGAGGGGGGAATAGGCCCTTAAGAGCTGAGAGGGGGGAATAGTGCCATAAGGGCTGAGAGGGGGGAATAGTGCCATAAGAGCTGAGAGGGGGGAATAGTCCCATAAGGGCTGAGAGGGGAGAATAGTCCCTTAAGAGCTGAGAGGGGGGAATAGCGCCATAAGGGCTGAGAGGGGGGGATAGTGCCTTAAGAGTTGAGAGGGGGAATAGTGCCTTAAGAGCTGAGAGGGGTGGAATAGTGCCATAAGGGCTGAGAGGGGGGAATAGTCCCTTAAGAGCTGAGAGGGGGGAATAGTGTCATAAGGGCTGAGAGGGGGGAATAGTCCCTTAAGAGCTGAGAGGGGGGAATAGTGTCATAAGGGCTGAGAGGGGGGAATAGTGCAATAAGAGCTGAGAGGGGGAATAGTGCCTTAAGAGCTGAGAGGGGGGAATAGTTCCATAAGAGCTTAGAGGGGGAATAGTCCCTTAAGAGCTGAGAGGGGAAAATAGTGCCTTAAGAGCTGAGAGGGGGGAATAGTGCAATAAGAGCTGAGAGGGGGGAATAGTGCCATAAGGGCTGAGAGGGGGAATAGTGCCTTAAGAGCTGAGAGGGGGGAATAGTGCCATAAGGGCTGAGAGGGGGGAATAGTGCCATAAGGGCTGAGAGGGGGGAATAGTGCCATGAGAGCTTAGAGGGGGGAATAGGCCCTTAAGAGCTGAGAGGGGGAATAGTGCCTCAAGAGCTGAGAGGGGGGAATAGTGCCATAAGAGCTTAGAGGGGGAATAGTCCCTTAAGAGCTGAGAGGGGGGAATAGCGCCATAAGGGCTGAGAGGGGAGAATAGTGCCATAAGGGCTGAGAGGGGGGAATAGTGCCATGAGAGCTTAGAGGGGGGAATAGGCCCTTAAGAGCTGAGAGGGGGGAATAGTGCCATAAGGGCTGAGAGGGGGGAATAGTGCCATAAGGGCTGAGAGGGGGGAATAGTGCCATAAGGGCTGAGAGGGGGGAATAGTGCCATGAGAGCTTAGAGGGGGGAATAGGCCCTTAAGAGCTGAGAGGGGGGAATAGTGCCATAAGGGCTGAGAGGGGGGAATAGTGCCATAAGAGCTGAGAGGGGGGAATAGTCCCATAAGGGCTGAGAGGGGAGAATAGTCCCTTAAGAGCTGAGAGGGGGGAATAGCGCCATAAGGGCTGAGAGTGGGGAATAGTGCCATAAGAGCTGAGAGGGGGAATAGTGACTTAAGAGCTGAGAGGGGGAATAGTGCCATAAGGGCTGAGAGGGGGGAATAGTGCCATAAGGGCTGAGAGGGGGGAATAGTGCCTTAAGAGTTGAGAGGGGGAATAGTGCCTTAAGAGCTGAGAGGGGGGGAATAGTGCCATAAGGGCTGAGAGGGGGGAATAGTCCCTTAAGAGCTGAGAGGGGGGAATAGTGTCATAAGGGCTGAGAGGGGAAAATAGTGCCTTAAGAGCTGAGAGGGGGGGAATAGTGCCATAAGGGCTGAGAGGGGGGAATAGTCCCTTAAGAGCTGAGAGGGGGGAATAGTGTCATAAGGGCTGAGAGGGGGGAATAGTGCAATAAGAGCTGAGATGGGGGAAAAGTGCCATAAGGGCTGAGAGGGGGAATAGTGCCTTAAGAGCTGAGAGGGGAAAATAGTGCCTTAAGAGCTGAGAGGGGGGAATAGTGCCATAAGGGCTGAGAGGGGGGAATAGTCCCTTAAGAGCTGAGAGGGGGGAATAGTGTCATAAGGGCTGAGAGGGGGGAATAGTGCAATAAGAGCTGAGATGGGGGAAAAGTGCCATAAGGGCTGAGAGGGGGAATAGTGCCTTAAGAGCTGAGAGGGGAAAATAGTGCCTTAAGAGCTGAGAGGGGGAATAGTGCCTTAAGAGCTGAGAGGGGGGAATAGTGCCATAAGAGCTTAGAGGGGGAATAGTCCCTTAAGAGCTGAGAGGGGGGAATAGCGCCATAAGGGCTGAGAGGGGTGGAATAGTGCCATAAGGGCTGAGAGGGGGGAATAGTCCCTTAAGAGCTGAGAGGGGGGAATAGTGTAATAAGGGCTGAGAGGGGGGAATAGTGCAATTAGAGCTGAGATGGGGGAAAAGTGCCATAAGGGCTGAGAGGGGGAATAGTGCCTTAAGAGCTGAGAGGGGAAAATAGTGCCTTAAGAGCTGAGAGGGGGGAATAGTGCAATAAGAGCTGAGAGGGGGGAATAGTGCCATAAGGGCTGAGAGGGGGAATAGTGCCATAAGGGCTGAGAGGGGGGAATAGTGCCATAAGGGCTGAGAGGGGGGAATAGTCCCTTAAGAGCTGAGAGGGGGCAATAGTGTCATAAGGGCTGAGAGGGGGGAATAGTGCAATAAGAGCTGAGAGGGGGAATAGTGCCTTAAGAGCTGAGAGGGGGGAATAGTGCCATAAGAGCTTAGAGGGGGAATAGTCCCTTAAGAGCTGAGAGGGGAAAATAGTGCCTTAAGAGCTGAGAGGGGGGAATAGTGCAATAAGAGCTGAGAGGGGGGAATAGTGCCATAAGAGCTGAGAGGGGGAATAGTGCCTTAAGAGCTGAGAGGGGGGAATAGTGCCATAAGGGCTGAGAGGGGGGAATAGTGCCATAAGGGCTGAGAGGGGGGAATAGTGCCATGAGAGCTTAGAGGGGGGAATAGGCCCTTAAGAGCTGAGAGGGGGAATAGTGCCTTAAGAGCTGAGAGGGGGGAATAGTGCCATAAGAGCTTAGAGGGGGAATAGTCCCTTAAGAGCTGAGAGGGGGGAATAGCGCCATAAGGGCTGAGAGGGGGGAATAGTGCCATAAGGGCTGAGAGGGGGGAATAGTGCCATGAGAGCTTAGAGGGGGGAATAGGCCCTTAAGAGCTGAGAGGGGGGAATAGTGCCATAAGGGCTGAGAGGGGGGAATAGTGCCATAAGGGCTGAGAGGGGGGAATAGTGCCATAAGGGCTGAGAGGGGGGAATAGTGCCATAAGGGCTGAGAGGGGGGAATAGTGCCATAAGGGCTGAGAGGGGGGAATAGTGCCATGAGAGCTTAGAGGGGGGAATAGGCCCTTAAGAGCTGAGAGGGGGGAATAGTGCCATAAGGGCTGAGAGGGGGGAATAGTGCCATAAGGGCTGAGAGGGGGAATAGTGCCATAAGGGCTGAGAGGGGGAATAGTGCCTTAAGAGCTGAGAGGGGGGAATAGTGCCATAAGGGCTGAGAGGGGGGAATAGTGCCATAAGGGCTGAGAGGGGGGAATAGTGCCATAAGGGCTGAGAGGGGGGAATAGTGCCATAAGGGCTGAGAGGGGGGAATAGTGCCATGAGAGCTTAGAGGGGGGAATAGGCCCTTAAGAGCTGAGAGGGGGGAATAGTGCCATAAGGGCTGAGAGGGGGGAATAGTGCCATAAGGGCTGAGAGGGGGAATAGTGCCATAAGGGCTGAGAGGGGGGAATAGTCCCATAAGGGCTGAGAGGGGAGAATAGTCCCTTAGGAGCTGAGAGGGGGGAATTGTGCCATAAGGGCTGAGAGTGGGGAATAGTGCCATAAGAGCTGAGAGGGGGGGAATAGTGACTTAAGAGCTGAGAGGGGGAATAGTGACTTAAGAGCTGAGAGGGGGAATAGTGCCATAAGGGCTGAGAGGGGGAATAGTGCCATAAGGGCTGAGAGGGGGGAATAGTGCCTTAAGAGCTGAGAGGGGGAATAGTGCCTTAAGAGCTGAGAGGGGGGGAATAGTGCCATAAGGGCTGAGAGGGGGGAATAGTCCCTTAAGAGCTGAGAGGGGGGAATAGTGTCATAAGGGCTGAGAGGGGGGAATAGTGCAATAAGAGCTGAGATGGGGGAAAAGTGCCATAAGGGCTGAGAGGGGGGAATAGTACCTTAAGAGCTGAGAGGGGAGAATAGTGCCTTAAGAGCTGAGAGGGGGGAATAGTGACTTAAGAGCTGAGAGGGGGAATAGTGCCATAAGGGCTGAGAGGGGGGAATAGTGCCATAAGGGCTGAGAGGGGGGAATAGTGCAATAAGAGCTGAGAGGGGGAATAGTGCCTTAAGAGCTGAGAGGCGAGAATAGTGCCTTAAGAGCTGAGAGGGGGGAATACTGCCATAAGAGCTTAGAGGGGGGAATAGTCCCTTAAGAGCTGAGAGGGGGGAATAGTGCCTTAAGAGCTGAGAGGGGGGAATAGTGCCATAAGGGCTGAGAGGGGGGAATAGTCCCTTAAGAGCTGAGAGGGGGGAATAGTGCCTTAAGAGCTGAGAGGGGGGAATAGTGCCATACAAGCTGAGAGGGGGAATAGTGTCATAAGAACTGAGAGGGGGAATAGTGCCATAAGGGCTGAGAGGGGGGAATAGTGCCATGAGAGCTTAGAGGGGGGAATAGGCCCTTAAGAGCTGAGAGGGGGGAATAGTGCCATAAGGGCTGAGAGGGGGGAATAGTGCCATAAGAGCTGAGAGGGGGGAATAGTCCCATAAGGGCTGAGAGGGGAGAATAGTCCCTTAAGAGCTGAGAGGGGGGAATAGCGCCATAAGGGCTGAGAGGGGGGGATAGTGCCTTAAGAGTTGAGAGGGGGAATAGTGCCTTAAGAGCTGAGAGGGGTGGAATAGTGCCATAAGGGCTGAGAGGGGGGAATAGTCCCTTAAGAGCTGAGAGGGGGGAATAGTGTCATAAGGGCTGAGAGGGGGGAATAGTCCCTTAAGAGCTGAGAGGGGGGAATAGTGTCATAAGGGCTGAGAGGGGGGAATAGTGCAATAAGAGCTGAGAGGGGGAATAGTGCCTTAAGAGCTGAGAGGGGGGAATAGTTCCATAAGAGCTTAGAGGGGGAATAGTCCCTTAAGAGCTGAGAGGGGAAAATAGTGCCTTAAGAGCTGAGAGGGGGGAATAGTGCAATAAGAGCTGAGAGGGGGGAATAGTGCCATAAGGGCTGAGAGGGGGAATAGTGCCTTAAGAGCTGAGAGGGGGGAATAGTGCCATAAGGGCTGAGAGGGGGGAATAGTGCCATAAGGGCTGAGAGGGGGGAATAGTGCCATGAGAGCTTAGAGGGGGGAATAGGCCCTTAAGAGCTGAGAGGGGGAATAGTGCCTTAAGAGCTGAGAGGGGGGAATAGTGCCATAAGAGCTTAGAGGGGGAATAGTCCCTTAAGAGCTGAGAGGGGGGAATAGCGCCATAAGGGCTGAGAGGGGAGAATAGTGCCATAAGGGCTGAGAGGGGGGAATAGTGCCATGAGAGCTTAGAGGGGGGAATAGGCCCTTAAGAGCTGAGAGGGGGGAATAGTGCCATAAGGGCTGAGAGGGGGGAATAGTGCCATAAGGGCTGAGAGGGGGGAATAGTGCCATAAGGGCTGAGAGGGGGGAATAGTGCCATGAGAGCTTAGAGGGGGGAATAGGCCCTTAAGAGCTGAGAGGGGGGAATAGTGCCATAAGGGCTGAGAGGGGGGAATAGTGCCATAAGAGCTGAGAGGGGGGAATAGTCCCATAAGGGCTGAGAGGGGAGAATAGTCCCTTAAGAGCTGAGAGGGGGGAATAGCGCCATAAGGGCTGAGAGTGGGGAATAGTGCCATAAGAGCTGAGAGGGGGAATAGTGACTTAAGAGCTGAGAGGGGGAATAGTGCCATAAGGGCTGAGAGGGGGGAATAGTGCCATAAGGGCTGAGAGGGGGGAATAGTGCCTTAAGAGTTGAGAGGGGGAATAGTGCCTTAAGAGCTGAGAGGGGGGGAATAGTGCCATAAGGGCTGAGAGGGGGGAATAGTCCCTTAAGAGCTGAGAGGGGGGAATAGTGTCATAAGGGCTGAGAGGGGGGAATAGTGCAATAAGAGCTGAGATGGGGGAAAAGTGCCATAAGGGCTGAGAGGGGGAATAGTGCCTTAAGAGCTGAGAGGGGAAAATAGTGCCTTAAGAGCTGAGAGGGGGGGAATAGTGCCATAAGGGCTGAGAGGGGGGAATAGTCCCTTAAGAGCTGAGAGGGGGGAATAGTGTCATAAGGGCTGAGAGGGGGGAATAGTGCAATAAGAGCTGAGATGGGGGAAAAGTGCCATAAGGGCTGAGAGGGGGAATAGTGCCTTAAGAGCTGAGAGGGGAAAATAGTGCCTTAAGAGCTGAGAGGGGGAATAGTGCCTTAAGAGCTGAGAGGGGGGAATAGTGCCATAAGAGCTTAGAGGGGGAATAGTCCCTTAAGAGCTGAGAGGGGGGAATAGCGCCATAAGGGCTGAGAGGGGTGGAATAGTGCCATAAGGGCTGAGAGGGGGGAATAGTCCCTTAAGAGCTGAGAGGGGGGAATAGTGTCATAAGGGCTGAGAGGGGGGAATAGTGCAATAAGAGCTGAGATGGGGGAAAAGTGCCATAAGGGCTGAGAGGGGGAATAGTGCCTTAAGAGCTGAGAGGGGAAAATAGTGCCTTAAGAGCTGAGAGGGGGGAATAGTGCAATAAGAGCTGAGAGGGGGGAATAGTGCCATAAGGGCTGAGAGGGGGAATAGTGCCATAAGGGCTGAGAGGGGGGAATAGTGCCATAAGGGCTGAGAGGGGGGAATAGTCCCTTAAGAGCTGAGAGGGGGGAATAGTGTCATAAGGGCTGAGAGGGGGGAATAGTGCAATAAGAGCTGAGAGGGGGAATAGTGCCTTAAGAGCTGAGAGGGGGGAATAGTGCCATAAGAGCTTAGAGGGGGAATAGTCCCTTAAGAGCTGAGAGGGGAAAATAGTGCCTTAAGAGCTGAGAGGGGGGAATAGTGCAATAAGAGCTGAGAGGGGGGAATAGTGCCATAAGAGCTGAGAGGGGGAATAGTGCCTTAAGAGCTGAGAGGGGGGAATAGTGCCATAAGGGCTGAGAGGGGGGAATAGTGCCATAAGGGCTGAGAGGGGGGAATAGTGCCATGAGAGCTTAGAGGGGGGAATAGGCCCTTAAGAGCTGAGAGGGGGAATAGTGCCTTAAGAGCTGAGAGGGGGGAATAGTGCCATAAGAGCTTAGAGGGGGAATAGTCCCTTAAGAGCTGAGAGGGGGGAATAGCGCCATAAGGGCTGAGAGGGGGGAATAGTGCCATAAGGGCTGAGAGGGGGGAATAGTGCCATGAGAGCTTAGAGGGGGGAATAGGCCCTTAAGAGCTGAGAGGGGGGAATAGTGCCATAAGGGCTGAGAGGGGGGAATAGTGCCATAAGGGCTGAGAGGGGGGAATAGTGCCATAAGGGCTGAGAGGGGGGAATAGTGCCATAAGGGCTGAGAGGGGGGAATAGTGCCATAAGGGCTGAGAGGGGGGAATAGTGCCATGAGAGCTTAGAGGGGGGAATAGGCCCTTAAGAGCTGAGAGGGGGGAATAGTGCCATAAGGGCTGAGAGGGGGGAATAGTGCCATAAGGGCTGAGAGGGGGAATAGTGCCATAAGGGCTGAGAGGGGGAATAGTGCCTTAAGAGCTGAGAGGGGGGAATAGTGCCATAAGGGCTGAGAGGGGGGAATAGTGCCATAAGGGCTGAGAGGGGGGAATAGTGCCATAAGGGCTGAGAGGGGGGAATAGTGCCATAAGGGCTGAGAGGGGGGAATAGTGCCATGAGAGCTTAGAGGGGGGAATAGGCCCTTAAGAGCTGAGAGGGGGGAATAGTGCCATAAGGGCTGAGAGGGGGGAATAGTGCCATAAGGGCTGAGAGGGGGAATAGTGCCATAAGGGCTGAGAGGGGGGAATAGTCCCATAAGGGCTGAGAGGGGAGAATAGTCCCTTAGGAGCTGAGAGGGGGGAATTGTGCCATAAGGGCTGAGAGTGGGGAATAGTGCCATAAGAGCTGAGAGGGGGGGAATAGTGACTTAAGAGCTGAGAGGGGGAATAGTGCCATAAGGGCTGAGAGGGGGGAATAGTGCCATAAGGGCTGAGAGGGGGGAATAGTGCCATGAGAGCTTAGAGGGGGGAATAGGCCCTTAAGAGCTGAGAGGGGGGAATAGTGCCATAAGGGCTGAGAGGGGGGAATAGTGCCATAAGAGCTGAGAGGGGGAATAGTCCCATAAGGGCTGAGAGGGGAGAATAGTCCCTTAGGAGCTGAGAGGGGGGAATAGCGCCATAAGGGCTGAGAGTGGGGAATAGTGCCATAAGAGCTGAGAGGGGGGGAATAGTGACTTAAGAGCTGAGAGGGGGAATAGTGCCATAAGGGCTGAGAGGGGGGAATAGTGCCTTAAGAGTTGAGAGGGGGAATAGTGCCTTAAGAGCTGAGAGGGGTGGAATAGTGCCATAAGGGCTGAGAGGGGGGAATAGTCCCTTAAGAGCTGAGAGGGGGGAATAGTGTCATAAGGGCTGAGAGGGGGGAATAGTGCAATAAGAGCTGAGATGGGGGAAAAGTGCCATAAGGGCTGAGAGGGGGAATAGTGCCTTAAGAGCTGAGAGGGGAAAATAGTGCCTTAAGAGCTGAGAGGGGGGAATAGTGCAATAAGAGCTGAGAGGGGGGAATAGTGCCATAAGGGCTGAGAGGGGGAATAGTGCCATAAGGGCTGAGAGGGGGGAATAGTGCCATAAGGGCTGAGAGGGGGGAATAGTCCATTAAGAGCTGAGAGGGGGGAATAGTGTCATAAGGGCTGAGAGGGGGGAATAGTGCAATAAGAGCTGAGAGGGGGAATAGTGCCTTAAGAGCTGAGAGGGGGGAATAGTTCCATAAGAGCTTAGAGGGGGAATAGTCCCTTAAGAGCTGAGAGGGGAAAATAGTGCCTTAAGAGCTGAGAGGGGGGAATAGTGCAATAAGAGCTGAGAGGGGGGAATAGTGCCATAAGGGCTGAGAGGGGGAATAGTGCCTTAAGAGCTGAGAGGGGGGAATAGTGCCATAAGGGCTGAGAGGGGGGAATAGTGCCATAAGGGCTGAGAGGGGGGAATAGTGCCATGAGAGCTTAGAGGGGGGAATAGGCCCTTAAGAGCTGAGAGGGGGAATAGTGCCTTAAGAGCTGAGAGGGGGGAATAGTGCCATAAGAGCTTAGAGGGGGAATAGTCCCTTAAGAGCTGAGAGGGGGGAATAGCGCCATAAGGGCTGAGAGGGGAGAATAGTGCCATAAGGGCTGAGAGGGGGGAATAGTGCCATGAGAGCTTAGAGGGGGGAATAGGCCCTTAAGAGCTGAGAGGGGGGAATAGTGCCATAAGGGCTGAGAGGGGGGAATAGTGCCATAAGGGCTGAGAGGGGGGAATAGTGCCATGAGAGCTTAGAGGGGGGAATAGGCCCTTAAGAGCTGAGAGGGGGGAATAGTCCCATAAGGGCTGAGAGGGGAGAATAGTCCCTTAAGAGCTGAGAGGGGGGAATAGCGCCATAAGGGCTGAGAGTGGGGAATAGTGCCATAAGAGCTGAGAGGGGGAATAGTGACTTAAGAGCTGAGAGGGGGAATAGTGCCATAAGGGCTGAGAGGGGGGAATAGTGCCATAAGGGCTGAGAGGGGGGAATAGTGCCTTAAGAGTTGAGAGGGGGAATAGTGCCTTAAGAGCTGAGAGGGGGGGAATAGTGCCATAAGGGCTGAGAGGGGGGAATAGTCCCTTAAGAGCTGAGAGGGGGGAATAGTGTCATAAGGGCTGAGAGGGGGGAATAGTGCAATAAGAGCTGAGATGGGGGAAAAGTGCCATAAGGGCTGAGAGGGGGAATAGTGCCTTAAGAGCTGAGAGGGGAAAATAGTGCCTTAAGAGCTGAGAGGGGGGGAATAGTGCCATAAGGGCTGAGAGGGGGGAATAGTCCCTTAAGAGCTGAGAGGGGGGAATAGTGTCATAAGGGCTGAGAGGGGGGAATAGTGCAATAAGAGCTGAGATGGGGGAAAAGTGCCATAAGGGCTGAGAGGGGGAATAGTGCCTTAAGAGCTGAGAGGGGAAAATAGTGCCTTAAGAGCTGAGAGGGGGAATAGTGCCTTAAGAGCTGAGAGGGGGGAATAGTGCCATAAGAGCTTAGAGGGGGAATAGTCCCTTAAGAGCTGAGAGGGGGGAATAGCGCCATAAGGGCTGAGAGGGGTGGAATAGTGCCATAAGGGCTGAGAGGGGGGAATAGTCCCTTAAGAGCTGAGAGGGGGGAATAGTGTCATAAGGGCTGAGAGGGGGGAATAGTGCAATAAGAGCTGAGATGGGGGAAAAGTGCCATAAGGGCTGAGAGGGGGAATAGTGCCTTAAGAGCTGAGAGGGGAAAATAGTGCCTTAAGAGCTGAGAGGGGGGAATAGTGCAATAAGAGCTGAGAGGGGGGAATAGTGCCATAAGGGCTGAGAGGGGGAATAGTGCCATAAGGGCTGAGAGGGGGGAATAGTGCCATAAGGGCTGAGAGGGGGGAATAGTCCCTTAAGAGCTGAGAGGGGGGAATAGTGTCATAAGGGCTGAGAGGGGGGAATAGTGCAATAAGAGCTGAGAGGGGGAATAGTGCCTTAAGAGCTGAGAGGGGGGAATAGTGCCATAAGAGCTTAGAGGGGGAATAGTCCCTTAAGAGCTGAGAGGGGAAAATAGTGCCTTAAGAGCTGAGAGGGGGGAATAGTGCAATAAGAGCTGAGAGGGGGGAATAGTGCCATAAGAGCTGAGAGGGGGAATAGTGCCTTAAGAGCTGAGAGGGGGGAATAGTGCCATAAGGGCTGAGAGGGGGGAATAGTGCCATAAGGGCTGAGAGGGGGGAATAGTGCCATGAGAGCTTAGAGGGGGGAATAGGCCCTTAAGAGCTGAGAGGGGGAATAGTGCCTTAAGAGCTGAGAGGGGGAATAGTGCCATAAGAGCTTAGAGGGGGAATAGTCCCTTAAGAGCTGAGAGGGGGGAATAGCGCCATAAGGGCTGAGAGGGGGGAATAGTGCCATAAGGGCTGAGAGGGGGGAATAGTGCCATGAGAGCTTAGAGGGGGGAATAGGCCCTTAAGAGCTGAGAGGGGGGAATAGTGCCATAAGGGCTGAGAGGGGGGAATAGTGCCATAAGGGCTGAGAGGGGGGAATAGTGCCATAAGGGCTGAGAGGGGGGAATAGTGCCATAAGGGCTGAGAGGGGGGAATAGTGCCATAAGGGCTGAGAGGGGGGAATAGTGCCATGAGAGCTTAGAGGGGGGAATAGGCCCTTAAGAGCTGAGAGGGGGGAATAGTGCCATAAGGGCTGAGAGGGGGGAATAGTGCCATAAGGGCTGAGAGGGGGGAATAGTGCCATAAGGGCTGAGAGGGGGGAATAGTGCCATAAGGGCTGAGAGGGGGGAATAGTGCCATAAGGGCTGAGAGGGGGGAATAGTGCCATGAGAGCTTAGAGGGGGGAATAGGCCCTTAAGAGCTGAGAGGGGGGAATAGTGCCATAAGGGCTGAGAGGGGGGAATAGTGCCATAAGGGCTGAGAGGGGGAATAGTGCCATAAGGGCTGAGAGGGGGGAATAGTCCCATAAGGGCTGAGAGGGGAGAATAGTCCCTTAGGAGCTGAGAGGGGGGAATTGTGCCATAAGGGCTGAGAGTGGGGAATAGTGCCATAAGAGCTGAGAGGGGGGGAATAGTGACTTAAGAGCTGAGAGGGGGAATAGTGCCATAAGGGCTGAGAGGGGGGAATAGTGCCATAAGGGCTGAGAGGGGGGAATAGTGCCATGAGAGCTTAGAGGGGGGAATAGGCCCTTAAGAGCTGAGAGGGGGGAATAGTGCCATAAGGGCTGAGAGGGGGGAATAGTGCCATAAGAGCTGAGAGCGGGAATAGTCCCATAAGGGCTGAGAGGGGAGAATAGTCCCTTAGGAGCTGAGAGGGGGGAATAGCGCCATAAGGGCTGAGAGTGGGGAATAGTGCCATAAGAGCTGAGAGGGGGGGAATAGTGACTTAAGAGCTGAGAGGGGGAATAGTGCCATAAGGGCTGAGAGGGGGGAATAGTGCCTTAAGAGTTGAGAGGGGGAATAGTGCCTTAAGAGCTGAGAGGGGTGGAATAGTGCCATAAGGGCTGAGAGGGGGGAATAGTCCCTTAAGAGCTGAGAGGGGGGAATAGTGTCATAAGGGCTGAGAGGGGGGAATAGTGCAATAAGAGCTGAGATGGGGGAAAAGTGCCATAAGGGCTGAGAGGGGGAATAGTGCCTTAAGAGCTGAGAGGGGAAAATAGTGCCTTAAGAGCTGAGAGGGGGAATAGTGCAATAAGAGCTGAGAGGGGGGAATAGTGCCATAAGGGCTGAGAGGGGGAATAGTGCCATAAGGGCTGAGAGGGGGGAATAGTGCCATAAGGGCTGAGAGGGGGGAATAGTCCATTAAGAGCTGAGAGGGGGGAATAGTGTCATAAGGGCTGAGAGGGGGGAATAGTGCAATAAGAGCTGAGAGGGGGAATAGTGCCTTAAGAGCTGAGAGGGGGGAATAGTTCCATAAGAGCTTAGAGGGGGAATAGTCCCTTAAGAGCTGAGAGGGGAAAATAGTGCCTTAAGAGCTGAGAGGGGGGAATAGTGCAATAAGAGCTGAGAGGGGGGAATAGTGCCATAAGGGCTGAGAGGGGGAATAGTGCCTTAAGAGCTGAGAGGGGGGAATAGTGCCATAAGGGCTGAGAGGGGGGAATAGTGCCATAAGGGCTGAGAGGGGGGAATAGTGCCATGAGAGCTTAGAGGGGGGAATAGGCCCTTAAGAGCTGAGAGGGGGAATAGTGCCTTAAGAGCTGAGAGGGGGGAATAGTGCCATAAGAGCTTAGAGGGGGAATAGTCCCTTAAGAGCTGAGAGGGGGGAATAGCGCCATAAGGGCTGAGAGGGGAGAATAGTGCCATAAGGGCTGACAGGGGGGAATAGTGCCATGAGAGCTTAGAGGGGGGAATAGGCCCTTAAGAGCTGAGAGGGGGGAATAGTGCCATAAGGGCTGAGAGGGGGCAATAGTGCCATAAGGGCTGAGAGGGGGGAATAGTGCCATGAGAGCTTAGAGGGGGGAATAGGCCCTTAAGAGCTGAGAGGGGGGAATAGTCCCATAAGGGCTGAGAGGGGAGAATAGTCCCTTAAGAGCTGAGAGGGGGGAATAGCGCCATAAGGGCTGAGAGTGGGGAATAGTGCCATAAGAGCTGAGAGGGGGAATAGTGACTTAAGAGCTGAGAGGGGGAATAGTGCCATAAGGGCTGAGAGGGGGGGAATAGTGCCATAAGGGCTGAGAGGGGGGAATAGTCCCTTAAGAGCTGAGAGGGGGGAATAGTGTCATAAGGGCTGAGAGGGGGGAATAGTGCAATAAGAGCTGAGATGGGGGAAAAGTGCCATAAGGGCTGAGAGGGGGAATAGTGCCTTAAGAGCTGAGAGGGGAAAATAGTGCCTTAAGAGCTGAGAGGGGGAATAGTGCCTTAAGAGCTGAGAGGGGGGAATAGTGCCATAAGAGCTTAGAGGGGGAATAGTCCCTTAAGAGCTGAGAGGGGGGAATAGCGCCATAAGGGCTGAGAGGGGTGGAATAGTGCCATAAGGGCTGAGAGGGGGGAATAGTCCCTTAAGAGCTGAGAGGGGGGAATAGTGTCATAAGGGCTGAGAGGGGGGAATAGTGCAATAAGAGCTGAGATGGGGGAAAAGTGCCATAAGGGCTGAGAGGGGGAATAGTGCCTTAAGAGCTGAGAGGGGAAAATAGTGCCTTAAGAGCTGAGAGGGGGGAATAGTGCAATAAGAGCTGAGAGGGGGGAATAGTGCCATAAGGGCTGAGAGGGGGAATAGTGCCATAAGGGCTGAGAGGGGGGAATAGTGCCATAAGGGCTGAGAGGGGGGAATAGTCCCTTAAGAGCTGAGAGGGGGGAATAGTGTCATAAGGGCTGAGAGGGGGGAATAGTGCAATAAGAGCTGAGAGGGGGAATAGTGCCTTAAGAGCTGAGAGGGGGGAATAGTGCCATAAGAGCTTAGAGGGGGAATAGTCCCTTAAGAGCTGAGAGGGGAAAATAGTGCCTTAAGAGCTGAGAGGGGGGAATAGTGCAATAAGAGCTGAGAGGGGGGAATAGTGCCATAAGGGCTGAGAGGGGGAATAGTGCCTTAAGAGCTGAGAGGGGGGAATAGTGCCATAAGGGCTGAGAGGGGGGAATAGTGCCATAAGGGCTGAGAGGGGGGAATAGTGCCATGAGAGCTTAGAGGGGGGAATAGGCCCTTAAGAGCTGAGAGGGGGAATAGTGCCTTAAGAGCTGAGAGGGGGGAATAGTGCCATAAGAGCTTAGAGGGGGAATAGTCCCTTAAGAGCTGAGAGGGGGGAATAGCGCCATAAGGGCTGAGAGGGGGGAATAGTGCCATAAGGGCTGAGAGGGGGGAATAGTGCCATAAGGGCTGAGAGGGGGGAATAGTGCCATAAGGGCTGAGAGGGGGGAATAGTGCCATGAGAGCTTAGAGGGGGGAATAGGCCCTTAAGAGCTGAGAGGGGGGAATAGTGCCATAAGGGCTGAGAGGGGGGAATAGTGCCATAAGGGCTGAGAGGGGGAATAGTGCCATAAGGGCTGAGAGGGGGAATAGTGCCATGAGAGCTTAGAGGGGGGAATAGGCCCTTAAGAGCTGAGAGGGGGGAATAGTGCCATAAGGGCTGAGAGGGGGGAATAGTGCCATAAGAGCTGAGAGGGGGGAATAGTCCCATAAGGGCTGAGAGGGGAGAATAGTCCCTTAGGAGCTGAGAGGGGGGAATTGTGCCATAAGGGCTGAGAGTGGGGAATAGTGCCATAAGAGCTGAGAGGGGGGGAATAGTGACTTAAGAGCTGAGAGGGGGAATAGTGCCATAAGGGCTGAGAGGGGGGAATAGTGCCATAAGGGCTGAGAGGGGGGAATAGTGCCATGAGAGCTTAGAGGGGGGAATAGGCCCTTAAGAGCTGAGAGGGGGGAATAGTGCCATAAGGGCTGAGAGGGGGGAATAGTGCCATAAGAGCTGAGAGGGGAAATAGTCCCATAAGGGCTGAGAGGGGAGAATAGTCCCTTAGGAGCTGAGAGGGGGGAATAGCGCCATAAGGGCTGAGAGTGGGGAATAGTGCCATAAGAGCTGAGAGGGGGGGAATAGTGACTTAAGAGCTGAGAGGGGGAATAGTGCCATAAGGGCTGAGAGGGGGGAATAGTGCCTTAAGAGTTGAGAGGGGGAATAGTGCCTTAAGAGCTGAGAGGGGGGGAATAGTGCCATAAGGGCTGAGAGGGGGGAATAGTCCCTTAAGAGCTGAGAGGGGGGAATAGTGTCATAAGGGCTGAGAGGGGGGAATAGTGCAATAAGAGCTGAGATGGGGGAAAAGTGCCATAAGGGCTGAGAGGGGGAATAGTGCCTTAAGAGCTGAGAGGGGAAAATAGTTCCTTAAGAGCTGAGAGGGGGGAATAGTGCAATAAGAGCTGAGAGGGGGGAATAGTCCCTTAAGAGCTGAGAGGGGGGAATAGCGCCATTAGGGCTGAGAGTGGGGAATAGTGCCATAAGAGCTGAGAGGGGGGAATAGTGACTTAAGAGCTGAGAGGGGGAATAGTGCCATAAGGGCTGAGAGGGGGGAATAGTGCCTTAAGAGTTGAGAGGGGGAATAGTGCCTTAAGAGCTGAGAGGGGGGGAATAGTGCCATAAGGGCTGAGAGGGGGAATAGTCCCTTAAGAGCTGAGAGGGGGGAATAGTGTCATAAGGGCTGAGAGGGGGGAATAGTGCAATAAGAGCTGAGATGGGGGAAAAGTGCCATAAGGGCTGAGAGGGGGAATAGTGCCTTAAAAGCTGAGAGGGGAAAATAGTGCCTTAAGAGCTGAGAGGGGAAAATAGTGCCATAAGAGCTGAGAGGGGGGAATAGTGACTTAAGAGCTGAGAGGGGGAATAGTGCCATAAGGGCTGAGACGGGGAATAGTGCAATAAGAGCTGAGAGGGGGGAATAGTGCCATAAGGGCTGAGAGGGGGAATAGTGCCATAAGGGCTGAGAGGGGGGAATAGTGCCATAAGGGCTGAGAGGGGGGAATAGTCCCTTAAGAGCTGAGAGGGGGGAATAGTGTCATAAGGGCTGAGAGGGGGGAATAGTGCAATAAGAGCTGAGAGGGGGGAATAGTGCCATTAGAGCTTAGAGGGGGGAATAGGCCCTTAAGAGCTGAGAGGGGGGAATAGTGCCATAAGGGCTGAGAGGGGGGAATAGTGCCATAAGGGCTGAGAGGGGGGAATAGTGCAATAAGAGCTGAGAGGGGGAATAGTGCCTTAAGAGCTGAGAGGGGGGAATAGTGCCATAAGAGCTTAGAGGGGGAATAGTGCCTTAAGAGCTGAGAGGGGGGAATAGTCCCTTAAGAGCTGAGAGGGGGGAATAGTGTCATAAGGGCTGAGAGGGGGGAATAGTGCAATAAGAGCTGAGAGGGGGGAATAGTGCCATGAGAGCTTAGAGGGGGGAATAGGCCCTTAAGAGCTGAGAGGGGGGAATAGTGCCATAAGGGCTGAGAGGGGGGAATAGTGCCATAAGGGCTGAGAGGGGGGAATAGTGCAATAAGAGCTGAGAGGGGGAATAGTGCCTTAAGAGCTGAGAGGGGGGAATAGTGCCATAAGAGCTTAGAGGGGGAATAGTCCCTTAAGAGCTGAGAGGGGAAAATAGTGCCTTAAGAGCTGAGAGGGGGGAATAGTGCAATAAGAGCTGAGAGGGGGGAATAGTGCCATAAGGGCTGAGAGGGGGAATAGTGCCTTAAGAGCTGAGAGGGGGGAATAGTGCCATAAGGGCTGAGAGGGGGGAATAGTGCCATAAGGGCTGAGAGGGGGGAATAGTGCCATGAGAGCTTAGAGGGGGGAATAGGCCCTTAAGAGCTGAGAGGGGGAATAGTGCCATAAGAGCTTAGAGGGGGAATAGTCCCTTAAGAGCTGAGAGGGGAAAATAGTGCCTTAAGAGCTGAGAGGGGGGAATAGTGCAATAAGAGCTGAGAGGGGGGAATAGTGCCATAAGGGCTGAGAGGGGGAATAGTGCCTTAAGAGCTGAGAGGGGGGAATAGTGCCATAAGGGCTGAGAGGGGGGAATAGTGCCATAAGGGCTGAGAGGGGGGAATAGTGCCATGAGAGCTTAGAGGGGGGAATAGGCCCTTAAGAGCTGAGAGGGGGAATAGTGCCTTAAGAGCTGAGAGGGGGGAATAGTGCCATAAGAGCTTAGAGGGGGAATAGTCCCTTAAGAGCTGAGAGGGGGGAATAGCGCCATAAGGGCTGAGAGGGGGGAATAGTGCCATAAGGGCTGAGAGGGGGGAATAGTGCCATAAGGGCTGAGAGGGGGGAATAGTGCCATAAGGGCTGAGAGGGGGGAATAGTGCCATGAGAGCTTAGAGGGGGGAATAGGCCCTTAAGAGCTGAGAGGGGGGAATAGTGCCATAAGGGCTGAGAGGGGGGAATAGTGCCATAAGGGCTGAGAGGGGGAATAGTGCCATAAGGGCTGAGAGGGGGAATAGTGCCATGAGAGCTTAGAGGGGGGAATAGGCCCTTAAGAGCTGAGAGGGGGGAATAGTGCCATAAGGGCTGAGAGGGGGGAATAGTGCCATAAGAGCTGAGAGGGGGGAATAGTCCCATAAGGGCTGAGAGGGGAGAATAGTCCCTTAGGAGCTGAGAGGGGGGAATTGTGCCATAAGGGCTGAGAGTGGGGAATAGTGCCATAAGAGCTGAGAGGGGGGGAATAGTGACTTAAGAGCTGAGAGGGGGAATAGTGCCATAAGGGCTGAGAGGGGGGAATAGTGCCATAAGGGCTGAGAGGGGGGAATAGTGCCATGAGAGCTTAGAGGGGGGAATAGGCCCTTAAGAGCTGAGAGGGGGGAATAGTGCCATAAGGGCTGAGAGGGGGGAATAGTGCCATAAGAGCTGAGAGGGGAAATAGTCCCATAAGGGCTGAGAGGGGAGAATAGTCCCTTAGGAGCTGAGAGGGGGGAATAGCGCCATAAGGGCTGAGAGTGGGGAATAGTGCCATAAGAGCTGAGAGGGGGGGAATAGTGACTTAAGAGCTGAGAGGGGGAATAGTGCCATAAGGGCTGAGAGGGGGGAATAGTGCCTTAAGAGTTGAGAGGGGGAATAGTGCCTTAAGAGCTGAGAGGGGGGGAATAGTGCCATAAGGGCTGAGAGGGGGGAATAGTCCCTTAAGAGCTGAGAGGGGGGAATAGTGTCATAAGGGCTGAGAGGGGGGAATAGTGCAATAAGAGCTGAGATGGGGGAAAAGTGCCATAAGGGCTGAGAGGGGGAATAGTGCCTTAAGAGCTGAGAGGGGAAAATAGTTCCTTAAGAGCTGAGAGGGGGGAATAGTGCAATAAGAGCTGAGAGGGGGGAATAGTCCCTTAAGAGCTGAGAGGGGGGAATAGCGCCATTAGGGCTGAGAGTGGGGAATAGTGCCATAAGAGCTGAGAGGGGGGAATAGTGACTTAAGAGCTGAGAGGGGGAATAGTGCCATAAGGGCTGAGAGGGGGGAATAGTGCCTTAAGAGTTGAGAGGGGGAATAGTGCCTTAAGAGCTGAGAGGGGGGAATAGTGCCATAAGGGCTGAGAGGGGGAATAGTCCCTTAAGAGCTGAGAGGGGGGAATAGTGTCATAAGGGCTGAGAGGGGGGAATAGTGCAATAAGAGCTGAGATGGGGGAAAAGTGCCATAAGGGCTGAGAGGGGGAATAGTGCCTTAAAAGCTGAGAGGGGAAAATAGTGCCTTAAGAGCTGAGAGGGGAAAATAGTGCCATAAGAGCTGAGAGGGGGGAATAGTGACTTAAGAGCTGAGAGGGGGAATAGTGCCATAAGGGCTGAGACGGGGAATAGTGCAATAAGAGCTGAGAGGGGGGAATAGTGCCATAAGGGCTGAGAGGGGGAATAGTGCCATAAGGGCTGAGAGGGGGGAATAGTGCCATAAGGGCTGAGAGGGGGGAATAGTCCCTTAAGAGCTGAGAGGGGGGAATAGTGTCATAAGGGCTGAGAGGGGGGAATAGTGCAATAAGAGCTGAGAGGGGGGAATAGTGCCATTAGAGCTTAGAGGGGGGAATAGGCCCTTAAGAGCTGAGAGGGGGGAATAGTGCCATAAGGGCTGAGAGGGGGGAATAGTGCCATAAGGGCTGAGAGGGGGGAATAGTGCAATAAGAGCTGAGAGGGGGAATAGTGCCTTAAGAGCTGAGAGGGGGGAATAGTGCCATAAGAGCTTAGAGGGGGAATAGTGCCTTAAGAGCTGAGAGGGGGGAATAGTCCCTTAAGAGCTGAGAGGGGGGAATAGTGTCATAAGGGCTGAGAGGGGGGAATAGTGCAATAAGAGCTGAGAGGGGGGAATAGTGCCATGAGAGCTTAGAGGGGGGAATAGGCCCTTAAGAGCTGAGAGGGGGGAATAGTGCCATAAGGGCTGAGAGGGGGGAATAGTGCCATAAGGGCTGAGAGGGGGGAATAGTGCAATAAGAGCTGAGAGGGGGAATAGTGCCTTAAGAGCTGAGAGGGGGGAATAGTGCCATAAGAGCTTAGAGGGGGAATAGTCCCTTAAGAGCTGAGAGGGGAAAATAGTGCCTTAAGAGCTGAGAGGGGGGAATAGTGCAATAAGAGCTGAGAGGGGGGAATAGTGCCATAAGGGCTGAGAGGGGGAATAGTGCCTTAAGAGCTGAGAGGGGGGAATAGTGCCATAAGGGCTGAGAGGGGGGAATAGTGCCATAAGGGCTGAGAGGGGGGAATAGTGCCATGAGAGCTTAGAGGGGGGAATAGGCCCTTAAGAGCTGAGAGGGGGAATAGTGCCTTAAGAGCTGAGAGGGGGGAATAGTGCCATAAGAGCTTAGAGGGGGAATAGTCCCTTAAGAGCTGAGAGGGGGGAATAGCGCCATAAGGGCTGAGAGGGGGGAATAGTGCCATAAGGGCTGAGAGGGGGGAATAGTGCCATGAGAGCTTAGAGGGGGGAATAGGCCCTTAAGAGCTGAGAGGGGGGAATAGTGCCATAAGGGCTGAGAGGGGGGAATAGTGCCATAAGGGCTGAGAGGGGGGAATAGTGCCATAAGGGCTGAGAGGGGGGAATAGTGCCATGAGAGCTTAGAGGGGGGAATAGGCCCTTAAGAGCTGAGAGGGGGGAATAGTGCCATAAGGGCTGAGAGGGGGGAATAGTGCCATAAGGGCTGAGAGGGGGGAATAGTGCCATAAGGGCTGAGAGGGGGGAATAGTGCCATGAGAGCTTAGAGGGGGGAATAGGCCCTTAAGAGCTGAGAGGGGGGAATAGTGCCATAAGGGCTGAGAGGGGGGAATAGTGCCATAAGAGCTGAGAGGGGGGAATAGTCCCATAAGGGCTGAGAGGGGAGAATAGTCCCTTAGGAGCTGAGAGGGGGGAATTGTGCCATAAGGGCTGAGAGTGGGGAATAGTGCCATAAGAGCTGAGAGGGGGGGAATAGTGACTTAAGAGCTGAGAGGGGGAATAGTGCCATAAGGGCTGAGAGGGGGGAATAGTGCCATAAGGGCTGAGAGGGGGGAATAGTGCCATGAGAGCTTAGAGGGGGGAATAGGCCCTTAAGAGCTGAGAGGGGGGAATAGTGCCATAAGGGCTGAGAGGGGGGAATAGTGCCATAAGAGCTGAGAGGGGGAATAGTCCCATAAGGGCTGAGAGGGGAGAATAGTCCCTTAGGAGCTGAGAGGGGGGAATAGCGCCATAAGGGCTGAGAGTGGGGAATAGTGCCATAAGAGCTGAGAGGGGGGGAATAGTGACTTAAGAGCTGAGAGGGGGAATAGTGCCATAAGGGCTGAGAGGGGGGGAATAGTGCCATAAGGGCTGAGAGGGGGGAATAGTCCCTTAAGAGCTGAGAGGGGGGAATAGTGTCATAAGGGCTGAGAGGGGGGAATAGTGCAATAAGAGCTGAGATGGGGGAAAAGTGCCATAAGGGCTGAGAGGGGGAATAGTGCCTTAAGAGCTGAGAGGGGAAAATAGTTCCTTAAGAGCTGAGAGGGGGGAATAGTGCAATAAGAGCTGAGAGGGGGGAATAGTCCCTTAAGAGCTGAGAGGGGGGAATAGCGCCATTAGGGCTGAGAGTGGGGAATAGTGCCATAAGAGCTGAGAGGGGGGGAATAGTGACTTAAGAGCTGAGAGGGGGAATAGTGCCATAAGGGCTGAGAGGGGGGAATAGTGCCTTAAGAGTTGAGAGGGGGAATAGTGCCTTAAGAGCTGAGAGGGGGGGAATAGTGCCATAAGGGCTGAGAGGGGGAATAGTCCCTTAAGAGCTGAGAGGGGGGAATAGTGTCATAAGGGCTGAGAGGGGGGAATAGTGCAATAAGAGCTGAGATGGGGGAAAAGTGCCATAAGGGCTGAGAGGGGGAATAGTGCCTTAAAAGCTGAGAGGGGAAAATAGTGCCTTAAGAGCTGAGAGGGGAAAATAGTGCCATAAGAGCTGAGAGGGGGGAATAGTGACTTAAGAGCTGAGAGGGGGAATAGTGCCATAAGGGCTGAGACGGGGAATAGTGCAATAAGAGCTGAGAGGGGGGAATAGTGCCATAAGGGCTGAGAGGGGGAATAGTGCCATAAGGGCTGAGAGGGGGGAATAGTGCCGTAAGGGCTGAGAGGGGGGAATAGTCCCTTAAGAGCTGAGAGGGGGGAATAGTGTCATAAGGGCTGAGAGGGGGGAATAGTGCAATAAGAGCTGAGAGGGGGGAATAGTGCCATGAGAGCTTAGAGGGGGGAATAGGCCCTTAAGAGCTGAGAGGGGGGAATAGTGCCATAAGGGCTGAGAGGGGGGAATAGTGCCATAAGGGCTGAGAGGGGGGAATAGTGCAATAAGAGCTGAGAGGGGGAATAGTGCCTTAAGAGCTTAGAGGGGGGAATAGTGCCATAAGAGCTTAGAGGGGGAATAGTGCCTTAAGAGCTGAGAGGGGGGAATAGTCCCTTAAGAGCTGAGAGGGGGGAATAGTGTCATAAGGGCTGAGAGGGGGGAATAGTGCAATAAGAGCTGAGAGGGGGGAATAGTGCCATGAGAGCTTAGAGGGGGGAATAGGCCCTTAAGAGCTGAGAGGGGGGAATAGTGCCATAAGGGCTGAGAGGGGGGAATAGTGCCATAAGGGCTGAGAGGGGGGAATAGTGCAATAAGAGCTGAGAGGGGGAATAGTGCCTTAAGAGCTGAGAGGGGGGAATAGTGCCATAAGAGCTTAGAGGGGGAATAGTCCCTTAAGAGCTGAGAGGGGAAAATAGTGCCTTAAGAGCTGAGAGGGGGGAATAGTGCAATAAGAGCTGAGAGGGGGGAATAGTGCCATAAGGGCTGAGAGGGGGAATAGTGCCTTAAGAGCTGAGAGGGGGGAATAGTGCCATAAGGGCTGAGAGGGGGGAATAGTGCCATAAGGGCTGAGAGGGGGGAATAGTGCCATGAGAGCTTAGAGGGGGGAATAGGCCCTTAAGAGCTGAGAGGGGGAATAGTGCCTTTAGAGCTGAGAGGGGGGAATAGTGCCATAAGAGCTTAGAGGGGGAATAGTCCCTTAAGAGCTGAGAGGGGGGAATAGCGCCATAAGGGCTGAGAGGGGGGAATAGTGCCATAAGGGCTGAGAGGGGGGAATAGTGCCATGAGAGCTTAGAGGGGGGAATAGGCCCTTAAGAGCTGAGAGGGGGGAATAGTGCCATAAGGGCTGAGAGGGGGGAATAGTGCCATAAGGGCTGAGAGGGGGGAATAGTGCCATAAGGGCTGAGAGGGGGGAATAGTGCCATGAGAGCTTAGAGGGGGGAATAGGCCCTTAAGAGCTGAGAGGGGGGAATAGTGCCATAAGGGCTGAGAGGGGGGAATAGTGCCATAAGGGCTGAGAGGGGGGAATAGTGCCATAAGGGCTGAGAGGGGGGAATAGTGCCATGAGAGCTTAGAGGGGGGAATAGGCCCTTAAGAGCTGAGAGGGGGGAATAGTGCCATAAGGGCTGAGAGGGGGGAATAGTGCCATAAGGGCTGAGAGGGGGAATAGTGCCATAAGGGCTGAGAGGGGGGAATAGTGCCATGAGAGCTTAGAGGGGGGAATAGGCCCTTAAGAGCTGAGAGGGGGGAATAGTGCCATAAGGGCTGAGAGGGGGGAATAGTGCCATAAGAGCTGAGAGGGGGGAATAGTCCCATAAGGGCTGAGAGGGGAGAATAGTCCCTTAGGAGCTGAGAGGGGGGAATTGTGCCATAAGGGCTGAGAGTGGGGAATAGTGCCATAAGAGCTGAGAGGGGGGGAATAGTGACTTAAGAGCTGAGAGGGGGAATAGTGCCATAAGGGCTGAGAGGGGGGAATAGTGCCATAAGGGCTGAGAGGGGGGAATAGTGCCATGAGAGCTTAGAGGGGGGAATAGGCCCTTAAGAGCTGAGAGGGGGGAATAGTGCCATAAGGGCTGAGAGGGGGGAATAGTGCCATAAGAGCTGAGAGGGGGAATAGTCCCATAAGGGCTGAGAGGGGAGAATAGTCCCTTAGGAGCTGAGAGGGGGGAATTGTGCCATAAGGGCTGAGAGTGGGGAATAGTGCCATAAGAGCTGAGAGGGGGGGAATAGTGACTTAAGAGCTGAGAGGGGGAATAGTGCCATAAGGGCTGAGAGGGGGGAATAGTGCCATAAGGGCTGAGAGGGGGGAATAGTGCCATGAGAGCTTAGAGGGGGGAATAGGCCCTTAAGAGCTGAGAGGGGGGAATAGTGCCATAAGGGCTGAGAGGGGGGAATAGTGCCATAAGAGCTGAGAGGGGGAATAGTCCCATAAGGGCTGAGAGGGGAGAATAGTCCCTTAGGAGCTGAGAGGGGGGAATAGCGCCATAAGGGCTGAGAGTGGGGAATAGTGCCATAAGAGCTGAGAGGGGGGGAATAGTGACTTAAGAGCTGAGAGGGGGAATAGTGCCATAAGGGCTGAGAGGGGGGAATAGTGCCTTAAGAGTTGAGAGGGGGAATAGTGCCTTAAGAGCTGAGAGGGGGGGAATAGTGCCATAAGGGCTGAGAGGGGGGAATAGTCCCTTAAGAGCTGAGAGGGGGGAATAGTGTCATAAGGGCTGAGAGGGGGGAATAGTGCAATAAGAGCTGAGATGGGGGAAAAGTGCCATAAGGGCTGAGAGGGGGAATAGTGCCTTAAGAGCTGAGAGGGGAAAATAGTTCCTTAAGAGCTGAGAGGGGGGAATAGTGCAATAAGAGCTGAGAGGGGGGAATAGTCCCTTAAGAGCTGAGAGGGGGGAATAGCGCCATTAGGGCTGAGAGTGGGGAATAGTGCCATAAGAGCTGAGAGGGGGGGAATAGTGACTTAAGAGCTGAGAGGGGGAATAGTGCCATAAGGGCTGAGAGGGGGGAATAGTGCCTTAAGAGTTGAGAGGGGGAATAGTGCCTTAAGAGCTGAGAGGGGGGGAATAGTGCCATAAGGGCTGAGAGGGGGAATAGTCCCTTAAGAGCTGAGAGGGGGGAATAGTGTCATAAGGGCTGAGAGGGGGGAATAGTGCAATAAGAGCTGAGATGGGGGAAAAGTGCCATAAGGGCTGAGAGGGGGAATAGTGCCTTAAGAGCTGGGAGGGGAAAATAGTGCCTTAAGAGCTGAGAGGGTAAAATAGTGCCATAAGAGCTGAGAGGGGGGAATAGTGACTTAAGAGCTGAGAGGGGGAATAGTGCCATAAGGGCTGAGACGGGGAATTGTGCCATAAGGGCTGAGAGGGGGGAATAGTGCCTTAAGAGCTGAGAGGGGGAATAGTGCCTTAAGAGCTGAGAGGGGGGAATAGTGTCGTAAGGGCTGAGAGGGGGGAATAGTGCAATAAGAGCTGAGATGGGGGAAAAGTGCCATAAGGGCTGAGAGGGGGGAATAGTACCTTAAGAGCTGAGAGGGGAGAATAGTGCCTTAAGAGCTGAGAGGGGGGAATAGTGACTTAAGAGCTGAGAGGGGGAATAGTGCCATAAGGGCTGAGAGGGGGGAATAGTGCCATAAGGGCTGAGAGGGGGGAATAGTGCAATAAGAGCTGAGAGGGGGAATAGTGCCTTAAGAGCTGAGAGGCGAGAATAGTGCCTTAAGAGCTGAGAGGGGGGAATAGTGCCTTAAGAGCTGAGAGGGGGGAATAGTGCCATACAAGCTGAGAGGGGGAATAGTGCCATACAAGCTGAGAGGGGGAATAGTGTCATAAGAGCTGAGAGGGGGAAAAGTCCCTTAAGAGCTGAGAGGGGGGAATAGTGCAATAAGAGCTTAGAGGGGGGAATAGTCCCTTAAGAGCTGAGAGGGGGAAATAGTGCTTTAAGAGCTGAGAGGGGGAATAGTGCCTTAAGAGCTGAGAGGGGGGGAATAGTGCCATAAAAGCTGAGGGGGGGAATAGTGTCATAAGAACTGAGAGGGGGAATAGTGCCATAAGGGCTGAGAGGGGGGAATAGTGCCATAAGGGCTGAGAGGGGGGAATAGTCCCTTAAGAGCTGAGAGGGGGGAATAGTGTCATAAGGGCTGAGAGGGGGGAATAGTGCAATAAGAGCTGAGATGGGGGAAAAGTGCCATAAGGGCTGAGAGGGGGAATAGTGCCTTAAGAGCTGAGAGGGGAAAATAGTGCCTTAAGAGCTGAGAGGGGGAATAGTGCCTTAAGAGCTGAGAGGGGGGAATAGTGCCATAAGAGCTTAGAGGGGGAATAGTCCCTTAAGAGCTGAGAGGGGGGAATAGCGCCATAAGGGCTGAGAGGGGTGGAATAGTGCCATAAGGGCTGAGAGGGGGGAATAGTCCCTTAAGAGCTGAGAGGGGGGAATAGTGTCATAAGGGCTGAGAGGGGGGAATAGTGCAATAAGAGCTGAGATGGGGGAAAAGTGCCATAAGGGCTGAGAGGGGGAATAGTGCCTTAAGAGCTGAGAGGGGAAAATAGTGCCTTAAGAGCTGAGAGGGGGGAATAGTGCAATAAGAGCTGAGAGGGGGGAATAGTGCCATAAGGGCTGAGAGGGGGAATAGTGCCATAAGGGCTGAGAGGGGGGAATAGTGCCATAAGGGCTGAGAGGGGGGAATAGTCCCTTAAGAGCTGAGAGGGGGGAATAGTGTCATAAGGGCTGAGAGGGGGGAATAGTGCAATAAGAGCTGAGAGGGGGAATAGTGCCTTAAGAGCTGAGAGGGGGGAATAGTGCCATAAGAGCTTAGAGGGGGAATAGTCCCTTAAGAGCTGAGAGGGGAAAATAGTGCCTTAAGAGCTGAGAGGGGGGAATAGTGCAATAAGAGCTGAGAGGGGGGAATAGTGCCATAAGAGCTGAGAGGGGGAATAGTGCCTTAAGAGCTGAGAGGGGGGAATAGTGCCATAAGGGCTGAGAGGGGGGAATAGTGCCATAAGGGCTGAGAGGGGGGAATAGTGCCATGAGAGCTTAGAGGGGGGAATAGGCCCTTAAGAGCTGAGAGGGGGAATAGTGCCTTAAGAGCTGAGAGGGGGAATAGTGCCATAAGAGCTTAGAGGGGGAATAGTCCCTTAAGAGCTGAGAGGGGGGAATAGCGCCATAAGGGCTGAGAGGGGGGAATAGTGCCATAAGGGCTGAGAGGGGGGAATAGTGCCATGAGAGCTTAGAGGGGGGAATAGGCCCTTAAGAGCTGAGAGGGGGGAATAGTGCCATAAGGGCTGAGAGGGGGGAATAGTGCCATAAGGGCTGAGAGGGGGGAATAGTGCCATAAGGGCTGAGAGGGGGGAATAGTGCCATAAGGGCTGAGAGGGGGGAATAGTGCCATAAGGGCTGAGAGGGGGGAATAGTGCCATGAGAGCTTAGAGGGGGGAATAGGCCCTTAAGAGCTGAGAGGGGGGAATAGTGCCATAAGGGCTGAGAGGGGGGAATAGTGCCATAAGGGCTGAGAGGGGGGAATAGTGCCATAAGGGCTGAGAGGGGGGAATAGTGCCATAAGGGCTGAGAGGGGGGAATAGTGCCATAAGGGCTGAGAGGGGGGAATAGTGCCATGAGAGCTTAGAGGGGGGAATAGGCCCTTAAGAGCTGAGAGGGGGGAATAGTGCCATAAGGGCTGAGAGGGGGGAATAGTGCCATAAGGGCTGAGAGGGGGAATAGTGCCATAAGGGCTGAGAGGGGGGAATAGTCCCATAAGGGCTGAGAGGGGAGAATAGTCCCTTAGGAGCTGAGAGGGGGGAATTGTGCCATAAGGGCTGAGAGTGGGGAATAGTGCCATAAGAGCTGAGAGGGGGGGAATAGTGACTTAAGAGCTGAGAGGGGGAATAGTGCCATAAGGGCTGAGAGGGGGGAATAGTGCCATAAGGGCTGAGAGGGGGGAATAGTGCCATGAGAGCTTAGAGGGGGGAATAGGCCCTTAAGAGCTGAGAGGGGGGAATAGTGCCATAAGGGCTGAGAGGGGGGAATAGTGCCATAAGAGCTGAGAGGGGGAATAGTCCCATAAGGGCTGAGAGGGGAGAATAGTCCCTTAGGAGCTGAGAGGGGGGAATAGCGCCATAAGGGCTGAGAGTGGGGAATAGTGCCATAAGAGCTGAGAGGGGGGGAATAGTGACTTAAGAGCTGAGAGGGGGAATAGTGCCATAAGGGCTGAGAGGGGGGAATAGTGCCTTAAGAGTTGAGAGGGGGAATAGTGCCTTAAGAGCTGAGAGGGGTGGAATAGTGCCATAAGGGCTGAGAGGGGGGAATAGTCCCTTAAGAGCTGAGAGGGGGGAATAGTGTCATAAGGGCTGAGAGGGGGGAATAGTGCAATAAGAGCTGAGATGGGGGAAAAGTGCCATAAGGGCTGAGAGGGGGAATAGTGCCTTAAGAGCTGAGAGGGGAAAATAGTGCCTTAAGAGCTGAGAGGGGGAATAGTGCAATAAGAGCTGAGAGGGGGGAATAGTGCCATAAGGGCTGAGAGGGGGAATAGTGCCATAAGGGCTGAGAGGGGGGAATAGTGCCATAAGGGCTGAGAGGGGGGAATAGTCCATTAAGAGCTGAGAGGGGGGAATAGTGTCATAAGGGCTGAGAGGGGGGAATAGTGCAATAAGAGCTGAGAGGGGGAATAGTGCCTTAAGAGCTGAGAGGGGGGAATAGTTCCATAAGAGCTTAGAGAGGGAATAGTCCCTTAAGAGCTGAGAGGGGAAAATAGTGCCTTAAGAGCTGAGAGGGGGGAATAGTGCAATAAGAGCTGAGAGGGGGGAATAGTGCCATAAGGGCTGAGAGGGGGAATAGTGCCTTAAGAGCTGAGAGGGGGGAATAGTGCCATAAGGGCTGAGAGGGGGGAATAGTGCCATAAGGGCTGAGAGGGGGGAATAGTGCCATGAGAGCTTAGAGGGGGGAATAGGCCCTTAAGAGCTGAGAGGGGGAATAGTGCCTTAAGAGCTGAGAGGGGGGAATAGTGCCATAAGAGCTTAGAGGGGGAATAGTCCCTTAAGAGCTGAGAGGGGGGAATAGCGCCATAAGGGCTGAGAGGGGAGAATAGTGCCATAAGGGCTGACAGGGGGGAATAGTGCCATGAGAGCTTAGAGGGGGGAATAGGCCCTTAAGAGCTGAGAGGGGGGAATAGTGCCATAAGGGCTGAGAGGGGGGAATAGTCCCTTAAGAGCTGAGAGGGGGGAATAGTGTCATAAGGGCTGAGAGGGGGGAATAGTGCAATAAGAGCTGAGATGGGGGAAAAGTGCCATAAGGGCTGAGAGGGGGAATAGTGCCTTAAGAGCTGAGAGGGGAAAATAGTTCCTTAAGAGCTGAGAGGGGGGAATAGTGCAATAAGAGCTTAGAGGGGGGAATAGGCCCTTAAGAGCTGAGAGGGGGGAATAGTGCCATAAGGGCTGAGAGGGGGGAATAGTCCCTTAAGAGCTGAGAGGGGGGAATAGTGTCATAAGGGCTGAGAGGGGGGAATAGTGCAATAAGAGCTGAGATGGGGGAAAAGTGCCATAAGGGCTGAGAGGGGGAATAGTGCCTTAAGAGCTGAGAGGGGAAAATAGTTCCTTAAGAGCTGAGAGGGGGGAATAGTGCAATAAGAGCTGAGAGGGGGGAATAGTGCAATAAGAGCTGAGAGGGGGGAATAGTGCCATAAGGGCTGAGAGGGGGAATAGTGCCTTAAGAGCTGAGAGGGGGGAATAGTGTCATAAGGGCTGAGAGGGGGGAATAGTGCAATAAGAGCTGAGAGGGGGGAATAGTGCCATAAGGGCTGAGAGGGGGAATAGTGCCTTAAGAGCTGAGAGGGGGGAATAGTGCCATAAGGGCTGAGAGGGGGGAATAGTGCCATAAGGGCTGAGAGGGGGGAATAGTGCCATGAGAGCTTAGAGGGGGGAATAGGCCCTTAAGAGCTGAGAGGGGGAATAGTGCCTTAAGAGCTGAGAGGGGGAATAGTGCCATAAGAGCTTAGAGGGGGAATAGTCCCTTAAGAGCTGAGAGGGGGGAATAGCGCCATAAGGGCTGAGAGGGGGGAATAGTGCCATAAGGGCTGAGAGGGGGGAATAGTGCCATGAGAGCTTAGAGGGGGGAATAGGCCCTTAAGAGCTGAGAGGGGGGAATAGTGCCATAAGGGCTGAGAGGGGGGAATAGTGCCATAAGGGCTGAGAGGGGGGAATAGTGCCATAAGGGCTGAGAGGGGGGAATAGTGCCATAAGGGCTGAGAGGGGGGAATAGTGCCATAAGGGCTGAGAGGGGGGAATAGTGCCATGAGAGCTTAGAGGGGGGAATAGGCCCTTAAGAGCTGAGAGGGGGGAATAGTGCCATAAGGGCTGAGAGGGGGGAATAGTGCCATAAGGGCTGAGAGGGGGAATAGTGCCATAAGGGCTGAGAGGGGGGAATAGTCCCATAAGGGCTGAGAGGGGAGAATAGTCCCTTAGGAGCTGAGAGGGGGGAATTGTGCCATAAGGGCTGAGAGTGGGGAATAGTGCCATAAGAGCTGAGAGGGGGGGAATAGTGACTTAAGAGCTGAGAGGGGGAATAGTGCCATAAGGGCTGAGAGGGGGGAATAGTGCCATAAGGGCTGAGAGGGGGGAATAGTGCCATGAGAGCTTAGAGGGGGGAATAGGCCCTTAAGAGCTGAGAGGGGGGAATAGTGCCATAAGGGCTGAGAGGGGGGAATAGTGCCATAAGAGCTGAGAGGGGGAATAGTCCCATAAGGGCTGAGAGGGGAGAATAGTCCCTTAGGAGCTGAGAGGGGGGAATAGCGCCATAAGGGCTGAGAGTGGGGAATAGTGCCATAAGAGCTGAGAGGGGGGGAATAGTGACTTAAGAGCTGAGAGGGGGAATAGTGCCATAAGGGCTGAGAGGGGGGAATAGTGCCTTAAGAGTTGAGAGGGGGAATAGTGCCTTAAGAGCTGAGAGGGGTGGAATAGTGCCATAAGGGCTGAGAGGGGGGAATAGTCCCTTAAGAGCTGAGAGGGGGGAATAGTGTCATAAGGGCTGAGAGGGGGGAATAGTGCAATAAGAGCTGAGATGGGGGAAAAGTGCCATAAGGGCTGAGAGGGGGAATAGTGCCTTAAGAGCTGAGAGGGGAAAATAGTGCCTTAAGAGCTGAGAGGGGGAATAGTGCAATAAGAGCTGAGAGGGGGGAATAGTGCCATAAGGGCTGAGAGGGGGAATAGTGCCATAAGGGCTGAGAGGGGGGAATAGTGCCATAAGGGCTGAGAAGGGGGAATAGTCCATTAAGAGCTGAGAGGGGGGAATAGTGTCATAAGGGCTGAGAGGGGGGAATAGTGCAATAAGAGCTGAGAGGGGGAATAGTGCCTTAAGAGCTGAGAGGGGGGAATAGTTCCATAAGAGCTTAGAGGGGGAATAGTCCCTTAAGAGCTGAGAGGGGAAAATAGTGCCTTAAGAGCTGAGAGGGGGGAATAGTGCAATAAGAGCTGAGAGGGGGGAATAGTGCCATAAGGGCTGAGAGGGGGAATAGTGCCATAAGAGCTGAGAGGGGGGGAATAGTGACTTAAGAGCTGAGAGGGGGAATAGTGCCATAAGGGCTGAGAGGGGGGAATAGTGCCATAAGGGCTGAGAGGGGGGAATAGTGCCATGAGAGCTTAGAGGGGGGAATAGGCCCTTAAGAGCTGAGAGGGGGGAATAGTGCCATAAGGGCTGAGAGGGGGGAATAGTGCCATAAGAGCTGAGAGGGGGAATAGTCCCATAAGGGCTGAGAGGGGAGAATAGTCCCTTAGGAGCTGAGAGGGGGGAATAGCGCCATAAGGGCTGAGAGTGGGGAATAGTGCCATAAGAGCTGAGAGGGGGGGAATAGTGACTTAAGAGCTGAGAGGGGGAATAGTGCCATAAGGGCTGAGAGGGGGGAATAGTGCCTTAAGAGTTGAGAGGGGGAATAGTGCCTTAAGAGCTGAGAGGGGTGGAATAGTGCCATAAGGGCTGAGAGGGGGGAATAGTCCCTTAAGAGCTGAGAGGGGGGAATAGTGTCATAAGGGCTGAGAGGGGGGAATAGTGCAATAAGAGCTGAGATGGGGGAAAAGTGCCATAAGGGCTGAGAGGGGGAATAGTGCCTTAAGAGCTGAGAGGGGAAAATAGTGCCTTAAGAGCTGAGAGGGGGAATAGTGCAATAAGAGCTGAGAGGGGGGAATAGTGCCATAAGGGCTGAGAGGGGGAATAGTGCCATAAGGGCTGAGAGGGGGGAATAGTGCCATAAGGGCTGAGAGGGGGGAATAGTCCATTAAGAGCTGAGAGGGGGGAATAGTGTCATAAGGGCTGAGAGGGGGGAATAGTGCAATAAGAGCTGAGAGGGGGAATAGTGCCTTAAGAGCTGAGAGGGGGGAATAGTTCCATAAGAGCTTAGAGAGGGAATAGTCCCTTAAGAGCTGAGAGGGGAAAATAGTGCCTTAAGAGCTGAGAGGGGGGAATAGTGCAATAAGAGCTGAGAGGGGGGAATAGTGCCATAAGGGCTGAGAGGGGGAATAGTGCCTTAAGAGCTGAGAGGGGGGAATAGTGCCATAAGGGCTGAGAGGGGGGAATAGTGCCATAAGGGCTGAGAGGGGGGAATAGTGCCATGAGAGCTTAGAGGGGGGAATAGGCCCTTAAGAGCTGAGAGGGGGAATAGTGCCTTAAGAGCTGAGAGGGGGGAATAGTGCCATAAGAGCTTAGAGGGGGAATAGTCCCTTAAGAGCTGAGAGGGGGGAATAGCGCCATAAGGGCTGAGAGGGGAGAATAGTGCCATAAGGGCTGACAGGGGGGAATAGTGCCATGAGAGCTTAGAGGGGGGAATAGGCCCTTAAGAGCTGAGAGGGGGGAATAGTGCCATAAGGGCTGAGAGGGGGGAATAGTCCCTTAAGAGCTGAGAGGGGGGAATAGTGTCATAAGGGCTGAGAGGGGGGAATAGTGCAATAAGAGCTGAGATGGGGGAAAAGTGCCATAAGGGCTGAGAGGGGGAATAGTGCCTTAAGAGCTGAGAGGGGAAAATAGTTCCTTAAGAGCTGAGAGGGGGGAATAGTGCAATAAGAGCTTAGAGGGGGGAATAGGCCCTTAAGAGCTGAGAGGGGGGAATAGTGCCATAAGGGCTGAGAGGGGGGAATAGTCCCTTAAGAGCTGAGAGGGGGGAATAGTGTCATAAGGGCTGAGAGGGGGGAATAGTGCAATAAGAGCTGAGATGGGGGAAAAGTGCCATAAGGGCTGAGAGGGGGAATAGTGCCTTAAGAGCTGAGAGGGGAAAATAGTTCCTTAAGAGCTGAGAGGGGGGAATAGTGCAATAAGAGCTGAGAGGGGGGAATAGTGCAATAAGAGCTGAGAGGGGGGAATAGTGCCATAAGGGCTGAGAGGGGGAATAGTGCCTTAAGAGCTGAGAGGGGGGAATAGTGTCATAAGGGCTGAGAGGGGGGAATAGTGCAATAAGAGCTGAGAGGGGGGAATAGTGCCATAAGGGCTGAGAGGGGGAATAGTGCCTTAAGAGCTGAGAGGGGGGAATAGTGCCATAAGGGCTGAGAGGGGGGAATAGTGCCATAAGGGCTGAGAGGGGGGAATAGTGCCATGAGAGCTTAGAGGGGGGAATAGGCCCTTAAGAGCTGAGAGGGGGAATAGTGCCTTAAGAGCTGAGAGGGGGAATAGTGCCATAAGAGCTTAGAGGGGGAATAGTCCCTTAAGAGCTGAGAGGGGGGAATAGCGCCATAAGGGCTGAGAGGGGGGAATAGTGCCATAAGGGCTGAGAGGGGGGAATAGTGCCATGAGAGCTTAGAGGGGGGAATAGGCCCTTAAGAGCTGAGAGGGGGGAATAGTGCCATAAGGGCTGAGAGGGGGGAATAGTGCCATAAGGGCTGAGAGGGGGGAATAGTGCCATAAGGGCTGAGAGGGGGGAATAGTGCCATAAGGGCTGAGAGGGGGGAATAGTGCCATAAGGGCTGAGAGGGGGGAATAGTGCCATGAGAGCTTAGAGGGGGGAATAGGCCCTTAAGAGCTGAGAGGGGGGAATAGTGCCATAAGGGCTGAGAGGGGGGAATAGTGCCATAAGGGCTGAGAGGGGGGAATAGTGCCATAAGGGCTGAGAGGGGGGAATAGTGCCATAAGGGCTGAGAGGGGGGAATAGTGCCATAAGGGCTGAGAGGGGGGAATAGTGCCATGAGAGCTTAGAGGGGGGAATAGGCCCTTAAGAGCTGAGAGGGGGGAATAGTGCCATAAGGGCTGAGAGGGGGGAATAGTGCCATAAGGGCTGAGAGGGGGAATAGTGCCATAAGGGCTGAGAGGGGGGAATAGTCCCATAAGGGCTGAGAGGGGAGAATAGTCCCTTAGGAGCTGAGAGGGGGGAATTGTGCCATAAGGGCTGAGAGTGGGGAATAGTGCCATAAGAGCTGAGAGGGGGGGAATAGTGACTTAAGAGCTGAGAGGGGGAATAGTGCCATAAGGGCTGAGAGGGGGGAATAGTGCCATAAGGGCTGAGAGGGGGGAATAGTGCCATGAGAGCTTAGAGGGGGGAATAGGCCCTTAAGAGCTGAGAGGGGGGAATAGTGCCATAAGGGCTGAGAGGGGGGAATAGTGCCATAAGAGCTGAGAGGGGGAATAGTCCCATAAGGGCTGAGAGGGGAGAATAGTCCCTTAGGAGCTGAGAGGGGGGAATAGCGCCATAAGGGCTGAGAGTGGGGAATAGTGCCATAAGAGCTGAGAGGGGGGGAATAGTGACTTAAGAGCTGAGAGGGGGAATAGTGCCATAAGGGCTGAGAGGGGGGAATAGTGCCTTAAGAGTTGAGAGGGGGAATAGTGCCTTAAGAGCTGAGAGGGGTGGAATAGTGCCATAAGGGCTGAGAGGGGGGAATAGTCCCTTAAGAGCTGAGAGGGGGGAATAGTGTCATAAGGGCTGAGAGGGGGGAATAGTGCAATAAGAGCTGAGATGGGGGAAAAGTGCCATAAGGGCTGAGAGGGGGAATAGTGCCTTAAGAGCTGAGAGGGGAAAATAGTGCCTTAAGAGCTGAGAGGGGGAATAGTGCAATAAGAGCTGAGAGGGGGGAATAGTGCCATAAGGGCTGAGAGGGGGAATAGTGCCATAAGGGCTGAGAGGGGGGAATAGTGCCATAAGGGCTGAGAAGGGGGAATAGTCCATTAAGAGCTGAGAGGGGGGAATAGTGTCATAAGGGCTGAGAGGGGGGAATAGTGCAATAAGAGCTGAGAGGGGGAATAGTGCCTTAAGAGCTGAGAGGGGGGAATAGTTCCATAAGAGCTTAGAGGGGGAATAGTCCCTTAAGAGCTGAGAGGGGAAAATAGTGCCTTAAGAGCTGAGAGGGGGGAATAGTGCAATAAGAGCTGAGAGGGGGGAATAGTGCCATAAGGGCTGAGAGGGGGAATAGTGCCTTAAGAGCTGAGAGGGGGGAATAGTGCCATAAGGGCTGAGAGGGGGGAATAGTGCCATAAGGGCTGAGAGGGGGGAATAGTGCCATGAGAGCTTAGAGGGGGGAATAGGCCCTTAAGAGCTGAGAGGGGGAATAGTGCCTTAAGAGCTGAGAGGGGGGAATAGTGCCATAAGAGCTTAGAGGGGGAATAGTCCCTTAAGAGCTGAGAGGGGGGAATAGCGCCATAAGGGCTGAGAGGGGAGAATAGTGCCATAAGGGCTGACAGGGGGGAATAGTGCCATGAGAGCTTAGAGGGGGGAATAGGCCCTTAAGAGCTGAGAGGGGGGAATAGTGCCATAAGGGCTGAGAGGGGGGAATAGTCCCTTAAGAGCTGAGAGGGGGGAATAGTGTCATAAGGGCTGAGAGGGGGGAATAGTGCAATAAGAGCTGAGATGGGGGAAAAGTGCCATAAGGGCTGAGAGGGGGAATAGTGCCTTAAGAGCTGAGAGGGGAAAATAGTTCCTTAAGAGCTGAGAGGGGGGAATAGTGCAATAAGAGCTGAGAGGGGGGAATAGTCCCTTAAGAGCTGAGAGGGGGGAATAGCGCCATTAGGGCTGAGAGTGGGGAATAGTGCCATAAGAGCTGAGAGGGGGGGAATAGTGACTTAAGAGCTGAGAGGGGGAATAGTGCCATAAGGGCTGAGAGGGGGGAATAGTGCCTTAAGAGTTGAGAGGGGGAATAGTGCCTTAAGAGCTGAGAGGGGGGGAATAGTGCCATAAGGGCTGAGAGGGGGAATAGTCCCTTAAGAGCTGAGAGGGGGGAATAGTGTCATAAGGGCTGAGAGGGGGGAATAGTGCAATAAGAGCTGAGATGGGGGAAAAGTGCCATAAGGGCTGAGAGGGGGAATAGTGCCTTAAGAGCTGGGAGGGGAAAATAGTGCCTTAAGAGCTGAGAGGGTAAAATAGTGCCATAAGAGCTGAGAGGGGGGAATAGTGACTTAAGAGCTGAGAGGGGGAATAGTGCCATAAGGGCTGAGACGGGGAATTGTGCCATAAGGGCTGAGAGGGGGGAATAGTGCCTTAAGAGCTGAGAGGGGGAATAGTGCCTTAAGAGCTGAGAGGGGGGAATAGTGTCGTAAGGGCTGAGAGGGGGGAATAGTGCAATAAGAGCTGAGATGGGGGAAAAGTGCCATAAGGGCTGAGAGGGGGGAATAGTACCTTAAGAGCTGAGAGGGGAGAATAGTGCCTTAAGAGCTGAGAGGGGGGAATAGTGACTTAAGAGCTGAGAGGGGGAATAGTGCCATAAGGGCTGAGAGGGGGGAATAGTGCCATAAGGGCTGAGAGGGGGGAATAGTGCAATAAGAGCTGAGAGGGGGAATAGTGCCTTAAGAGCTGAGAGGCGAGAATAGTGCCTTAAGAGCTGAGAGGGGGGAATAGTGCCTTAAGAGCTGAGAGGGGGGAATAGTGCCATACAAGCTGAGAGGGGGAATAGTGCCATACAAGCTGAGAGGGGGAATAGTGTCATAAGAGCTGAGAGGGGGAAAAGTCCCTTAAGAGCTGAGAGGGGGGAATAGTGCAATAAGAGCTTAGAGGGGGGAATAGTCCCTTAAGAGCTGAGAGGGGGAAATAGTGCTTTAAGAGCTGAGAGGGGGAATAGTGCCTTAAGAGCTGAGAGGGGGGGAATAGTGCCATAAAAGCTGAGGGGGGGAATAGTGTCATAAGAACTGAGAGGGGGAATAGTGCCATAAGGGCTGAGAGGGGGGAATAGTGCCATAAGGGCTGAGAGGGGGGAATAGTCCCTTAAGAGCTGAGAGGGGGGAATAGTGTCATAAGGGCTGAGAGGGGGGAATAGTGCAATAAGAGCTGAGATGGGGGAAAAGTGCCATAAGGGCTGAGAGGGGGAATAGTGCCTTAAGAGCTGAGAGGGGAAAATAGTGCCTTAAGAGCTGAGAGGGGGAATAGTGCCTTAAGAGCTGAGAGGGGGGAATAGTGCCATAAGAGCTTAGAGGGGGAATAGTCCCTTAAGAGCTGAGAGGGGGGAATAGCGCCATAAGGGCTGAGAGGGGTGGAATAGTGCCATAAGGGCTGAGAGGGGGGAATAGTCCCTTAAGAGCTGAGAGGGGGGAATAGTGTCATAAGGGCTGAGAGGGGGGAATAGTGCAATAAGAGCTGAGATGGGGGAAAAGTGCCATAAGGGCTGAGAGGGGGAATAGTGCCTTAAGAGCTGAGAGGGGAAAATAGTGCCTTAAGAGCTGAGAGGGGGGAATAGTGCAATAAGAGCTGAGAGGGGGGAATAGTGCCATAAGGGCTGAGAGGGGGAATAGTGCCATAAGGGCTGAGAGGGGGGAATAGTGCCATAAGGGCTGAGAGGGGGGAATAGTCCCTTAAGAGCTGAGAGGGGGGAATAGTGTCATAAGGGCTGAGAGGGGGGAATAGTGCAATAAGAGCTGAGAGGGGGAATAGTGCCTTAAGAGCTGAGAGGGGGGAATAGTGCCATAAGAGCTTAGAGGGGGAATAGTCCCTTAAGAGCTGAGAGGGGAAAATAGTGCCTTAAGAGCTGAGAGGGGGGAATAGTGCAATAAGAGCTGAGAGGGGGGAATAGTGCCATAAGAGCTGAGAGGGGGAATAGTGCCTTAAGAGCTGAGAGGGGGGAATAGTGCCATAAGGGCTGAGAGGGGGGAATAGTGCCATAAGGGCTGAGAGGGGGGAATAGTGCCATGAGAGCTTAGAGGGGGGAATAGGCCCTTAAGAGCTGAGAGGGGGAATAGTGCCTTAAGAGCTGAGAGGGGGAATAGTGCCATAAGAGCTTAGAGGGGGAATAGTCCCTTAAGAGCTGAGAGGGGGGAATAGCGCCATAAGGGCTGAGAGGGGGGAATAGTGCCATAAGGGCTGAGAGGGGGGAATAGTGCCATGAGAGCTTAGAGGGGGGAATAGGCCCTTAAGAGCTGAGAGGGGGGAATAGTGCCATAAGGGCTGAGAGGGGGGAATAGTGCCATAAGGGCTGAGAGGGGGGAATAGTGCCATAAGGGCTGAGAGGGGGGAATAGTGCCATAAGGGCTGAGAGGGGGGAATAGTGCCATAAGGGCTGAGAGGGGGGAATAGTGCCATGAGAGCTTAGAGGGGGGAATAGGCCCTTAAGAGCTGAGAGGGGGGAATAGTGCCATAAGGGCTGAGAGGGGGGAATAGTGCCATAAGGGCTGAGAGGGGGGAATAGTGCCATAAGGGCTGAGAGGGGGGAATAGTGCCATAAGGGCTGAGAGGGGGGAATAGTGCCATAAGGGCTGAGAGGGGGGAATAGTGCCATGAGAGCTTAGAGGGGGGAATAGGCCCTTAAGAGCTGAGAGGGGGGAATAGTGCCATAAGGGCTGAGAGGGGGGAATAGTGCCATAAGGGCTGAGAGGGGGAATAGTGCCATAAGAGTTGAGAGGGGGAATAGTGCCTTAAGAGCTGAGAGGGGGGAATAGTGCCATAAGGGCTGAGAGGGGGAATAGTCCCTTAAGAGCTGAGAGGGGGGAATAGTGTCATAAGGGCTGAGAGGGGGGAATAGTGCAATAAGAGCTGAGATGGGGGAAAAGTGCCATAAGGGCTGAGAGGGGGAATAGTGCCTTAAGAGCTGAGAGGGGAAAATAGTGCCTTAAGAGCTGAGAGGGGGGGAATAGTGCCATAAGGGCTGAGAGGGGGGAATAGTCCCTTAAGAGCTGAGAGGGGGGAATAGTGTCATAAGGGCTGAGAGGGGGAATAGTGCAATAAGAGCTGAGATGGGGGAAAAGTGCCATAAGGGCTGAGAGGGGGAATAGTGCCTTAAGAGCTGAGAGGGGAAAATAGTGCCTTAAGAGCTGAGAGGGGGAATAGTGCCTTAAGAGCTGAGAGGGGGGAATAGTGCCATAAGAGCTTAGAGGGGGAATAGTCCCTTAAGAGCTGAGAGGGGGGAATAGCGCCATAAGGGCTGAGAGGGGGGAATAGTGCCATAAGAGCTGAGAGGGGGGAATAGTGACTTAAGAGCTGAGAGGGGGAATAGTGCCATAAGGGCTGAGAGGGGGGAATAGTGCCATAAGGGCTGAGAGGGGGGAATAGTTCCTTAAGAGCTGAGAGGGGGAATAGTGCCTTAAGAGCTGAGAGGGGGGAATAGTGCCATAAGGGCTGAGAGGGGGGAATAGTCCCTTAAGAGCTGAGAGGGGGGAATAGTGCAATAAGAGCTGAGAGGGGGGAATAGTGCCATAAGGGCTGAGAGGGGGGAATAGTGCCATAAGGGCTGAGAGGGGGGAATAGTGCAATAAGAGCTGAGAGGGGGGAAAAGTGCCATAAGGGCTGAGAGGGGGGAATACTGCCATAAGAGCTTAGAGGGGGGAATAGTCCCTTAAGAGCTCAGAGCGGGGAATAGTGCCATAAGGGCTGAGAGGGGGGAATAGTGCCATAAGAGCTTAGAGGGGGAATAGTCCCTTAAGAGCTGAGAGGGGGGAATAGCGCCATAAGGGCTGAGAGGGGGGAATAGTGCCATAAGGGCTGAGAGGGGGGAATAGTGCCATGAGAGCTTAGAGGGGGGAATAGGCCCTTAAGAGCTGAGAGGGGGGAATAGTGCCATAAGGGCTGAGAGGGGGGAATAGTGCCATAAGGGCTGAGAGGGGGGAATAGTGCCATAAGGGCTGAGAGGGGGGAATAGTGCCATGAGAGCTTAGAGGGGGGAATAGGCCCTTAAGAGCTGAGAGGGGGGAATAGTGCCATAAGGGCTGAGAGGGGGGAATAGTGCCATAAGGGCTGAGAGGGGGGAATAGTGCCATAAGGGCTGAGAGGGGGGAATAGTGCCATGAGAGCTTAGAGGGGGGAATAGGCCCTTAAGAGCTGAGAGGGGGGAATAGTGCCATAAGGGCTGAGAGGGGGGAATAGTGCCATAAGGGCTGAGAGGGGGGAATAGTGCCATAAGGGCTGAGAGGGGGGAATAGTGCCATGAGAGTTTAGAGGGGGGAATAGGCCCTTAAGAGCTGAGAGGGGGAATAGTGCCATAAGGGCTGAGAGGGGGGAATAGTGCCATAAGAGCTGAGAGGGGGGAATAGTCCCATAAGGGCTGAGAGGGGAGAATAGTCCCTTAGGAGCTGAGAGGGGGGAATTGTGCCATAAGGGCTGAGAGGGGGGAATAGTGTCATAAGAGCTGAGAGGGGGGAATAGTGCCATAAGGGCTGAGAGGGGGAAAAGTGCCTTAAGAGCTGAGAGGGGGGAATAGTGCCATAAGAGCTTAGAGGGGGAATAGTCCCTTAAGAGCTGAGAGGGGGGAATAGCGCCATAAGGGCTGAGAGTGGGGAATAGTGCCATAAGAGCTGAGAGGGGAAAATAGTGCCTTAAGAGCTGAGAGGGGGGAATAGTGCAATAAGAGCTGAGAGGGGGGAATAGTGCCATAAGGGCTGAGAGGGGGAATAGTGCCATAAGGGCTGAGAGGGGGGAATAGTGCCATAAGGGCTGAGAGGGGGGAATAGTCCCTTAAGAGCTGAGAGGGGGGAATAGCGCCATTAGGGCTGAGAGTGGGGAATAGTGCCATAAGAGCTGAGAGGGGGGGAATAGTGACTTAAGAGCTGAGAGGGGGAATAGTGCCATAAGGGCTGAGAGGGGGAATAGTGCCATAAGGGCTGAGAGGGGGGAATAGTGCCTTAAGAGTTGAGAGGGGGAATAGTGCCTTAAGAGCTGAGAGGGGGGGAATAGTGCCATAAGGGCTGAGAGGGGGAATAGTCCCTTAAGAGCTGAGAGGGGGGAATAGTGTCATAAGGGCTGAGAGGGGGGAATAGTGCAATAAGAGCTGAGATGGGGGAAAAGTGCCATAAGGGCTGAGAGGGGGAATAGTGCCTTAAGAGCTGAGAGGGGAAAATAGTGCCTTAAGAGCTGAGAGGGGAAAATAGTGCCATAAGAGCTGAGAGGGGGGAATAGTGACTTAAGAGCTGAGAGGGGGAATAGTGCCATAAGGGCTGAGAGGGGGAATAGTGCCATAAGGGCTGAGAGGGGGGAATAGTGCCTTAAGAGCTGACAGGGGGAATAGTGCCTTAAGAGCTGAGAGGGGGGGAATAGTGCCATAAGGGCTGAGAGGGGGGAATAGTCCCTTAAGAGCTGAGAGGGGGGAATAGTGTCATAAGGGCTGAGAGGGGGGAATAGTGCAATAAGAGCTGAGATGGGGGAAAAGTGCCATAAGGGCTGAGAGGGGGGAATAGTACCTTAAGAGCTGAGAGGGGAGAATAGTGCCTTAAGAGCTGAGAGGGGGGAATAGTGACTTAAGAGCTGAGAGGGGGAATAGTGCCATAAGGGCTGAGAGGGGGGAATAGTGCCATAAGGGCTGAGAGGGGGGAATAGTGCAATAAGAGCTGAGAGGGGGAATAGTGCCTTAAGAGCTGAGAGGCGAGAATAGTGCCTTAAGAGCTGAGAGGGGGGAATACTGCCATAAGAGCTTAGAGGGGGGAATAGTCCCTTAAGAGCTGAGAGGGGGGAATAGTGCCTTAAGAGCTGAGAGGGGGGAATAGTGCCATAAGGGCTGAGAGGGGGGAATAGTCCCTTAAGAGCTGAGAGGGGGGAATAGTGCCTTAAGAGCTGAGAGGGGGGAATAGTGCCATACAAGCTGAGAGTGGGAATAGTGTCATAAGAGCTGAGAGGGGGAAAAGTCCCTTAAGAGCTGAGAGGGGGGAATAGTACATTAAGAGCTTAGAGGGGGGAATAGTCCCTTAAGAGCTGAGAGGGGGAAATAGTGCTTTAAGAGCTGAGAGGGGGAATAGTGCCTTAAGAGCTGAGAGGGGGGGCATAGTGCCATAAAAGCTGAGGGGGGGAATAGTGTCATAAGAACTGAGAGGGGGAATAGTGCCATAAGGGCTGAGAGGGGGGAATAGTGCCATGAGAGCTTAGAGGGGGGAATAGGCCCTTAAGAGCTGAGAGGGGGGAATAGTGCCATAAGGGCTGAGAGGGGGGAATAGTGCCATAAGAGCTGAGAGGGGGGAATAGTCCCATAAGGGCTGAGAGGGGAGAATAGTCCCTTAAGAGCTGAGAGGGGGGAATAGCGCCATAAGGGCTGAGAGTGGGGAATAGTGCCATAAGAGCTGAGAGGGGGAATAGTGACTTAAGAGCTGAGAGGGGGAATAGTGCCATAAGGGCTGAGAGGGGGGAATAGTGCCATAAGGGCTGAGAGGGGGGAATAGTGCCTTAAGAGTTGAGAGGGGAATAGTGCCTTAAGAGCTGAGAGGGGGGGAATAGTGCCATAAGGGCTGAGAGGGGGGAATAGTCCCTTAAGAGCTGAGAGGGGGGAATAGTGTCATAAGGGCTGAGAGGGGGGAATAGTGCAATAAGAGCTGAGATGGGGGAAAAGTGCCATAAGGGCTGAGAGGGGGAATAGTGCCTTAAGAGCTGAGAGGGGAAAATAGTGCCTTAAGAGCTGAGAGGGGGGAATAGTGCAATAAGAGCTGAGAGGGGGGAATAGTGCCATAAGGGCTGAGAGGGGGGAATAGTCCCTTAAGAGCTGAGAGGGGGGAATAGCGCCATAAGGGCTGAGAGGGGGGAATAGTGCCATAAGAGCTGAGAGGGGGGAATAGTGACTTAAGAGCTGAGAGGGGGAATAGTGCCATAAGGGCTGAGAGGGGGGAATAGTGCCATAAGGGCTGAGAGGGGGGAATAGTTCCTTAAGAGCTGAGAGGGGGAATAGTGCCTTAAGAGCTGAGAGGGGGGAATAGTGCCATAAGGGCTGAGAGGGGGGAATAGTCCCTTAAGAGCTGAGAGGGGGGAATAGTGCAATAAGAGCTGAGAGGGGGGAATAGTGCCATAAGGGCTGAGAGGGGGGAAAAGTGCCATAAGGGCTGAGAGGGGGGAATAGTGCAATAAGAGCTGAGAGGGGGGAAAAGTGCCATAAGGGCTGAGAGGGGGGAATACTGCCATAAGAGCTTAGAGGGGGGAATAGTCCCTTAAGAGCTCAGAGCGGGGAATAGTGCCATAAGGGCTGAGAGGGGGGAATAGTGCAATAAGAGCTGAGAGGGGAGAATAGTCCCTTAAGAGCTCAGAGCGGGGAATAGTGCCATAAGGGCTGAGAGGGGGGAATAGTGCAATAAGAGCTGAGAGGGGGGAAAAGTGCCATAAGGGCTTAGAGGGGGGAATAGTGCCTTAAGAGCTGAGAGGGGAGAATAGTGCCTTAAGAGCTGAGAGGGGGGAATAGTGCCATTACAGCTTAGAGGGGGGAATAGTCCCTTAAGAGTTGAGAGGGGGGAATAGTGCCTTAAGAGCTGAGAGGGGGAATAGTGCCTTAAGAGCTGAGAGGGGGGAATAGTGCCATATGAGCTGAGAGGGGGGAATAGTGCCTTAAGAGCTGAGAGGGGGGAATAGTGCCATAAAAGCTGAGAGGGGGGAATAGTGTCATAAGAGCTGAGATGGGGAATAGTGCCATAAGGGCTGAGAGGGGGGAATAGTGCCTTAAGAGCTGAGAGGGGAGAATAGTGCCTTAAGAGCTGAGAGGGGGGAATAGTGCAAGAGCTGAGAGGGGGGAATAGTGCCATAAGAGCTTAGAGGGGGAATAGTCCCTTAAGAGCTGAGAGGGGGGAATAGCGCCATAAGGGCTGAGAGGGGGGAATAGTGCCTTAAGAGCTGAGAGGGGAGAATAGTGCCTTAAGAGCTGAGAGGGGGAATAGTGCAATAAGAGCTGAGAGGGGGGAATAGTGCCATAAGGGCTTAAAGGGGAGAATAGTGCCTTAAGAGCTGAGAGGGGGGAATAGTGCCATAAGACCTGAGAGGGGGGAATAGTGCCATAAGAGCTTAGAGGGGGGAATATTCCCTTAAGAGCTGAGAGGGGGAAATAGTGCTTTAAGAGCTGAGAGGGGGAATAGTGCCTTAAGAGCTGAGAGGGGGGGAATAGTGCCATAAGAGCTGAGAGGGGGAATAGTGCCATTAGACCTGAGAGGGGGAATAGTGCCATAAGAGCTGAGAGGGGGGGAATATTGACTTAAGAGCTGAGAGGGGGGAATAGTGTCATAAGAGCTGAGAGGGGGAATAGTGCCATAAGTGCTGAGAGGGGGGAATAGTGCCATAAGGGCTGAGAGTGGTGAATAGTGCCATAAGGGCTGAGAGGGGGGAATAGTGCCATAAGGGCTGAGAGGGGGGAATAGTGCCTTAAGAGTTGAGAGGGGAATAGTGCCTTAAGAGCTGAGAGGGGGGGAATAGTGCCATAAGGGCTGAGACGGGGGAATAGTCCCTTAAGAGCTGAGAGGGGGGAATAGTGTCATAAGGGCTGAGAGGGGGGAATAGTGCAATAAGAGCTGAGATGGGGGAAAAGTGCCATAAGGGCTGAGAGGGGGAATAGTGCCTTAAGAGCTGAGAGGGGAAAATAGTGCCTTAAGAGCTGAGAGGGGGGAATAGTGCAATAAGAGCTGAGAGGGGGGAATAGTGCCATAAGGGCTGAGAGGGGGAATAGTGCCTTAAGAGCTGAGAGGGGGGAATAGTGCCATAAGAGCTTAGAGGGGGAATAGTCCCTTAAGAGCTGAGAGGGGGAATAGCGCCATAAGGGCTGAGAGGGGGGAATAGTGCCATAAGAGCTGAGAGGGGGGAATAGTGACTTAAGAGCTGAGAGGGGGAATAGTGCCATAAGGGCTGAGAGGGGGGAATAGTGCCATAAGGGCTGAGAGGGGGGAATAGTTCCTTAAGAGCTGAGAGGGGGAATAGTGCCTTAAGAGCTGAGAGGGGGGAATAGTGCCATAAGGGCTGAGAGGGGGGAATAGTCCCTTAAGAGCTGAGAGGGGGGAATAGTGCAATAAGAGCTGAGAGGGGGGAATAGTGCCATAAGGGCTGAGAGGGGGGAATAGTGCCATAAGGGCTGAGAGGGGGGAATAGTGCAATAAGAGCTGAGAGGGGGGAAAAGTGCCATAAGGGCTGAGAGGGGGGAATACTGCCATAAGAGCTTAGAGGGGGGAATAGTCCCTTAAGAGCTCAGAGCGGGGAATAGTGCCATAAGGGCTGAGAGGGGGGAATAGTGCAATAAGAGCTGAGAGGGGAGAATAGTCCCTTAAGAGCTCAGAGCGGGGAATAGTGCCATAAGGGCTGAGAGGGGGGAATAGTGCAATAAGAGCTGAGAGGGGGGAAAAGTGCCATAAGGGCTTAGAGGGGGGGATAGTGCCTTAAGAGCTGAGAGGGGAGAATAGTGCCTTAAGAGCTGAGAGGGGGGAATAGTGCCATTACAGCTTAGAGGGGGGAATAGTCCCTTAAGAGTTGAGAGGGGGAATAGTGCCTTAAGAGCTGAGAGGGGGGAATAGTGCCATAAAAGCTGAGAGGGGGGAATAGTGTCATAAGAGCTGAGATGGGGAATAGTGCCATAAGGGCTGAGAGGGGGGAATAGTGCCTTAAGAGCTGAGAGGGGAGAATAGTGCCTTAAGAGCTGAGAGGGGGGAATAGTGCAAGAGCTGAGAGGGGGGAATAGTGCCATAAGAGCTTAGAGGGGGAATAGTCCCTTAAGAGCTGAGAGGGGGGAATAGCGCCATAAGGGCTGAGAGGGGGGAATAGTGCCTTAAGAGCTGAGAGGGGAGAATAGTGCCTTAAGAGCTGAGAGGGGGGAATAGTGCAATAAGAGCTGAGAGGGGGGAATAGTGCCATAAGGGCTTAAAGGGGAGAATAGTGCCTTAAGAGCTGAGAGGGGGGAATAGTGCCATAAGACCTGAGAGGGGGGAATAGTGCCATAAGAGCTTAGAGGGGGGAATATTCCCTTAAGAGCTGAGAGGGGGAAATAGTGCTTTAAGAGCTGAGAGGGGGAATAGTGCCTTAAGAGCTGAGAGGGGGGGAATAGTGCCATAAGAGCTGAGAGGGGGAATAGTGCCATTAGACCTGAGAGGGGGGAATAGTGCCATAAGAGCTGAGAGGGGGGGAATATTGACTTAAGAGCTGAGAGGGGGGAATAGTGCCTTAAGAGCTGAGAGGGGGAATAGTGCCTTAAGAGCTGAGAGGGGGGAATAGTGTCATAAGAGCTGAGAGGGGGAATAGTGCCATAAGTGCTGAGAGGGGGGAATAGTGCCATAAGGGCTGAGAGTGGTGAATAGTGCCATAAGGGCTGAGAGGGGGGAATAGTGCCATAAGGGCTGAGAGGGGGGAATAGTGCCTTAAGAGTTGAGAGGGGAATAGTGCCTTAAGAGCTGAGAGGGGGGGAATAGTGCCATAAGGGCTGAGACGGGGGAATAGTCCCTTAAGAGCTGAGAGGGGGGAATAGTGTCATAAGGGCTGAGAGGGGGGAATAGTGCAATAAGAGCTGAGATGGGGGAATAGTGCCTTAAGAGCTGAGAGGGGGAATAGTGCCTTAAGAGCTGAGAGGGGGGAATAGTGTCATAAGAGCTGAGAGGGGGAATAGTGCCATAAGTGCTGAGAGGGGGGAATAGTGCCATAAGGGCTGAGAGTGGTGAATAGTGCCATAAGGGCTGAGAGGGGGGAATAGTGCCATAAGGGCTGAGAGGGGGGAATAGTGCCTTAAGAGTTGAGAGGGGAATAGTGCCTTAAGAGCTGAGAGGGGGGGAATAGTGCCATAAGGGCTGAGACGGGGGAATAGTCCCTTAAGAGCTGAGAGGGGGGAATAGTGTCATAAGGGCTGAGAGGGGGGAATAGTGCAATAAGAGCTGAGATGGGGGAAAAGTGCCATAAGGGCTGAGAGGGGGAATAGTGCCTTAAGAGCTGAGAGGGGAAAATAGTGCCTTAAGAGCTGAGAGGGGGGAATAGTGCAATAAGAGCTGAGAGGGGGGAATAGTGCCATAAGGGCTGAGAGGGGGGAATAGTGCCATAAGAGCTGAGAGGGGGGAATAGTGACTTAAGAGCTGAGAGGGGGAATAGTGCCATAAGGGCTGAGAGGGGGGAATAGTTCCTTAAGAGCTGAGAGGGGGAATAGTGCCTTAAGAGCTGAGAGGGGGGAATAGTGCCATAAGGGCTGAGAGGGGGGAATAGTCCCTTAAGAGCTGAGAGGGGGGAATAGTGCAATAAGAGCTGAGAGGGGGGAATAGTGCCATAAGGGCTGAGAGGGGGGAATAGTGCCATAAGGGCTGAGAGGGGGGAATAGTGCAATAAGAGCTGAGAGGGGGGAAAAGTGCCATAAGGGCTGAGAGGGGGGAATACTGCCATAAGAGCTTAGAGGGGGGAATAGTCCCTTAAGAGCTCAGAGCGGGGAATAGTGCCATAAGGGCTGAGAGGGGGGAATAGTGCAATAAGAGCTGAGAGGGGAGAATAGTCCCTTAAGAGCTCAGAGCGGGGAATAGTGCCATAAGGGCTGAGAGGGGGGAATAGTGCAATAAGAGCTGAGAGGGGGGAAAAGTGCCATAAGGGCTTAGAGGGGGGAATAGTGCCTTAAGAGCTGAGAGGGGAGAATAGTGCCTTAAGAGCTGAGAGGGGGGAATAGTGCCATTACAGCTTAGAGGGGGGAATAGTCCCTTAAGAGTTGAGAGGGGGGAATAGTGCCTTAAGAGCTGAGAGGGGGAATAGTGCCTTAAGAGCTGAGAGGGGGGAATAGTGCCATATGAGCTGAGAGGGGGGAATAGTGCCTTAAGAGCTGAGAGGGGGGGAATAGTGCCATAAGAGCTGAGAGGGGGAATAGTGCCATTAGACCTGAGAGGGGGGAATAGTGCCATAAGAGCTGAGAGGGGGGGAATATTGACTTAAGAGCTGAGAGGGGGGAATAGTGCCTTAAGAGCTGAGAGGGGGAATAGTGCCTTCAGAGCTGAGAGGGGGGAATAGTGTCATAAGAGCTGAGAGGGGGAATAGTGCCATAAGTGCTGAGAGGGGGGAATAGTGCCATAAGGGCTGAGAGTGGTGAATAGTGCCTTAAGAGCTGAGAGGGGGGGATAGTGCCATACAAGCTGAGAGGGGGAATAGTGTCATAAGAGCTGAGAGGGGGAAAAGTCCCTTAAGAGCTGAGAGGGGGGAATAGTGCAATAAGAGCTGAGAGGGGGGAATAGTGCCATAAGGGCTTAGAGGGGGAATAGTGCCTTAAGAGCTGAGATGGGGGAATAGTGCCTTAAGAGCTGAGAGGGGGGAATAGTGCCATAAGGGCTGAGAGGGGGAATAGTGCAATAAGTGCTGAGAGGGGGGAATCGTGCCATAAGGGCTGAGAGGGGGGAATAGTGCCATAAGGGCTGAGAGGGGGGAATAGTGCAATAAGAGCTGAGAGGGGGAATAGTGCCTTAAGAGCTGAGAGGGGGAATAGCGCCATAAGGGCTGAGAGGGGGGAATAGTGCCTTAAGAGCTGAGAGGGGGGAATAGTGCCTTAAGAGCTGAGAGGGGAGAATAGTGCCTTAAGAGCTGAGAGGGGGAATAGTGACATAAGGGCTGAGAGGGGGGAATAGTGCCATAAGAGCTGAGAGGGGGGAATAGTGTCTTAGGAGCTGAGAGGGGGAATAGCGCCATAAGGGCTGAGAGGGGGGAATAGTGCCTTAAGAGCTGAGAGGGGGGAATAGTGCCTTAAGAGCTGAGAGGGGGGAATAGTGCCTTAATTGCTGAGAGGGGAGAATAGTGCCTTAAGAGCTGAGAGGGGGAATAGTGCCATAAGGGCTGAGAGGGGGGAATAGTCCCTTAAGAGCTGAGAGGGGGGAATAGTGCCATAAGGGCTGAGAGGGGGGAATAGTGCAATAAGACCTGAGAGGAGGGAAAAGTGCCATAAGGGCTGAGAGGGGGGAATAGTGCCTTAAGAGCTGAGAGGGGGGAATAGTGCCATAAGGGCTGAGAGGGGGGAATAGTCCCTTAAGAGCTGAGAGGGGGGAATAGTGCCATAAGGGCTGAGAGGGGGGAATAGTGCAATAAGACCTGAGAGGAGGGAAAAGTGCCATAAGGGCTGAGAGGGGGGAATAGTGCCTTAAGAGCTGAGAGGGGGGAATAGTGCCATAAGGGCTTTGAGGGGGGAATAGTGTCATAAGAGCTGAGAGGGGGAATAGTGCCATAAGGGCTGAGAGGGGGAATAGTGCCTTAAGAGCTGAGAGGGGGGAATAGTGCCATAAGGGCTGAGAGGGGGGAATAGTGCAATAAGACCTGAGAGGAGGGAAAAGTGCCATAAGGGCTGAGAGGGGGGAATAGTGCCTTAAGAGCTGAGAGGGGGGAATAGTGCCATAAGGGCTGAGAGGGGGGAATAGTCCCTTAAGAGCTGAGAGGGGGGAATAGTGCCATAAGGGCTGAGAGGGGGGAATAGTGCAATAAGACCTGAGAGGAGGGAAAAGTGCCATAAGGGCTGAGAGGGGGGAATAGTGCCTTAAGAGCTGAGAGGGGGGAATAGTGCCATAAGGGCTTTGAGGGGGGAATAGTGTCATAAGAGCTGAGAGGGGGAATAGTGCCATAAGGGCTGAGAGGGGGAATAGTGCCTTAAGAGCTGAGAGGGGGGAATAGTGCCATAAGGGCTGAGAGGGGGGAATAGTGCAATAAGACCTGAGAGGAGGGAAAAGTGCCATAAGGGCTGAGAGGGGGGAATAGTGCCTTAAGAGCTGAGAGGGGGGAATAGTGCCATAAGGGCTGAGAGGGGGGAATAGTCCCTTAAGAGCTGAGAGGGGGGAATAGTGCCATAAGGGCTGAGAGGGGGGAATAGTGCAATAAGACCTGAGAGGAGGGAAAAGTGCCATAAGGGCTGAGAGGGGGGAATAGTGCCATAAGAGCTGAGAGGGGGGGAATAGTGACTTAAGAGCTGAGAGGGGGAATAGTGCCATAAGGGCTGAGAGGGGGGAATAGTGCAATAAGACCTGAGAGGAGGGAAAAGTGCCATAAGGGCTGAGAGGGGGGAATAGTGCCTTAAGAGCTGAGAGGGGGGAATAGTGCCATAAGGGCTTTGAGGGGGGAATAGTGTCATAAGAGCTGAGAGGGGGAATAGTGCCATAAGGGCTGAGAGGGGGAATAGTGCCTTAAGAGCTGAGAGGGGGGAATAGTGCCATAAGGGCTGAGAGGGGGGAATAGTGCAATAAGACCTGAGAGGAGGGAAAAGTGCCATAAGGGCTGAGAGGGGGGAATAGTGCCTTAAGAGCTGAGAGGGGGGAATAGTGCCATAAGGGCTGAGAGGGGGGAATAGTCCCTTAAGAGCTGAGAGGGGGGAATAGTGCCATAAGGGCTGAGAGGGGGGAATAGTGCAATAAGACCTGAGAGGAGGGAAAAGTGCCATAAGGGCTGAGAGGGGGGAATAGTGCCTTAAGAGCTGAGAGGGGGGAATAGTGCCATAAGGGCTTTGAGGGGGGAATAGTGTCATAAGAGCTGAGAGGGGGAATAGTGCCATAAGGGCTGAGAGGGGGAATAGTGCCTTAAGAGCTGAGAGGGGGGAATAGTGCCATAAGGGCTGAGAGGGGGGAATAGTGCAATAAGACCTGAGAGGAGGGAAAAGTGCCATAAGGGCTGAGAGGGGGGAATAGTGCCTTAAGAGCTGAGAGGGGGGAATAGTGCCATAAGGGCTGAGAGGGGGGAATAGTCCCTTAAGAGCTGAGAGGGGGGAATAGTGCCATAAGGGCTGAGAGGGGGGAATAGTGCAATAAGACCTGAGAGGAGGGAAAAGTGCCATAAGGGCTGAGAGGGGGGAATAGTGCCATAAGAGCTGAGAGGGGGGGAATAGTGACTTAAGAGCTGAGAGGGGGAATAGTGCCATAAGGGCTGAGAGGGGCGAATAGTGCCATAAGGGCTGAGAGGGGGAATAGTGCCTTAAGAGCTGAGAGGGGGGGAATAGTGCCATAAGGGCTGAGAGGGGGGAATAGTCCCTTAAGAGCTGAGAGGGGGGAATAGTGTCATAAGGGCTGAGAGGGGGGAATAGTGCAATAAGAGCTGAGATGGGGGAAAAGTGCCATAAGGGCTGAGAGGGGGGAATAGTACCTTAAGAGCTGAGAGGGGAGAATAGTGCCTTAAGAGCTGAGAGGGGGGAATAGTGCCATAAGGGCTGAGAGGGGGGAATAGTGCCATAAGGGCTGAGAGGGGGGAATAGTGCAATAAGAGCTGAGAGGGGGGAAAAGTGCCATAAGGGCTGAGAGGGGGGAATAGTGCAATAAGAGCTGAGAGGGGGAATAGTGCCTTAAGAGCTGAGAGGCGAGAATAGTGCCTTAAGAGCTGAGAGGGGGGAATACTGCCATAAGAGCTTAGAGGGGGGAATAGTCCCTTAAGAGCTGAGAGGGGGGAATAGTGCCTTAAGAGCTGAGAGGGGGGAATAGTGCCATAAGGGCTGAGAGGGGGGAATAGTCCCTTAAGAGCTGAGAGGGGGGAATAGTGCCTTAAGAGCTGAGAGGGGGGAATAGTGCCATACAAGCTGAGAGGGGGAATAGTGTCATAAGAGCTGAGAGGGGGAAAAGTCCCTTAAGAGCTGAGAGGGGGGAATAGTGCCATAAAAGCTGAGGGGGGGAATAGTGTCATAAGAACTGAGAGGGGGAATAGTGCCTTAAGAGCTGAGAGGGGGGGAATAGTGCCATAAGAGCTTAGAGGGGGGAATAGTCCCTTAAGAGCTGAGAGGGGGGAATAGTGCCTTAAGAGCTGAGAGGGGGGAATACTGCCATAAGAGCTTAGAGGGGGGAATAGTCCCTTAAGAGCTGAGAGGGGGGAATAGTGCTTTAAGAGCTGAGAGGGGGAATAGTGCCTTAAGAGCTGAGAGGGGGGGAATAGTGCCATAAAAGCTGAGGGGGGGAATAGTGTCATAAGAACTGAGAGGGGGAATAGTGCCATAAGGGCTGAGAGGGGGAATAGTGCAATAAGTGCTGAGAGGGGGAATAGTGCCTTAAGAGCTGAGAGGGGGAATAGCGCCATAAGGGCTGAGAGGGGGGAATAGTGCCTTAAGAGCTGAGAGGGGGGAATAGTGTCTTAAGAGCTGAGAGGGGAGAATAGTGCCTTAAGAGCTGAGAGGGGGAATAGTGACATAAGGGCTGAGAGGGGGGAATAGTGCCATAAGAGCTGAGAGGGGGGAATAGTGTCTTAGGAGCTGAGAGGGGGAATAGCGCCATAAGGGCTGAGAGGGGGGAATAGTGCCTTAAGAGCTGAGAGGGGGGAATAGTGCCTTAATTGCTGAGAGGGGAGAATAGTGCCTTAAGAGCTGAGAGGGGGAATAGTGCCATAAGGGCTGAGAGGGGGGAATAGTCCCTTAAGAGCTGAGAGGGGGGAATAGTGCCATAAGGGCTGAGAGGGGGGAATAGTGCAATAAGACCTGAGAGGAGGGAAAAGTGCCATAAGGGCTGAGAGGGGGGAATAGTGCCTTAAGAGCTGAGAGGGGGGAATAGTGCCATAAGGGCTGAGAGGGGGGAATAGTCCCTTAAGAGCTGAGAGGGGGGAATAGTGCCATAAGGGCTGAGAGGGGGGAATAGTGCAATAAGACCTGAGAGGAGGGAAAAGTGCCATAAGGGCTGAGAGGGGGGAATAGTGCCTTAAGAGCTGAGAGGGGGGAATAGTGCCATAAGGGCTTTGAGGGGGGAATAGTGTCATAAGAGCTGAGAGGGGGAATAGTGCCATAAGGGCTGAGAGGGGGAATAGTGCCTTAAGAGCTGAGAGGGGGGAATAGTGCCATAAGGGCTGAGAGGGGGGAATAGTGCAATAAGACCTGAGAGGAGGGAAAAGTGCCATAAGGGCTGAGAGGGGGGAATAGTGCCTTAAGAGCTGAGAGGGGGGAATAGTGCCATAAGGGCTGAGAGGGGGGAATAGTCCCTTAAGAGCTGAGAGGGGGGAATAGTGCCATAAGGGCTGAGAGGGGGGAATAGTGCAATAAGACCTGAGAGGAGGGAAAAGTGCCATAAGGGCTGAGAGGGGGGAATAGTGCCATAAGAGCTGAGAGGGGGGGAATAGTGACTTAAGAGCTGAGAGGGGGAATAGTGCCATAAGGGCTGAGAGGGGCGAATAGTGCCATAAGGGCTTAGAGGGGGGAATAGTGCCTTAAGAGCTGAGAGGGGGGGAATAGTGCCATAAGGGCTGAGAGGGGGGAATAGTCCCTTAAGAGCTGAGAGGGGGGAATAGTGTCATAAGGGCTGAGAGGGGGGAATAGTGCAATAAGAGCTGAGATGGGGGAAAAGTGCCATAAGGGCTGAGAGGGGGGAATAGTACCTTAAGAGCTGAGAGGGGAGAATAGTGCCTTAAGAGCTGAGAGGGGGGAATAGTGACTTAAGAGCTGAGAGGGGGAATAGTGCCATAAGGGCTGAGAGGGGGGAATAGTGCCATAAGGGCTGAGAGGGGGGAATAGTGCAATAAGAGCTGAGAGGGGGGAAAAGTGCCATAAGGGCTGAGAGGGGGGAATAGTGCAATAAGAGCTGAGAGGGGGAATAGTGCCTTAAGAGCTGAGAGGCGAGAATAGTGCCTTAAGAGCTGAGAGGGGGGAATAGTGCCATAAGGGCTGAGAGGGGGGAATAGTCCCTTAAGAGCTGAGAGGGGGGAATAGTGCCATAAGGGCTGAGAGGGGGGAATAGTGCAATAAGACCTGAGAGGAGGGAAAAGTGCCATAAGGGCTGAGAGGGGGGAATAGTGCCTTAAGAGCTGAGAGGGGGGAATAGTGCCATAAGGGCTTTGAGGGGGGAATAGTGTCATAAGAGCTGAGAGGGGGAATAGTGCCATAAGGGCTGAGAGGGGGAATAGTGCCTTAAGAGCTGAGAGGGGGGAATAGTGCCATAAGGGCTGAGAGGGGGGAATAGTGCAATAAGACCTGAGAGGAGGGAAAAGTGCCATAAGGGCTGAGAGGGGGGAATAGTGCCTTAAGAGCTGAGAGGGGGGAATAGTGCCATAAGGGCTGAGAGGGGGGAATAGTCCCTTAAGAGCTGAGAGGGGGGAATAGTGCCATAAGGGCTGAGAGGGGGGAATAGTGCAATAAGACCTGAGAGGAGGGAAAAGTGCCATAAGGGCTGAGAGGGGGGAATAGTGCCATAAGAGCTGAGAGGGGGGGAATAGTGACTTAAGAGCTGAGAGGGGGAATAGTGCCATAAGGGCTGAGAGGGGCGAATAGTGCCATAAGGGCTTAGAGGGGGGAATAGTGCCTTAAGAGCTGAGAGGGGGGGAATAGTGCCATAAGGGCTGAGAGGGGGGAATAGTCCCTTAAGAGCTGAGAGGGGGGAATAGTGTCATAAGGGCTGAGAGGGGGGAATAGTGCAATAAGAGCTGAGATGGGGGAAAAGTGCCATAAGGGCTGAGAGGGGGGAATAGTACCTTAAGAGCTGAGAGGGGAAAATAGTGCCTTAAGAGCTGAGAGGGGGGAATAGTGACTTAAGAGCTGAGAGGGGGAATAGTGCCATAAGGGCTGAGAGGGGGGAATAGTGCCATAAGGGCTGAGAGGGGGGAATAGTGCAATAAGAGCTGAGAGGGGGGAAAAGTGCCATAAGGGCTGAGAGGGGGGAATAGTGCAATAAGAGCTGAGAGGGGGAATAGTGCCTTAAGAGCTGAGAGGCGAGAATAGTGCCTTAAGAGCTGAGAGGGGGGAATACTGCCATAAGAGCTTAGAGGGGGAATAGTCCCTTAAGAGCTGAGAGGGGGGAATAGTGCCTTAAGAGCTGAGAGGGGGGAATAGTGCCATAAGGGCTGAGAGGGGGGAATAGTCCCTTAAGAGCTGAGAGGGGGGAATAGTGCCTTAAGAGCTGAGAGGGGGGAATAGTGCCATACAAGCTGAGAGGGGGAATAGTGTCATAAGAGCTGAGAGGGGGAAAAGTCCCTTAAGAGCTGAGAGGGGGGAATAGTGCAATAAGAGCTTAGAGGGGGGAATAGTCCCTTAAGAGCTGAGAGGGGGAAATAGTGCTTTAAGAGCTGAGAGGGGGAATAGTGCCTTAAGAGCTGAGAGGGGGGGAATAGTGCCATAAAAGCTGAGGGGGGGAATAGTGTCATAAGAACTGAGAGGGGGAATAGTGCCATAAGGGCTGAGAGGGGGGAATAGTGCCATGAGAGCTTAGAGGGGGGAATAGGCCCTTAAGAGCTGAGAGGGGGGAATAGTGCCATAAGGGCTGAGAGGGGGGAATAGTGCCATAAGAGCTGAGAGGGGGGAATAGTCCCATAAGGGCTGAGAGGGGAGAATAGTCCCTTAAGAGCTGAGAGGGGGGAATAGCGCCATAAGGGCTGAGAGTGGGGAATAGTGCCTTAAGAGCTGAGAGGGGGGAATAGTGCCATAAGGGCTGAGAGGGGGGGAATAGTGCCATAAGAGCTGAGAGGGGGAATAGTGCCATTAGACCTGAGAGGGGGGAATAGTGCCATAAGAGCTGAGAGGGGGGGAATATTGACTTAAGAGCTGAGAGGGGGGAATAGTGCCTTAAGAGCTGAGAGGGGGAATAGTGCCTTAAGAGCTGAGAGGGGGGAATAGTGTCATAAGAGCTGAGAGGGGGAATAGTGCCATAAGTGCTGAGAGGGGGGAATAGTGCCATAAGGGCTGAGAGTGGTGAATAGTGCCATAAGGGCTGAGAGGGGGGAATAGTGCCATAAGGGCTGAGAGGGGGGAATAGTGCCTTAAGAGTTGAGAGGGGAATAGTGCCATAAGGGCTGAGAGTGGTGAATAGTGCCATAAGGGCTGAGAGGGGGGAATAGTGCCATAAGGGCTGAGAGGGGGGAATAGTGCCTTAAGAGTTGAGAGGGGAATAGTGCCTTAAGAGCTGAGAGGGGGGGAATAGTGCCATAAGGGCTGAGACGGGGGAATAGTCCCTTAAGAGCTGAGAGGGGGGAATAGTGTCATAAGGGCTGAGAGGGGGGAATAGTGCAATAAGAGCTGAGATGGGGGAATAGTGCCTTAAGAGCTGAGAGGGGGAATAGTGCCTTAAGAGCTGAGAGGGGGGAATAGTGTCATAAGAGCTGAGAGGGGGAATAGTGCCATAAGTGCTGAGAGGGGGGAATAGTGCCATAAGGGCTGAGAGTGGTGAATAGTGCCATAAGGGCTGAGAGGGGGGAATAGTGCCATAAGGGCTGAGAGGGGGGAATAGTGCCTTAAGAGTTGAGAGGGGAATAGTGCCTTAAGAGCTGAGAGGGGGGGAATAGTGCCATAAGGGCTGAGACGGGGGAATAGTCCCTTAAGAGCTGAGAGGGGGGAATAGTGTCATAAGGGCTGAGAGGGGGGAATAGTGCAATAAGAGCTGAGATGGGGGAAAAGTGCCATAAGGGCTGAGAGGGGGAATAGTGCCTTAAGAGCTGAGAGGGGAAAATAGTGCCTTAAGAGCTGAGAGGGGGGAATAGTGCAATAAGAGCTGAGAGGGGGGAATAGTGCCATAAGGGCTGAGAGGGGGGAATAGTGCCATAAGAGCTGAGAGGGGGGAATAGTGACTTAAGAGCTGAGAGGGGGAATAGTGCCATAAGGGCTGAGAGGGGGGAATAGTGCCATAAGGGCTGAGAGGGGGGAATAGTTCCTTAAGAGCTGAGAGGGGGAATAGTGCCTTAAGAGCTGAGAGGGGGGAATAGTGCCATAAGGGCTGAGAGGGGGGAATAGTCCCTTAAGAGCTGAGAGGGGGGAATAGTGCAATAAGAGCTGAGAGGGGGGAATAGTGCCATAAGGGCTGAGAGGGGGGAATAGTGCCATAAGGGCTGAGAGGGGGGAATAGTGCAATAAGAGCTGAGAGGGGGGAAAAGTGCCATAAGGGCTGAGAGGGGGGAATACTGCCATAAGAGCTTAGAGGGGGGAATAGTCCCTTAAGAGCTCAGAGCGGGGAATAGTGCCATAAGGGCTGAGAGGGGGGAATAGTGCAATAAGAGCTGAGAGGGGAGAATAGTCCCTTAAGAGCTCAGAGCGGGGAATAGTGCCATAAGGGCTGAGAGGGGGGAATAGTGCAATAAGAGCTGAGAGGGGGGAAAAGTGCCATAAGGGCTTAGAGGGGGGAATAGTGCCTTAAGAGCTGAGAGGGGAGAATAGTGCCTTAAGAGCTGAGAGGGGGGAATAGTGCCATTACAGCTTAGAGGGGGGAATAGTCCCTTAAGAGTTGAGAGGGGGGAATAGTGCCTTAAGAGCTGAGAGGGGGAATAGTGCCTTAAGAGCTGAGAGGGGGGAATAGTGCCATATGAGCTGAGAGGGGGGAATAGTGCCTTAAGAGCTGAGAGGGGGGGAATAGTGCCATAAGAGCTGAGAGGGGGAATAGTGCCATTAGACCTGAGAGGGGGGAATAGTGCCATAAGAGCTGAGAGGGGGGGGATATTGACTTAAGAGCTGAGAGGGGGGAATAGTGCCTTAAGAGCTGAGAGGGGGAATAGTGCCTTAAGAGCTGAGAGGGGGGAATAGTGTCATAAGAGCTGAGAGGGGGAATAGTGCCATAAGTGCTGAGAGGGGGGAATAGTGCCATAAGGGCTGAGAGTGGTGAATAGTGCCTTAAGAGCTGAGAGGGGGGGATAGTGCCATACAAGCTGAGAGGGGGAATAGTGTCATAAGAGCTGAGAGGGGGAAAAGTCCCTTAAGAGCTGAGAGGGGGGAATAGTGCAATAAGAGCTGAGAGGGGGGAATAGTGCCATAAGGGCTTAGAGGGGGAATAGTGCCTTAAGAGCTGAGATGGGGGAATAGTGCCTTAAGAGCTGAGAGGGGGGAATAGTGCCATAAGGGCTGAGAGGGGGAATAGTGCAATAAGTGCTGAGAGGGGGGAATCGTGCCATAAGGGCTGAGAGGGGGGAATAGTGCCATAAGGGCTGAGAGGGGGGAATAGTGCAATAAGAGCTGAGAGGGGGAATAGTGCCTTAAGAGCTGAGAGGGGGAATAGCGCCATAAGGGCTGAGAGGGGGGAATAGTGCCTTAAGAGCTGAGAGGGGGGAATAGTGCCTTAAGAGCTGAGAGGGGAGAATAGTGCCTTAAGAGCTGAGAGGGGGAATAGTGACATAAGGGCTGAGAGGGGGAATAGTGCCATAAGAGCTGAGAGGGGGGAATAGTGTCTTAGGAGCTGAGAGGGGGAATAGCGCCATAAGGGCTGAGAGGGGGGAATAGTGCCTTAAGAGCTGAGAGGGGGGAATAGTGCCTTAAGAGCTGAGAGGGGGGAATAGTGCCTTAATTGCTGAGAGGGGAGAATAGTGCCTTAAGAGCTGAGAGGGGGAATAGTGCCATAAGGGCTGAGAGGGGGGAATAGTCCCTTAAGAGCTGAGAGGGGGGAATAGTGCCATAAGGGCTGAGAGGGGGGAATAGTGCAATAAGACCTGAGAGGAGGGAAAAGTGCCATAAGGGCTGAGAGGGGGGAATAGTGCCTTAAGAGCTGAGAGGGGGGAATAGTGCCATAAGGGCTGAGAGGGGGGAATAGTCCCTTAAGAGCTGAGAGGGGGGAATAGTGCCATAAGGGCTGAGAGGGGGGAATAGTGCAATAAGACCTGAGAGGAGGGAAAAGTGCCATAAGGGCTGAGAGGGGGGAATAGTGCCTTAAGAGCTGAGAGGGGGGAATAGTGCCATAAGGGCTTTGAGGGGGGAATAGTGTCATAAGAGCTGAGAGGGGGAATAGTGCCATAAGGGCTGAGAGGGGGAATAGTGCCTTAAGAGCTGAGAGGGGGGAATAGTGCCATAAGGGCTGAGAGGGGGGAATAGTGCAATAAGACCTGAGAGGAGGGAAAAGTGCCATAAGGGCTGAGAGGGGGGAATAGTGCCTTAAGAGCTGAGAGGGGGGAATAGTGCCATAAGGGCTGAGAGGGGGGAATAGTCCCTTAAGAGCTGAGAGGGGGGAATAGTGCCATAAGGGCTGAGAGGGGGGAATAGTGCAATAAGACCTGAGAGGAGGGAAAAGTGCCATAAGGGCTGAGAGGGGGGAATAGTGCCATAAGAGCTGAGAGGGGGGGAATAGTGACTTAAGAGCTGAGAGGGGGAATAGTGCCATAAGGGCTGAGAGGGGCGAATAGTGCCATAAGGGCTGAGAGGGGGAATAGTGCCTTAAGAGCTGAGAGGGGGGGAATAGTGCCATAAGGGCTGAGAGGGGGGAATAGTCCCTTAAGAGCTGAGAGGGGGGAATAGTGTCATAAGGGCTGAGAGGGGGGAATAGTGCAATAAGAGCTGAGATGGGGGAAAAGTGCCATAAGGGCTGAGAGGGGGGAATAGTACCTTAAGAGCTGAGAGGGGAGAATAGTGCCTTAAGAGCTGAGAGGGGGGAATAGTGCCATAAGGGCTGAGAGGGGGGAATAGTGCCATAAGGGCTGAGAGGGGAGAATAGTGCAATAAGAGCTGAGAGGGGGGAAAAGTGCCATAAGGGCTGAGAGGGGGGAATAGTGCAATAAGAGCTGAGAGGGGGAATAGTGCCTTAAGAGCTGAGAGGCGAGAATAGTGCCTTAAGAGCTGAGAGGGGGGAATACTGCCATAAGAGCTTAGAGGGGGGAATAGTCCCTTAAGAGCTGAGAGGGGGGAATAGTGCCTTAAGAGCTGAGAGGGGGGAATAGTGCCATAAGGGCTGAGAGGGGGGAATAGTCCCTTAAGAGCTGAGAGGGGGGAATAGTGCCTTAAGAGCTGAGAGGGGGGAATAGTGCCATACAAGCTGAGAGGGGGAATAGTGTCATAAGAGCTGAGAGGGGGAAAAGTCCCTTAAGAGCTGAGAGGGGGGAATAGTGCCATAAAAGCTGAGGGGGGGAATAGTGTCATAAGAACTGAGAGGGGGAATAGTGCCTTAAGAGCTGAGAGGGGGGGAATAGTGCCATAAGAGCTTAGAGGGGGGAATAGTCCCTTAAGAGCTGAGAGGGGGGAATAGTGCCTTAAGAGCTGAGAGGGGGGAATACTGCCATAAGAGCTTAGAGGGGGGAATAGTCCCTTAAGAGCTGAGAGGGGGGAATAGTGCTTTAAGAGCTGAGAGGGGGAATAGTGCCTTAAGAGCTGAGAGGGGGGGAATAGTGCCATAAAAGCTGAGGGGGGGAATAGTGTCATAAGAACTGAGAGGGGGAATAGTGCCTTAAGAGCTGAGAGGGGGGGAATAGTGCCATAAGGGCTGAGAGGGGGGAATAGTCCCTTAAGAGCTGAGAGGGGGGAATAGTGTCATAAGGGCTGAGAGGGGGGAATAGTGCAATAAGAGCTGAGATGGGGGAAAAGTGCCATAAGGGCTGAGAGGGGGAATAGTGCCTTAAGAGCTGAGAGGGGAAAATAGTGCCTTAAGAGCTGAGAGGGGGGAATAGTGCAATAAGAGCTGAGAGGGGGGAATAGTGCCTTAAGAGCTGAGATGGGGGAATAGTGCCTTAAGAGCTGAGAGGGGGGAATAGTGCCATAAGGGCTGAGAGGGGGAATAGTGCAATAAGTGCTGAGAGGGGGGAATCGTGCCATAAGGGCTGAGAGGGGGGAATAGTGCCATAAGGGCTGAGAGGGGGGAATAGTGCAATAAGAGCTGAGAGGGGGAATAGTGCCTTAAGAGCTGAGAGGGGGAATAGCGCCATAAGGGCTGAGAGGGGGGAATAGTGCCTTAAGAGCTGAGAGGGGGGAATAGTGTCTTAAGAGCTGAGAGGGGAGAATAGTGCCTTAAGAGCTGAGAGGGGGAATAGTGACATAAGGGCTGAGAGGGGGGAATAGTGCCATAAGAGCTGAGAGGGGGGAATAGTGTCTTAGGAGCTGAGAGGGGGAATAGCGCCATAAGGGCTGAGAGGGGGGAATAGTGCCTTAAGAGCTGAGAGGGGGGAATAGTGCCTTAATTGCTGAGAGGGGAGAATAGTGCCTTAAGAGCTGAGAGGGGGAATAGTGCCATAAGGGCTGAGAGGGGGGAATAGTCCCTTAAGAGCTGAGAGGGGGGAATAGTGCCATAAGGGCTGAGAGGGGGGAATAGTGCAATAAGACCTGAGAGGAGGGAAAAGTGCCATAAGGGCTGAGAGGGGGGAATAGTGCCTTAAGAGCTGAGAGGGGGGAATAGTGCCATAAGGGCTGAGAGGGGGGAATAGTCCCTTAAGAGCTGAGAGGGGGGAATAGTGCCATAAGGGCTGAGAGGGGGGAATAGTGCAATAAGACCTGAGAGGAGGGAAAAGTGCCATAAGGGCTGAGAGGGGGGAATAGTGCCTTAAGAGCTGAGAGGGGGGAATAGTGCCATAAGGGCTTTGAGGGGGGAATAGTGTCATAAGAGCTGAGAGGGGGAATAGTGCCATAAGGGCTGAGAGGGGGAATAGTGCCTTAAGAGCTGAGAGGGGGGAATAGTGCCATAAGGGCTGAGAGGGGGGAATAGTGCAATAAGACCTGAGAGGAGGGAAAAGTGCCATAAGGGCTGAGAGGGGGGAATAGTGCCTTAAGAGCTGAGAGGGGGGAATAGTGCCATAAGGGCTGAGAGGGGGGAATAGTCCCTTAAGAGCTGAGAGGGGGGAATAGTGCCATAAGGGCTGAGAGGGGGGAATAGTGCAATAAGACCTGAGAGGAGGGAAAAGTGCCATAAGGGCTGAGAGGGGGGAATAGTGCCATAAGAGCTGAGAGGGGGGGAATAGTGACTTAAGAGCTGAGAGGGGGAATAGTGCCATAAGGGCTGAGAGGGGCGAATAGTGCCATAAGGGCTTAGAGGGGGGAATAGTGCCTTAAGAGCTGAGAGGGGGGGAATAGTGCCATAAGGGCTGAGAGGGGGGAATAGTCCCTTAAGAGCTGAGAGGGGGGAATAGTGTCATAAGGGCTGAGAGGGGGGAATAGTGCAATAAGAGCTGAGATGGGGGAAAAGTGCCATAAGGGCTGAGAGGGGGGAATAGTACCTTAAGAGCTGAGAGGGGAGAATAGTGCCTTAAGAGCTGAGAGGGGGGAATAGTGACTTAAGAGCTGAGAGGGGGAATAGTGCCATAAGGGCTGAGAGGGGGGAATAGTGCCATAAGGGCTGAGAGGGGGGAATAGTGCAATAAGAGCTGAGAGGGGGGAAAAGTGCCATAAGGGCTGAGAGGGGGGAATAGTGCAATAAGAGCTGAGAGGGGGAATAGTGCCTTAAGAGCTGAGAGGCGAGAATAGTGCCTTAAGAGCTGAGAGGGGGGAATACTGCCATAAGAGCTTAGAGGGGGAATAGTCCCTTAAGAGCTGAGAGGGGGGAATAGTGCCTTAAGAGCTGAGAGGGGGGAATAGTGCCATAAGGGCTGAGAGGGGGGAATAGTCCCTTAAGAGCTGAGAGGGGGGAATAGTGCCTTAAGAGCTGAGAGGGGGGAATAGTGCCATACAAGCTGAGAGGGGGAATAGTGTCATAAGAGCTGAGAGGGGGAAAAGTCCCTTAAGAGCTGAGACGGGGGAATAGTGCAATAAGAGCTTAGAGGGGGGAATAGTCCCTTAAGAGCTGAGAGGGGGAAATAGTGCTTTAAGAGCTGAGAGGGGGAATAGTGCCTTAAGAGCTGAGAGGGGGGGAATAGTGCCATAAAAGCTGAGGGGGGGAATAGTGTCATAAGAACTGAGAGGGGGAATAGTGCCATAAGGGCTGAGAGGGGGGAATAGTGCCATGAGAGCTTAGAGGGGGGAATAGGCCCTTAAGAGCTGAGAGGGGGGAATAGTGCCATAAGGGCTGAGAGGGGGGAATAGTGCCATAAGAGCTGAGAGGGGGGAATAGTCCCTTAAGAGCTGAGAGGGGGGAATAGTGTCATAAGGGCTGAGAGGGGGGAATAGTGCAATAAGAGCTGAGATGGGGGAAAAGTGCCATAAGGGCTGAGAGGGGGAATAGTGCCTTAAGAGCTGAGAGGGGAAAATAGTGCCTTAAGAGCTGAGAGGGGGGAATAGTGCCATAAGAGCTGAGAGGGGGGAATAGTGACTTAAGAGCTGAGAGGGGGAATAGTGCCATAAGGGCTGAGAGGGGGGAATAGTGCCATAAGGGCTGAGAGGGGGGAATAGTTCCTTAAGAGCTGAGAGGGGGAATAGTGCCTTAAGAGCTGAGAGGGGGGAATAGTGCCATAAGGGCTGAGAGGGGGGAATAGTCCCTTAAGAGCTGAGAGGGGGAATAGTGCAATAAGAGCTGAGAGGGGGGAATAGTGCCATAAGGGCTGAGAGGGGGGAATAGTGCCATAAGGGCTGAGATGGGGGAATAGTGCCTTAAGAGCTGAGAGGGGGGAATAGTGCCATAAGGGCTGAGAGGGGGAATAGTGCAATAAGTGCTGAGAGGGGGGAATCGTGCCATAAGGGCTGAGAGGGGGGAATAGTGCCATAAGGGCTGAGAGGGGGGAATAGTGCAATAAGAGCTGAGAGGGGGAATAGTGCCTTAAGAGCTGAGAGGGGGAATAGCGCCATAAGGGCTGAGAGGGGGGAATAGTGCCTTAAGAGCTGAGAGGGGGGAATAGTGCCTTAAGAGCTGAGAGGGGAGAATAGTGCCTTAAGAGCTGAGAGGGGGAATAGTGACATAAGGGCTGAGAGGGGGGAATAGTGCCATAAGAGCTGAGAGGGGGGAATAGTGTCTTAGGAGCTGAGAGGGGGAATAGCGCCATAAGGGCTGAGAGGGGGGAATAGTGCCTTAAGAGCTGAGAGGGGGGAATAGTGCCTTAATTGCTGAGAGGGGAGAATAGTGCCTTAAGAGCTGAGAGGGGGAATAGTGCCATAAGGGCTGAGAGGGGGGAATAGTCCCTTAAGAGCTGAGAGGGGGGAATAGTGCCATAAGGGCTGAGAGGGGGGAATAGTGCAATAAGACCTGAGAGGAGGGAAAAGTGCCATAAGGGCTGAGAGGGGGGAATAGTGCCTTAAGAGCTGAGAGGGGGGAATAGTGCCATAAGGGCTTTGAGGGGGGAATAGTGTCATAAGAGCTGAGAGGGGGAATAGTGCCATAAGGGCTGAGAGGGGGAATAGTGCCTTAAGAGCTGAGAGGGGGAATAGTGCAATAAGGGCTGAGAGGGGGGAATAGTGCAATAAGACCTGAGAGGAGGGAAAAGTGCCATAAGGGCTGAGAGGGGGGAATAGTGCCTTAAGAGCTGAGAGGGGGGAATAGTGCCATAAGGGCTGAGAGGGGGGAATAGTCCCTTAAGAGCTGAGAGGGGGGAATAGTGCCATAAGGGCTGAGAGGGGGGAATAGTGCAATAAGACCTGAGAGGAGGGAAAAGTGCCATAAGGGCTGAGAGGGGGGAATAGTGCCATAAGAGCTGAGAGGGGGGGAATAGTGACTTAAGAGCTGAGAGGGGGAATAGTGCCATAAGGGCTGAGAGGGGCGAATAGTGCCATAAGGGCTGAGAGGGGGGAATAGTGCCTTAAGAGCTGAGAGGGGGGGAATAGTGCCATAAGGGCTGAGAGGGGGGAATAGTCCCTTAAGAGCTGAGAGGGGGGAATAGTGTCATAAGGGCTGAGAGGGGGGAATAGTGCAATAAGAGCTGAGATGGGGGAAAAGTGCCATAAGGGCTGAGAGGGGGGAATAGTACCTTAAGAGCTGAGAGGGGAGAATAGTGCCTTAAGAGCTGAGAGGGGGGAATAGTGACTTAAGAGCTGAGAGGGGGAATAGTGCCATAAGGGCTGAGAGGGGGGAATAGTGCCATAAGGGCTGAGAGGGGGGAATAGTGCAATAAGAGCTGAGAGGGGGGAAAAGTGCCATAAGGGCTGAGAGGGGGGAATAGTGCAATAAGAGCTGAGAGGGGGAATAGTCCCTTAAGAGCTGAGAGGGGGGAATAGTGCCTTAAGAGCTGAGAGGGGGGAATAGTGCCATAAGGGCTGAGAGGGGGGAATAGTCCCTTAAGAGCTGAGAGGGGGGAATAGTGCCTTAAGAGCTGAGAGGGGGGAATAGTGCCATACAAGCTGAGAGGGGGAATAGTGTCATAAGAGCTGAGAGGGGGAAAAGTCCCTTAAGAGCTGAGAGGGGGGAATAGTGCAATAAGAGCTTAGAGGGGGGAATAGTCCCTTAAGAGCTGAGAGGGGGAAATAGTGCTTTAAGAGCTGAGAGGGGGAATAGTGCCTTAAGAGCTGAGAGGGGGGGAATAGTGCCATAAAAGCTGAGGGGGGGAATAGTGTCATAAGAACTGAGAGGGGGAATAGTGCCATAAGGGCTGAGAGGGGGGAATAGTGCCATGAGAGCTTAGAGGGGGGAATAGGCCCTTAAGAGCTGAGAGGGGGGAATAGTGCCATAAGGGCTGAGAGGGGGGAATAGTGCCATAAGAGCTGAGAGGGGGGAATAGTCCCATAAGGGCTGAGAGGGGAGAATAGTCCCTTAAGAGCTGAGAGGGGGGAATAGCGCCATAAGGGCTGAGAGTGGGGAATAGTGCCATAAGAGCTGAGAGGGGGGAATAGTGACTTAAGAGCTGAGAGGGGGAATAGTGCCATAAGGGCTGAGAGGGGGGAATAGTGCCATAAGGGCTGAGAGGAGGGAATAGTGCCTTAAGAGTTGAGAGGGGGAATAGTGCCTTAAGAGCTGAGAGGGGGGGAATAGTGCCATAAGGGCTGAGAGGGGGGAATAGTCCCTTAATAGCTGAGAGGGGGGAATAGTGTCATAAGGGCTGAGAGGGGGGAATAGTGCAATAAGAGCTGAGATGGGGGAAAAGTGCCATAAGGGCTGAGAGGGGGAATAGTGCCTTAAGAGCTGAGAGGGGAAAATAGTGCCTTAAGAGCTGAGAGGGGGGAATAGTGCAATAAGAGCTGAGAGGGGGGAATAGTGCAAGAGCTGAGAGGGGGGAATAGTGCCATAAGAGCTTAGAGGGGGAATAGTCCCTTAAGAGCTGAGAGGGGGGAATAGTGCCATAAGGGCTGAGAGTGGTGAATAGTGCCTTAAGAGCTGAGAGGGGGGGATAGTGCCATACAAGCTGAGAGGGGGAATAGTGTCATAAGAGCTGAGAGGGGGAAAAGTCCCTTAAGAGCTGAGAGGGGGGAATAGTGCAATAAGAGCTGAGAGGGGGGAATAGTGCCATAAGGGCTTAGAGGGGGAATAGTGCCTTAAGAGCTGAGATGGGGGAATAGTGCCTTAAGAGCTGAGAGGTGGGAATAGTGCCATAAGAGCTGAGAGGGGGAATAGTGCAATAAGTGCTGAGAGGGGGGAATCGTGCCATAAGGGCTGAGAGGAGGGAATAGTGCCATAAGGGCTGAGAGGGGGGAATAGTGCAATAAGAGCTGAGAGGAGGAATAGTGCCTTAAGAGCTGAGAGGGGGAATAGTGCCTTAAGAGCTGAGAGGGGGGAATAGTGCCATATGAGCTGAGAGGGGGGAATAGTGCCTTAAGAGCTGAGAGGGGGGAATAGTGCCATAAAAGCTGAGTGGGGGGAATAGTGTCATAAGAGCTGAGATGGGGAATAGTGCCATAAGGGCTGAGAGGGGGGAATAGTGCCTTAAGAGCTGAGAGGGGAGAATAGTGCCTTAAGAGCTGAGAGGGGGGAATAGTGCCATAAGAGCTTAGAGGGGGAATAGTCCCTTAAGAGCTGAGAGGGGGGAATAGCGCCATAAGGGCTGAGAGGGGGGAATAGTGCCTTAAGAGCTGAGAGGGGAGAATAGTGCCTTAAGAGCTGAGAGGGGGGAATAGTGCAATAAGAGCTGAGAGGGGGGAATAGTGCCATAAGGGCTTAAAGGGGAGAATAGTGCCTTAAGAGCTGAGAGGGGGAATAGTGCCATAAGACCTGAGAGGGGGGAATAGTGCCATAAGAGCTTAGAGGGGGGAATATTCCCTTAAGAGCTGAGAGGGGGAAATAGTGCTTTAAGAGCTGAGAGGGGGAATAGTGCCTTAAGAGCTGAGAGGGGGGGAATAGTGCCATAAGAGCTGAGAGGGGGAATAGTGCCATTAGACCTGAGAGGGGGGAATAGTGCCATAAGAGCTGAGAGGGGGGGAATATTGACTTAAGAGCTGAGAGGGGGGAATAGTGCCTTAAGAGCTGAGAATGGGAATAGTGCCTTAAGAGCTGAGAGGGGGGAATAGTGTCATAAGAGCTGAGAGGGGGAATAGTGCCATAAGTGCTGAGAGGGGGGAATAGTGCCATAAGGGCTGAGAGTGGTGAATAGTGCCTTAAGAGCTGAGAGGGGGGGATAGTGCCATACAAGCTGAGAGGGGGAATAGTGTCATAAGAGCTGAGAGGGGGAAAAGTCCCTTAAGAGCTGAGAGGGGGGAATAGTGCAATAAGAGCTGAGAGGGGGGAATAGTGCCATAAGGGCTTAGAGGGGGAATAGTGCCTTAAGAGCTGAGATGGGGGAATAGTGCCTTAAGAGCTGAGAGGTGGGAATAGTGCCATAAGAGCTGAGAGGGGGAATAGTGCAATAAGTGCTGAGAGGGGGGAATCGTGCCATAAGGGCTGAGAGGAGGGAATAGTGCCATAAGGGCTGAGAGGGGGGAATAGTGCAATAAGAGCTGAGAGGAGGAATAGTGCCTTAAGAGCTGAGAGGGGGAATAGCGCCATAAGGGCTGAGAGGGGGGAATAGTGCCTTAAGAGCTGAGAGGGGGGAATAGTGCCTTAAGAGCTGAGAGGGGAGAATAGTGCCTTAAGAGCTGAGAGGGGGAATAGTGACATAAGGGCTGAGAGGGGGGAATAGTGCCATAAGAGCTGAGAGGGGGGAATAGTGTCTTAGGAGCTGAGAGGGGGAATAGCGCCATAAGGGCTGAGAGGGGGGAATAGTGCCTTAAGAGCTGAGAGGGGGGAATAGTGCCTTAAGAGCTGAGAGGGGAGAATAGTGCCTTAAGAGCTGAGAGGGGGAATAGTGCCATAAGGGCTGAGAGGGGGAATAGTCCCTTAAGAGCTGAGAGGGGGGAATAGTGCCATAAGGGCTGAGAGGGGGGAATAGTGCAATAAGACCTGAGAGGAGGGAAAAGTGCCATAAGGGCTGAGAGGGGGGAATAGTGCCTTAAGAGCTGAGAGGGGGGAATAGTGCCATAAGGGCTGAGAGGGGGGAATAGTCCCTTAAGAGCTGAGAGGGGGGAATAGTGCCATAAGGGCTGAGAGGGGGGAATAGTGCAATAAGACCTGAGAGGAGGGAAAAGTGCCATAAGGGCTGAGAGGGGGGAATAGTGCCTTAAGAGCTGAGAGGGGGGAATAGTGCCATAAGGGCTTTGAGGGGGGAATAGTGTCATAAGAGCTGAGAGGGGGAATAGTGCCATAAGGGCTGAGAGGGGGAATAGTGCCTTAAGAGCTGAGAGGGGGGAATAGTGCCATAAGGGCTGAGAGGGGGGAATAGTGCAATAAGACCTGAGAGGAGGGAAAAGTGCCATAAGGGCTGAGAGGGGGGAATAGTGCCTTAAGAGCTGAGAGGGGGGAATAGTGCCATAAGGGCTGAGCGGGGGGGAATAGTGACTTAAGAGCTGAGAGGGGGAATAGTGCCATAAGGGCTGAGAGGGGCGAATAGTGCCATAAGGGCTGAGAGGGGGGAATAGTGCCTTAAGAGCTGAGAGGGGGGAATAGTGCCATAAAAGCTGAGAGGGGGGAATAGTGTCATAAGAGCTGAGAGGGGGAATAGTGCCATAAGGGCTGAGAGGGGGAATAGTGCCTTAAGAGCTGAGAGGGGAGAATAGTGCCTTTAGAGCTGAGAGGGGGGAATAGTGCAATAAGAGCTGAGAGGGGGGAATAGTGCCATAAGGGCTTAAAGGGGGGAGTGGTGCCTTAAGAGCTGAGAGGGGAGAATAGTGCCATAAGAGCTGAGAGGGGGAATAGTGCCATAAAAGCTGAGAGGGGGGAATAGTGTCATAAGAGCTGAGAGGGGAAATAGTGCCATAAGGGCTGAGAGGGGGGAATAGTGCCTTAAGAGCTGAGAGGGGGAATAGTGCCATAAAAGCTGAGAGGGGGGAATAGTGTCATAAGAGCTGAGAGGGGAGAATAGTCCCTTAAGAGCTGAGAGGGGGGAATAGCGCCATAAGGGCTGAGAGGGGGGAATAGTGCCATAAGAGCTGAGAGGGGGGAATAGTGACTTAAGAGCTGAGAGGGGGAATAGTGCCATAAGGGCTGAGAGGGGGGAATAGTGCCATAAGGGCTGAGAGGGGGGAATAGTTCCTTAAGAGCTGAGAGGGGGAATAGTGCCTTAAGAGCTGAGAGGGGGGAATAGTGCCATAAGGGCTGAGAGGGGGGAATAGTCCCTTAAGAGCTGAGAGGGGGGAATAGTGCAATAAGAGCTGAGAGGGGGGAATAGTGCCATAAGGGCTGAGAGGGGGGAATAGTGCCATAAGGGCTGAGAGGGGGGAATAGTGCAATAAGAGCTGAGAGGGGGGAAAAGTGCCATAAGGGCTGAGAGGGGGGAATACTGCCATAAGAGCTTAGAGGGGGGAATAGTCCCTTAAGAGCTCAGAGCGGGGAATAGTGCCATAAGGGCTGAGAGGGGGGAATAGTGCAATAAGAGCTGAGAGGGGAGAATAGTCCCTTAAGAGCTCAGAGCGGGGAATAGTGCCATAAGGGCTGAGAGGGGGGAATAGTGCCTTAAGAGCTGAGAGGGGAGAATAGTGCCTTAAGAGCTGAGAGGGGGGAATAGTGCCATTACAGCTTAGAGGGGGGAATAGTCCCTTAAGAGTTGAGAGGGGGGAATAGTGCCTTAAGAGCTGAGAGGGGGAATAGTGCCTTAAGAGCTGAGAGGGGGGAATAGTGCCATATGAGCTGAGAGGGGGGAATAGTGCCTTAAGAGCTGAGAGGGGGGAATAGTGCCATAAAAGCTGAGTGGGGGGAATAGTGTCATAAGAGCTGAGATGGGGAATAGTGCCATAAGGGCTGAGAGGGGGGAATAGTGCCTTAAGAGCTGAGAGGGGAGAATAGTGCCTTAAGAGCTGAGAGGGGGGAATAGTGCAAGAGCTGAGAGGGGGGAATAGTGCCATAAGAGCTTAGAGGGGGAATAGTCCCTTAAGAGCTGAGAGGGGGGAATAGCGCCATAAGGGCTGAGAGGGGGGAATAGTGCCTTAAGAGCTGAGAGGGGAGAATAGTGCCTTAAGAGCTGAGAGGGGGGAATAGTGCAATAAGAGCTGAGAGGGGGGAATAGTGCCATAAGGGCTTAAAGGGGAGAATAGTGCCTTAAGAGCTGAGAGGGGGAATAGTGCCATAAGACCTGAGAGGGGGGAATAGTGCCATAAGAGCTTAGAGGGGGGAATATTCCCTTAAGAGCTGAGAGGGGGAAATAGTGCTTTAAGAGCTGAGAGGGGGAATAGTGCCTTAAGAGCTGAGAGGGGGGAAATAGTGCCATAAGAGCTGAGAGGGGGAATAGTGCCATTAGACCTGAGAGGGGGGAATAGTGCCATAAGAGCTGAGAGGGGGGGAATATTGACTTAAGAGCTGAGAGGGGGGAATAGTGCCTTAAGAGCTGAGAGGGGGAATAGTGCCATAAGGGCTGAGAGGGGGGAATAGTGCAATAAGAGCTGAGAGGGGGGAATCGTGCCATAAGGGCTGAGATGAGGGAATAGTGCCATAAGGGCTGAGAGGGGGGAATAGTGCAATAAGAGCTGAGAGGAGGAATAGTGCCTTAAGAGCTGAGAGGGGGAATAGCGCCATAAGGGCTGAGAGGGGGGAATAGTGCCTTAAGAGCTGAGAGGGGGGAATAGTGCCTTAAGAGCTGAGAGGGGAGAATAGTGCCTTAAGAGCTGAGAGGGGGAATAGTGACATAAGGGCTGAGAGGGGGGAATAGTGCCATAAGAGCTGAGAGGGGGGAATAGTGTCTTAGGAGCTGAGAGGGGGAATAGCGCCATAAGGGCTGAGAGGGGGGAATAGTGCCTTAAGAGCTGAGAGGGGGGAATAGTGCCTTAAGAGCTGAGAGGGGAGAATAGTGCCTTAAGAGCTGAGAGGGGGAATAGTGCCATAAGGGCTGAGAGGGGGAATAGTCCCTTAAGAGCTGAGAGGGGGGAATAGTGCCATAAGGGCTGAGAGGGGGGAATAGTGCAATAAGACCTGAGAGGAGGGAATAGTGCCATAAAAGCTGAGAGGGGGGAATAGTGTCATAAGAGCTGAGAGGGGGAATAGTGCCATAAGGGCTGAGAGGGGGGAATAGTGCCTTAAGAGCTGAGAGGGGAGAATAGTGCCTTTAGAGCTGAGAGGGGGGAATAGTGCAATAAGAGCTGAGAGGGGGGAATAGTGCCATAAGGGCTTAAAGGGGGGAGTGGTGCCTTAAGAGCTGAGAGGGGAGAATAGTGCCATAAGAGCTGAGAGGGGGAATAGTACCATAAAAGCTGAGAGGGGGGAATAGTGTCATAAGAGCTGAGAGGGGGAATAGTGCCATAAGGGCTGAGAGGGGGGAATAGTGCCTTAAGAGCTGAGAGGGGGAATAGTGCCATAAGGGCTGAGAGGGGGGAATAGTCCCTTAAGAGCTGAGAGGGGGGAATAGTGCAATAAGAGCTGAGAGGGGGGAATAGTGCCATAAGGGCTGAGAGGGGGGAATAGTGCCATAAGGGCTGAGAGGGGGGAATAGTGCAATAAGAGCTGAGAGGGGGGAAAAGTGCCATAAGGGCTGAGAGGGGGGAATACTGCCATAAGAGCTTAGAGGGGGGAATAGTCCCTTAAGAGCTCAGAGCGGGGAATAGTGCCATAAGGGCTGAGAGGGGGGAATAGTGCAATAAGAGCTGAGAGGGGAGAATAGTCCCTTAAGAGCTCAGAGCGGGGAATAGTGCCATAAGGGCTGAGAGGGGGGAATAGTGCCTTAAGAGCTGAGAGGGGAGAATAGTGCCTTAAGAGCTGAGAGGGGGGAATAGTGCCATTACAGCTTAGAGGGGGGAATAGTCCCTTAAGAGTTGAGAGGGGGGAATAGTGCCTTAAGAGCTGAGAGGGGGAATAGTGCCTTAAGAGCTGAGAGGGGGGAATAGTGCCATATGAGCTGAGAGGGGGGAATAGTGCCTTAAGAGCTGAGAGGGGGGAATAGTGCCATAAAAGCTGAGTGGGGGGAATAGTGTCATAAGAGCTGAGATGGGGAATAGTGCCATAAGGGCTGAGAGGGGGGAATAGTGCCTTAAGAGCTGAGAGGGGAGAATAGTGCCTTAAGAGCTGAGAGGGGGGAATAGTGCAAGAGCTGAGAGGGGGGAATAGTGCCATAAGAGCTTAGAGGGGGAATAGTCCCTTAAGAGCTGAGAGGGGGGAATAGCGCCATAAGGGCTGAGAGGGGGGAATAGTGCCTTAAGAGCTGAGAGGGGAGAATAGTGCCTTAAGAGCTGAGAGGGGGGAATAGTGCAATAAGAGCTGAGAGGGGGGAATAGTGCCATAAGGGCTTAAAGGGGAGAATAGTGCCTTAAGAGCTGAGAGGGGGAATAGTGCCATAAGACCTGAGAGGGGGGAATAGTGCCATAAGAGCTTAGAGGGGGGAATATTCCCTTAAGAGCTGAGAGGGGGAAATAGTGCTTTAAGAGCTGAGAGGGGGAATAGTGCCTTAAGAGCTGAGAGGGGGGGAATAGTGCCATAAGAGCTGAGAGGGGGGAATAGTGCCATAAGAGCTGAGAGGGGGGGAATATTGACTTAAGAGCTGAGAGGGGGGAATAGTGCCTTAAGAGCTGAGAGGGGGAATATTGCCTTAAGAGCTGAGAGGGGGGAATAGTGTCATAAGAGCTGAGAGGGGGAATAGTGCCATAAGTGCTGAGAGGGGGGAATAGTGCCATAAGGGCTGAGAGTGGTGAATAGTGCCTTAAGAGCTGAGAGGGGGGGATAGTGCCATACAAGCTGAGAGGGGGAATAGTGTCATAAGAGCTGAGAGGGGGGAAAGTCCCTTAAGAGCTGAGAGGGGGGAATAGTGCAATAAGAGCTGAGAGGGGGGAATAGTGCCATAAGGGCTTAGAGGGGGAATAGTGCCTTAAGAGCTGAGATGGGGGAATAGTGCCTTAAGAGCTGAGAGGTGGGAATAGTGCCATAAGAGCTGAGAGGGGGAATAGTGCAATAAGTGCTGAGAGGGGGAATCGTGCCATAAGGGCTGAGAGGAGGGAATAGTGCCATAAGGGCTGAGAGGGGGGAATAGTGCAATAAGAGCTGAGAGGAGGAATAGTGCCTTAAGAGCTGAGAGGGGGAATAGCGCCATAAGGGCTGAGAGGGGGGAATAGTGCCTTAAGAGCTGAGAGGGGGGAATAGTGCCTTAAGAGCTGAGAGGGGAGAATAGTGCCTTAAGAGCTGAGAGGGGGAATAGTGACATAAGGGCTGAGAGGGGGGAATAGTGCCATAAGAGCTGAGAGGGGGGAATAGTGTCTTAGGAGCTGAGAGGGGGAATAGCGCCATAAGGGCTGAGAGGGGGGAATAGTGCCTTAAGAGCTGAGAGGGGGGAATAGTGCCTTAAGAGCTGAGAGGGGAGAATAGTGCCTTAAGAGCTGAGAGGGGGAATAGTGCCATAAGGGCTGAGAGGGGGAATAGTCCCTTAAGAGCTGAGAGGGGGGAATAGTGCCATAAGGGCTGAGAGGGGGGAATAGTGCAATAAGACCTGAGAGGAGGGAAAAGTGCCATAAGGGCTGAGAGGGGGGAATAGTGCCTTAAGAGCTGAGAGGGGGGAATAGTGCCATAAGGGCTGAGAGGGGGGAATAGTCCCTTAAGAGCTGAGAGGGGGGAATAGTGCCATAAGGGCTGAGAGGGGGGAATAGTGCAATAAGACCTGAGAGGAGGGAAAAGTGCCATAAGGGCTGAGAGGGGGGAATAGTGCCTTAAGAGCTGAGAGGGGGGAATAGTGCCATAAGGGCTTTGAGGGGGGAATAGTGTCATAAGAGCTGAGAGGGGGAATAGTGCCATAAGGGCTGAGAGGGGGAATAGTGCCTTAAGAGCTGAGAGGGGGGAATAGTGCCATAAGGGCTGAGAGGGGGGAATAGTGCAATAAGACCTGAGAGGAGGGAAAAGTGCCATAAGGGCTGAGAGGGGGGAATAGTGCCTTAAGAGCTGAGAGGGGGGAATAGTGCCATAAGGGCTGAGAGGGGGGAATAGTCCCTTAAGAGCTGAGAGGGGGGAATAGTGCCATAAGGGCTGAGAGGGGGGAATAGTGCAATAAGACCTGAGAGGGGGGAATAGTGCCTTAAGAGCTGAGAGGGGAGAATAGTGCCTTTAGAGCTGAGAGGGGGGAATAGTGCAATAAGAGCTGAGAGGGGGGAATAGTGCCATAAGGGCTTAAAGGGGGGAGTGGTGCCTTAAGAGCTGAGAGGGGAGAATAGTGCCATAAGAGCTGAGAGGGGGAATAGTGCCATAAAAGCTGAGAGGGGGGAATAGTGTCATAAGAGCTGAGAGGGGGAATAGTGCCATAAGGGCTGAGAGGGGGGAATAGTGCCTTAAGAGCTGAGAGGGGGAATAGTGCCATAAAAGCTGAGAGGGGGGAATAGTGTCATAAGAGCTGAGAGGGGAGAATAGTCCCTTAAGAGCTGAGAGGGGGGATAGTGCAATAAGAGCTGAGAGGGGGGAATAGTGCCATAAGGGCTTAGAGGGGGGAATAGTGCCTTAAGAGCTGAGAGGGGAGAATAGTGCCATAAGAGCTTAGAGGGGGAATAGTCCCTTAAGAGCTGAGAGGGGGGAATAGCGCCATAAGGGCTGAGAGGGGGGAATAGTGCCATAAGAGCTGAGAGGGGGGAATAGTGACTTAAGAGCTGAGAGGGGGAATAGTGCCATAAGGGCTGAGAGGGGGGAATAGTGCCATAAGGGCTGAGAGGGGGGAATAGTTCCTTAAGAGCTGAGAGGGGGAATAGTGCCTTAAGAGCTGAGAGGGGGGAATAGTGCCATAAGGGCTGAGAGGGGGGAATAGTCCCTTAAGAGCTGAGAGGGGGGAATAGTGCAATAAGAGCTGAGAGGGGGGAATAGTGCCATAAGGGCTGAGAGGGGGGAATAGTGCCATAAGGGCTGAGAGGGGGGAATAGTGCAATAAGAGCTGAGAGGGGGGAAAAGTGCCATAAGGGCTGAGAGGGGGGAATACTGCCATAAGAGCTTAGAGGGGGGAATAGTCCCTTAAGAGCTCAGAGCGGGGAATAGTGCCATAAGGGCTGAGAGGGGGGAATAGTGCAATAAGAGCTGAGAGGGGAGAATAGTCCCTTAAGAGCTCAGAGCGGGGAATAGTGCCATAAGGGCTGAGAGGGGGGAATAGTGCAATAAGAGCTGAGAGGGGGGAAAAGTGCCATAAGGGCTTAGAGGGGGGAATAGTGCCTTAAGAGCTGAGAGGGGAGAATAGTGCCTTAAGAGCTGAGAGGGGGGAATAGTGCCATTACAGCTTAGAGGGGGGAATAGTCCCTTAAGAGTTGAGAGGGGGGAATAGTGCCTTAAGAGCTGAGAGGGGGAATAGTGCCTTAAGAGCTGAGAGGGGGGAATAGTGCCATATGAGCTGAGAGGGGGGAATAGTGCCTTAAGAGCTGAGAGGGGGGAATAGTGCCATAAAAGCTGAGTGGGGGGAATAGTGTCATAAGAGCTGAGATGGGGAATAGTGCCATAAGGGCTGAGAGGGGGGAATAGTGCCTTAAGAGCTGAGAGGGGAGAATAGTGCCTTAAGAGCTGAGAGGGGGGAATAGTGCAAGAGCTGAGAGGGGGGAATAGTGCCATAAGAGCTTAGAGGGGGAATAGTCCCTTAAGAGCTGAGAGGGGGGAATAGCGCCATAAGGGCTGAGAGGGGGGAATAGTGCCTTAAGAGCTGAGAGGGGAGAATAGTGCCTTAAGAGCTGAGAGGGGGGAATAGTGCAATAAGAGCTGAGAGGGGGGAATAGTGCCATAAGGGCTTAAAGGGGAGAATAGTGCCTTAAGAGCTGAGAGGGGGAATAGTGCCATAAGACCTGAGAGGGGGGAATAGTGCCATAAGAGCTTAGAGGGGGGAATATTCCCGTAAGAGCTGAGAGGGGGAAATATTGCTTTAAGAGCTGAGAGGGGGAATAGTGCCTTAAGAGCTGAGAGGGGGGGAATAGTGCCATAAGAGCTGAGAGGGGGAATAGTGCCATTAGACCTGAGAGGGGGGAATAGTGCCATAAGAGCTGAGAGGGGGGGATATTGACTTAAGAGCTGAGAGGGGGGAATAGTGCCTTAAGAGCTGAGAGGGGGAATAGTGCCTTAAGAGCTGAGAGGGGGGAATAGTGTCATAAGAGCTGAGAGGGGGAATAGTGCCATAAGTGCTGAGAGGGGGGAATAGTGCCATAAGGGCTGAGAGTGGTGAATAGTGCCTTAAGAGCTGAGAGGGGGGGATAGTGCCATACAAGCTGAGAGGGGGAATAGTGTCATAAGAGCTGAGAGGGGGAAAAGTCCCTTAAGAGCTGAGAGGGGGGAATAGTGCAATAAGAGCTGAGAGGGGGGAATAGTGCCATAAGGGCTTAGAGGGGGAATAGTGCCTTAAGAGCTGAGATGGGGGAATAGTGCCTTAAGAGCTGAGAGGTGGGAATAGTGCCATAAGAGCTGAGAGGGGGAATAGTGCAATAAGTGCTGAGAGGGGGGAATCGTGCCATAAGGGCTGAGAGGAGGGAATAGTGCCATAAGGGCTGAGAGGGGGGAATAGTGCAATAAGAGCTGAGAGGAGGAATAGTGCCTTAAGAGCTGAGAGGGGGAATAGTGCCTTAAGAGCTGAGAGGGGGGAATAGTGCCATATGAGCTGAGAGGGGGGAATAGTGCCTTAAGAGCTGAGAGGGGGGAATAGTGCCATAAAAGCTGAGTGGGGGGAATAGTGTCATAAGAGCTGAGATGGGGAATAGTGCCATAAGGGCTGAGAGGGGGGAATAGTGCCTTAAGAGCTGAGAGGGGAGAATAGTGCCTTAAGAGCTGAGAGGGGGGAATAGTGCCATAAGAGCTTAGAGGGGGAATAGTCCCTTAAGAGCTGAGAGGGGGGAATAGCGCCATAAGGGCTGAGAGGGGGGAATAGTGCCTTAAGAGCTGAGAGGGGAGAATAGTGCCTTAAGAGCTGAGAGGGGGGAATAGTGCAATAAGAGCTGAGAGGGGGGAATAGTGCCATAAGGGCTTAAAGGGGAGAATAGTGCCTTAAGAGCTGAGAGGGGGAATAGTGCCATAAGACCTGAGAGGGGGGAATAGTGCCATAAGAGCTTAGAGGGGGGAATATTCCCTTAAGAGCTGAGAGGGGGAAATAGTGCTTTAAGAGCTGAGAGGGGGAATAGTGCCTTAAGAGCTGAGAGGGGGGGAATAGTGCCATAAGAGCTGAGAGGGGGAATAGTGCCATTAGACCTGAGAGGGGGGAATAGTGCCATAAGAGCTGAGAGGGGGGGAATATTGACTTAAGAGCTGAGAGGGGGGAATAGTGCCTTAAGAGCTGAGAATGGGAATAGTGCCTTAAGAGCTGAGAGGGGGGAATAGTGTCATAAGAGCTGAGAGGGGGAATAGTGCCATAAGTGCTGAGAGGGGGGAATAGTGCCATAAGGGCTGAGAGTGGTGAATAGTGCCTTAAGAGCTGAGAGGGGGGGATAGTGCCATACAAGCTGAGAGGGGGAATAGTGTCATAAGAGCTGAGAGGGGGAAAAGTCCCTTAAGAGCTGAGAGGGGGGAATAGTGCAATAAGAGCTGAGAGGGGGGAATAGTGCCATAAGGGCTTAGAGGGGGAATAGTGCCTTAAGAGCTGAGATGGGGGAATAGTGCCTTAAGAGCTGAGAGGTGGGAATAGTGCCATAAGAGCTGAGAGGGGGAATAGTGCAATAAGTGCTGAGAGGGGGGAATCGTGCCATAAGGGCTGAGAGGAGGGAATAGTGCCATAAGGGCTGAGAGGGGGGAATAGTGCAATAAGAGCTGAGAGGAGGAATAGTGCCTTAAGAGCTGAGAGGGGGAATAGCGCCATAAGGGCTGAGAGGGGGGAATAGTGCCTTAAGAGCTGAGAGGGGGGAATAGTGCCTTAAGAGCTGAGAGGGGAGAATAGTGCCTTAAGAGCTGAGAGGGGGAATAGTGACATAAGGGCTGAGAGGGGGGAATAGTGCCATAAGAGCTGAGAGGGGGGAATAGTGTCTTAGGAGCTGAGAGGGGGAATAGCGCCATAAGGGCTGAGAGGGGGGAATAGTGCCTTAAGAGCTGAGAGGGGGGAATAGTGCCTTAAGAGCTGAGAGGGGAGAATAGTGCCTTAAGAGCTGAGAGGGGGAATAGTGCCATAAGGGCTGAGAGGGGGAATAGTCCCTTAAGAGCTGAGAGGGGGGAATAGTGCCATAAGGGCTGAGAGGGGGGAATAGTGCAATAAGAACTGAGAGGAGGGAAAAGTGCCATAAGGGCTGAGAGGGGGGAATAGTGCCTTAAGAGCTGAGAGGGGGGAATAGTGCCATAAGGGCTGAGAGGGGGGAATAGTCCCTTAAGAGCTGAGAGGGGGGAATAGTGCCATAAGGGCTGAGAGGGGGGAATAGTGCAATAAGACCTGAGAGGAGGGAAAAGTGCCATAAGGGCTGAGAGGGGGGAATAGTGCCTTAAGAGCTGAGAGGGGGGAATAGTGCCATAAGGGCTTTGAGGGGGGAATAGTGTCATAAGAGCTGAGAGGGGGAATAGTGCCATAAGGGCTGAGAGGGGGAATAGTGCCTTAAGAGCTGAGAGGGGGGAATAGTGCCATAAGGGCTGAGAGGGGGGAATAGTGCAATAAGACCTGAGAGGAGGGAAAAGTGCCATAAGGGCTGAGAGGGGGGAATAGTGCCTTAAGAGCTGAGAGGGGGGAATAGTGCCATAAGGGCTGAGCGGGGGGGAATAGTGACTTAAGAGCTGAGAGGGGGAATAGTGCCATAAGGGCTGAGAGGGGCGAATAGTGCCATAAGGGCTGAGAGGGGGGAATAGTGCCTTAAGAGCTGAGAGGGGGGAATAGTGCCATAAAAGCTGAGAGGGGGGAATAGTGTCATAAGAGCTGAGAGGGGGAATAGTGCCATAAGGGCTGAGAGGGGGGAATAGTGCCTTAAGAGCTGAGAGGGGAGAATAGTGCCTTTAGAGCTGAGAGGGGGGAATAGTGCAATAAGAGCTGAGAGGGGGGAATAGTGCCATAAGGGCTTAAAGGGGGGAGTGGTGCCTTAAGAGCTGAGAGGGGAGAATAGTGCCATAAGAGCTGAGAGGGGGAATAGTGCCATAAAAGCTGAGAGGGGGGAATAGTGTCATAAGAGCTGAGAGGGGGAATAGTGCCATAAGGGCTGAGAGGGGGGAATAGTGCCTTAAGAGCTGAGAGGGGGAATAGTGCCATAAAAGCTGAGAGGGGGGAATAGTGTCATAAGAGCTGAGAGGGGAGAATAGTCCCTTAAGAGCTGAGAGGGGGGATAGTGCAATAAGAGCTGAGAGGGGGGAATAGTGCCATAAGGGCTTAGAGGGGGGAATAGTGCCTTAAGAGCTGAGAGGGGAGAATAGTGCCATAAGAGCTTAGAGGGGGAATAGTCCCTTAAGAGCTGAGAGGGGGGAATAGCGCCATAAGGGCTGAGAGGGGGGAATAGTGCCATAAGAGCTGAGAGGGGGGAATAGTGACTTAAGAGCTGAGAGGGGGAATAGTGCCATAAGGGCTGAGAGGGGGAATAGTGCCATAAGGGCTGAGAGGGGGGAATAGTTCCTTAAGAGCTGAGAGGGGGAATAGTGCCTTAAGAGCTGAGAGGGGGGAATAGTGCCATAAGGGCTGAGAGGGGGGAATAGTCCCTTAAGAGCTGAGAGGGGGGAATAGTGCAATAAGAGCTGAGAGGGGGGAATAGTGCCATAAGGGCTGAGAGGGGGGAATAGTGCCATAAGGGCTGAGAGGGGGGAATAGTGCAATAAGAGCTGAGAGGGGGGAAAAGTGCCATAAGGGCTGAGAGGGGGGAATACTGCCATAAGAGCTTAGAGGGGGGAATAGTCCCTTAAGAGCTCAGAGCGGGGAATAGTGCCATAAGGGCTGAGAGGGGGGAATAGTGCAATAAGAGCTGAGAGGGGAGAATAGTCCCTTAAGAGCTCAGAGCGGGGAATAGTGCCATAAGGGCTGAGAGGGGGGAATAGTGCCTTAAGAGCTGAGAGGGGAGAATAGTGCCTTAAGAGCTGAGAGGGGGGAATAGTGCCATTACAGCTTAGAGGGGGGAATAGTCCCTTAAGAGTTGAGAGGGGGGAATAGTGCCTTAAGAGCTGAGAGGGGGAATAGTGCCTTAAGAGCTGAGAGGGGGGAATAGTGCCATATGAGCTGAGAGGGGGGAATAGTGCCTTAAGAGCTGAGAGGGGGGAATAGTGCCATAAAAGCTGAGTGGGGGGAATAGTGTCATAAGAGCTGAGATGGGGAATAGTGCCATAAGGGCTGAGAGGGGGGAATAGTGCCTTAAGAGCTGAGAGGGGAGAATAGTGCCTTAAGAGCTGAGAGGGGGGAATAGTGCAAGAGCTGAGAGGGGGGAATAGTGCCATAAGAGCTTAGAGGGGGAATAGTCCCTTAAGAGCTGAGAGGGGGGAATAGCGCCATAAGGGCTGAGAGGGGGGAATAGTGCCTTAAGAGCTGAGAGGGGAGAATAGTGCCTTAAGAGCTGAGAGGGGGGAATAGTGCAATAAGAGCTGAGAGGGGGGAATAGTGCCATAAGGGCTTAAAGGGGAGAATAGTGCCTTAAGAGCTGAGAGGGGGAATAGTGCCATAAGACCTGAGAGGGGGGAATAGTGCCATAAGAGCTTAGAGGGGGGAATATTCCCTTAAGAGCTGAGAGGGGGAAATAGTGCTTTAAGAGCTGAGAGGGGGAATAGTGCCTTAAGAGCTGAGAGGGGGGAAATAGTGCCATAAGAGCTGAGAGGGGGAATAGTGCCATTAGACCTGAGAGGGGGGAATAGTGCCATAAGAGCTGAGAGGGGGGGAATATTGACTTAAGAGCTGAGAGGGGGGAATAGTGCCTTAAGAGCTGAGAGGGGGAATAGTGCCATAAGGGCTGAGAGGGGGGAATAGTGCAATAAGAGCTGAGAGGGGGGAATCGTGCCATAAGGGCTGAGATGAGGGAATAGTGCCATAAGGGCTGAGAGGGGGGAATAGTGCAATAAGAGCTGAGAGGAGGAATAGTGCCTTAAGAGCTGAGAGGGGGAATAGCGCCATAAGGGCTGAGAGGGGGGAATAGTGCCTTAAGAGCTGAGAGGGGGGAATAGTGCCTTAAGAGCTGAGAGGGGAGAATAGTGCCTTAAGAGCTGAGAGGGGGAATAGTGACATAAGAGCTGAGAGGGGGGAATAGTGCCATAAGAGCTGAGAGGGGGGAATAGTGTCTTAGGAGCTGAGAGGGGGAATAGCGCCATAAGGGCTGAGAGGGGGGAATAGTGCCTTAAGAGCTGAGAGGGGGGAATAGTGCCTTAAGAGCTGAGAGGGGAGAATAGTGCCTTAAGAGCTGAGAGGGGGAATAGTGCCATAAGGGCTGAGAGGGGGAATAGTCCCTTAAGAGCTGAGAGGGGGGAATAGTGCCATAAGGGCTGAGAGGGGGGAATAGTGCAATAAGACCTGAGAGGAGGGAATAGTGCCATAAAAGCTGAGAGGGGGGAATAGTGTCATAAGAGCTGAGAGGGGGAATAGTGCCATAAGGGCTGAGAGGGGGGAATAGTGCCTTAAGAGCTGAGAGGGGAGAATAGTGCCTTTAGAGCTGAGAGGGGGGAATAGTGCAATAAGAGCTGAGAGGGGGGAATAGTGCCATAAGGGCTTAAAGGGGGGAGTGGTGCCTTAAGAGCTGAGAGGGGAGAATAGTGCCATAAGGGCTTAGAGGGGGGAATAGTGCCTTAAGAGCTGAGAGGGGAGAATAGTGCCATAAGAGCTTAGAGGGGGAATAGTGCCTTAAGAGCTGAGAGGGGAGAATAGTGCCATAAGAGCTTAGAGGGGGAATAGTCCCTTAAGAGCTGAGAGGGGGAATAGCGCCATAAGGGCTGAGAGGGGGGAATAGTGCCATAAGAGCTGAGAGGGGGGAATAGTGACTTAAGAGCTGAGAGGGGGAATAGTGCCATAAGGGCTGAGAGGGGGGAATAGTGCCATAAGGGCTGAGAGGGGGGAATAGTTCCTTAAGAGCTGAGAGGAGGAATAGTGCCTTAAGAGCTGAGAGGGGGAATAGTGCCATAAGGGCTGAGAGGGGGGAATAGTCCCTTAAGAGCTGAGAGGGGGGAATAGTGCAATAAGAGCTGAGAGGGGGGAATAGTGCCATAAGGGCTGAGAGGGGGGAATAGTGCCATAAGGGCTGAGAGGGGGGAATAGTGCAATAAGAGCTGAGAGGGGGGAAAAGTGCCATAAGGGCTGAGAGGGGGGAATACTGCCATAAGAGCTTAGAGGGGGGAATAGTCCCTTAAGAGCTCAGAGCGGGGAATAGTGCCATAAGGGCTGAGAGGGGGGAATAGTGCAATAAGAGCTGAGAGGGGAGAATAGTCCCTTAAGAGCTCAGAGCGGGGAATAGTGCCATAAGGGCTGAGAGGGGGGAATAGTGCCTTAAGAGCTGAGAGGGGAGAATAGTGCCTTAAGAGCTGAGAGGGGGGAATAGTGCCATTACAGCTTAGAGGGGGGAATAGTCCCTTAAGAGTTGAGAGGGGGGAATAGTGCCTTAAGAGCTGAGAGGGGGAATAGTGCCTTAAGAGCTGAGAGGGGGGAATAGTGCCATATGAGCTGAGAGGGGGGAATAGTGCCTTAAGAGCTGAGAGGGGGGAATAGTGCCATAAAAGCTGAGTGGGGGGAATAGTGTCATAAGAGCTGAGATGGGGAATAGTGCCATAAGGGCTGAGAGGGGGGAATAGTGCCTTAAGAGCTGAGAGGGGAGAATAGTGCCTTAAGAGCTGAGAGGGGGGAATAGTGCAAGAGCTGAGAGGGGGGAATAGTGCCATAAGAGCTTAGAGGGGGAATAGTCCCTTAAGAGCTGAGAGGGGGGAATAGCGCCATAAGGGCTGAGAGGGGGGAATAGTGCCTTAAGAGCTGAGAGGGGAGAATAGTGCCTTAAGAGCTGAGAGGGGGGAATAGTGCAATAAGAGCTGAGAGGGGGGAATAGTGCCATAAGGGCTTAAAGGGGAGAATAGTGCCTTAAGAGCTGAGAGGGGGAATAGTGCCATAAGACCTGAGAGGGGGGAATAGTGCCATAAGAGCTTAGAGGGGGGAATATTCCCTTAAGAGCTGAGAGGGGGAAATAGTGCTTTAAGAGCTGAGAGGGGGAATAGTGCCTTAAGAGCTGAGAGGGGGGGAATAGTGCCATAAGAGCTGAGAGGGGGAATAGTGCCATTAGACCTGAGAGGGGGGAATAGTGCCATAAGAGCTGAGAGGGGGGGAATATTGACTTAAGAGCTGAGAGGGGGGAATAGTGCCTTAAGAGCTGAGAGGGGGAATAGTGCCTTAAGAGCTGAGAGGGGGGAATAGTGTCATAAGAGCTGAGAGGGGGAATAGTGCCATAAGTGCTGAGAGGGGGGAATAGTGCCATAAGGGCTGAGAGTGGTGAATAGTGCCTTAAGAGCTGAGAGGGGGGGATAGTGCCATACAAGCTGAGAGGGGGAATAGTGTCATAAGAGCTGAGAGGGGGGAAAGTCCCTTAAGAGCTGAGAGGGGGGAATAGTGCAATAAGAGCTGAGAGGGGGGAATAGTGCCATAAGGGCTTAGAGGGGGAATAGTGCCTTAAGAGCTGAGATGGGGGAATAGTGCCTTAAGAGCTGAGAGGTGGGAATAGTGCCATAAGAGCTGAGAGGGGGAATAGTGCAATAAGTGCTGAGAGGGGGAATCGTGCCATAAGGGCTGAGAGGAGGGAATAGTGCCATAAGGGCTGAGAGGGGGGAATAGTGCAATAAGAGCTGAGAGGAGGAATAGTGCCTTAAGAGCTGAGAGGGGGAATAGCGCCATAAGGGCTGAGAGGGGGGAATAGTGCCTTAAGAGCTGAGAGGGGGAATAGTGCCTTAAGAGCTGAGAGGGGAGAATAGTGCCTTAAGAGCTGAGAGGGGGAATAGTGACATAAGGGCTGAGAGGGGGGAATAGTGCCATAAGAGCTGAGAGGGGGGAATAGTGTCTTAGGAGCTGAGAGGGGGAATAGCGCCATAAGGGCTGAGAGGGGGGAATAGTGCCTTAAGAGCTGAGAGGGGGGAATAGTGCCTTAAGAGCTGAGAGGGGAGAATAGTGCCTTAAGAGCTGAGAGGGGGAATAGTGCCATAAGGGCTGAGAGGGGGAATAGTCCCTTAAGAGCTGAGAGGGGGGAATAGTGCCATAAGGGCTGAGAGGGGGGAATAGTGCAATAAGACCTGAGAGGAGGGAAAAGTGCCATAAGGGCTGAGAGGGGGGAATAGTGCCTTAAGAGCTGAGAGGGGGGAATAGTGCCATAAGGGCTGAGAGGGGGGAATAGTCCCTTAAGAGCTGAGAGGGGGGAATAGTGCCATAAGGGCTGAGAGGGGGGAATAGTGCAATAAGACCTGAGAGGAGGGAAAAGTGCCATAAGGGCTGAGAGGGGGGAATAGTGCCTTAAGAGCTGAGAGGGGGGAATAGTGCCATAAGGGCTTTGAGGGGGGAATAGTGTCATAAGAGCTGAGAGGGGGAATAGTGCCATAAGGGCTGAGAGGGGGAATAGTGCCTTAAGAGCTGAGAGGGGGGAATAGTGCCATAAGGGCTGAGAGGGGGGAATAGTGCAATAAGACCTGAGAGGAGGGAAAAGTGCCATAAGGGCTGAGAGGGGGGAATAGTGCCTTAAGAGCTGAGAGGGGGGAATAGTGCCATAAGGGCTGAGAGGGGGGAATAGTCCCTTAAGAGCTGAGAGGGGGGAATAGTGCCATAAGGGCTGAGAGGGGGGAATAGTGCAATAAGACCTGAGAGGGGGGAATAGTGCCTTAAGAGCTGAGAGGGGAGAATAGTGCCTTTAGAGCTGAGAGGGGGGAATAGTGCAATAAGAGCTGAGAGGGGGGAATAGTGCCATAAGGGCTTAAAGGGGGGAGTGGTGCCTTAAGAGCTGAGAGGGGAGAATAGTGCCATAAGAGCTGAGAGGGGGAATAGTGCCATAAAAGCTGAGAGGGGGGAATAGTGTCATAAGAGCTGAGAGGGGGAATAGTGCCATAAGGGCTGAGAGGGGGTAATAGTGCCTTAAGAGCTGAGAGGGGGAATAGTGCCATAAAAGCTGAGAGGGGGGAATAGTGTCATAAGAGCTGAGAGGGGAGAATAGTCCCTTAAGAGCTGAGAGGGGGGATAGTGCAATAAGAGCTGAGAGGGGGGAATAGTGCCATAAGGGCTTAGAGGGGGGAATAGTGCCTTAAGAGCTGAGAGGGGAGAATAGTGCCATAAGAGCTTAGAGGGGGAATAGTCCCTTAAGAGCTGAGAGGGGGGAATAGCGCCATAAGGGCTGAAAGGGGGGAATAGTGCCATAAGAGCTGAGAGGGGGGAATAGTGACTTAAGAGCTGAGAGGGGGAATAGTGCCATAAGGGCTGAGAGGGGGGAATAGTGCCATAAGGGCTGAGAGGGGGGAATAGTTCCTTAAGAGCTGAGAGGGGGAATAGTGCCTTAAGAGCTGAGAGGGGGGAATAGTGCCATAAGGGCTGAGAGGGGGGAATAGTCCCTTAAGAGCTGAGAGGGGGGAATAGTGCAATAAGAGCTGAGAGGGGGGAATAGTGCCATAAGGGCTGAGAGGGGGGAATAGTGCCATAAGGGCTGAGAGGGGGGAATAGTGCAATAAGAGCTGAGAGGGGGGAAAAGTGCCATAAGGGCTGAGAGGGGGGAATACTGCCATAAGAGCTTAGAGGGGGGAATAGTCCCTTAAGAGCTCAGAGCGGGGAATAGTGCCATAAGGGCTGAGAGGGGGGAATAGTGCAATAAGAGCTGAGAGGGGAGAATAGTCCCTTAAGAGCTCAGAGCGGGGAATAGTGCCATAAGGGCTGAGAGGGGGGAATAGTGCAATAAGAGCTGAGAGGGGGGAAAAGTGCCATAAGGGCTTAGAGGGGGGAATAGTGCCTTAAGAGCTGAGAGGGGAGAATAGTGCCTTAAGAGCTGAGAGGGGGGAATAGTGCCATTACAGCTTAGAGGGGGGAATAGTCCCTTAAGAGTTGAGAGGGGGGAATAGTGCCTTAAGAGCTGAGAGGGGGAATAGTGCCTTAAGAGCTGAGAGGGGGGAATAGTGCCATATGAGCTGAGAGGGGGGAATAGTGCCTTAAGAGCTGAGAGGGGGGAATAGTGCCATAAAAGCTGAGTGGGGGGAATAGTGTCATAAGAGCTGAGATGGGGAATAGTGCCATAAGGGCTGAGAGGGGGGAATAGTGCCTTAAGAGCTGAGAGGGGAGAATAGTGCCTTAAGAGCTGAGAGGGGGGAATAGTGCAAGAGCTGAGAGGGGGGAATAGTGCCATAAGAGCTTAGAGGGGGAATAGTCCCTTAAGAGCTGAGAGGGGGGAATAGCGCCATAAGGGCTGAGAGGGGGGAATAGTGCCTTAAGAGCTGAGAGGGGAGAATAGTGCCTTAAGAGCTGAGAGGGGGGAATAGTGCAATAAGAGCTGAGAGGGGGGAATAGTGCCATAAGGGCTTAAAGGGGAGAATAGTGCCTTAAGAGCTGAGAGGGGGAATAGTGCCATAAGACCTGAGAGGGGGGAATAGTGCCATAAGAGCTTAGAGGGGGGAATATTCCCTTAAGAGCTGAGAGGGGGAAATATTGCTTTAAGAGCTGAGAGGGGGAATAGTGCCTTAAGAGCTGAGAGGGGGGGAATAGTGCCATAAGAGCTGAGAGGGGGAATAGTGCCATTAGACCTGAGAGGGGGGAATAGTGCCATAAGAGCTGAGAGGGGGGGATATTGACTTAAGAGCTGAGAGGGGGGAATAGTGCCTTAAGAGCTGAGAGGGGGAATAGTGCCTTAAGAGCTGAGAGGGGGGAATAGTGTCATAAGAGCTGAGAGGGGGAATAGTGCCATAAGTGCTGAGAGGGGGGAATAGTGCCATAAGGGCTGAGAGTGGTGAATAGTGCCTTAAGAGCTGAGAGGGGGGGATAGTGCCATACAAGCTGAGAGGGGGAATAGTGTCATAAGAGCTGAGAGGGGGAAAAGTCCCTTAAGAGCTGAGAGGGGGGAATAGTGCAATAAGAGCTGAGAGGGGGGAATAGTGCCATAAGGGCTTAGAGGGGGAATAGTGCCTTAAGAGCTGAGATGGGGGAATAGTGCCTTAAGAGCTGAGAGGTGGGAATAGTGCCATAAGAGCTGAGAGGGGGAATAGTGCAATAAGTGCTGAGAGGGGGGAATCGTGCCATAAGGGCTGAGAGGAGGGAATAGTGCCATAAGGGCTGAGAGGGGGGAATAGTGCAATAAGAGCTGAGAGGAGGAATAGTGCCTTAAGAGCTGAGAGGGGGAATAGTGCCTTAAGAGCTGAGAGGTGGGAATAGTGCAATAAGAGCTGAGAGGGGGAATAGTGCAATAAGTGCTGAGAGGGGGGAATCGTGCCATAAGGGCTGAGAGGAGGGAATAGTGCCATAAGGGCTGAGAGGGGGGAATAGTGCAATAAGAGCTGAGAGGAGGAATAGTGCCTTAAGAGCTGAGAGGGGGAATAGCGCCATAAGGGCTGAGAGGGGGGAATAGTGCCTTAAGAGCTGAGAGGGGGGAATAGTGCCTTAAGAGCTGAGAGGGGAGAATAGTGCCTTAAGAGCTGAGAGGGGGAATAGTGACATAAGGGCTGAGAGGGGGGAATAGTGCCATAAGAGCTGAGAGGGGGGAATAGTGTCTTAGGAGCTGAGAGGGGGAATAGCGCCATAAGGGCTGAGAGGGGGGAATAGTGCCTTAAGAGCTGAGAGGGGGGAATAGTGCCTTAAGAGCTGAGAGGGGAGAATAGTGCCTTAAGAGCTGAGAGGGGGAATAGTGCCATAAGGGCTGAGAGGGGGAATAGTCCCTTAAGAGCTGAGAGGGGGGAATAGTGCCATAAGGGCTGAGAGGGGGGAATAGTGCAATAAGACCTGAGAGGAGGGAAAAGTGCCATAAGGGCTGAGAGGGGGGAATAGTGCCTTAAGAGCTGAGAGGGGGGAATAGTGCCATAAGGGCTGAGAGGGGGGAATAGTCCCTTAAGAGCTGAGAGGGGGGAATAGTGCCATAAGGGCTGAGAGGGGGGAATAGTGCAATAAGACCTGAGAGGAGGGAAAAGTGCCATAAGGGCTGAGAGGGGGGAATAGTGCCTTAAGAGCTGAGAGGGGGGAATAGTGCCATAAGGGCTTTGAGGGGGGAATAGTGTCATAAGAGCTGAGAGGGGGAATAGTGCCATAAGGGCTGAGAGGGGGAATAGTGCCTTAAGAGCTGAGAGGGGGGAATAGTGCCATAAGGGCTGAGAGGGGGGAATAGTGCAATAAGACCTGAGAGGAGGGAAAAGTGCCATAAGGGCTGAGAGGGGGGAATAGTGCCTTAAGAGCTGAGAGGGGGGAATAGTGCCATAAGGGCTGAGAGGGGGGAATAGTCCCTTAAGAGCTGAGAGGGGGGAATAGTGCCATAAGGGCTGAGAGGGGGGAATAGTGCAATAAGACCTGAGAGGAGGGAAAAGTGCCATAAGGGCTGAGAGGGGGGAATAGTGCCATAAGAGCTGAGCGGGGGGGAATAGTGACTTAAGAGCTGAGAGGGGGAATAGTGCCATAAGGGCTGAGAGGGGCGAATAGTGCCATAAGGGCTGAGAGGGGGGAATAGTGCCTTAAGAGCTGAGAGGGGGGAATAGTGCCATAAAAGCTGAGAGGGGGGAATAGTGCCATGAGAGCTTAGAGGGGGGAATAGGCCCTTAAGAGCTGAGAGGGGGGAATAGTGCCATAAGGGCTGAGAGGGGGGAATAGTTCCATAAGAGCTGAGAGGGGGGAATAGTCCCATAAGGGCTGAGAGGGGAGAATAGTCCCTTAAGAGCTGAGAGGGGGGAATAGTGCCATAAGGGCTGAGAGGGGGGAATAGTCCCTTAAGAGCTGAGAGGGGGGAATTGTGCCATAAGGGCTGAGAGGGGGGAATAGTGTCATAAGAGCTGAGAGGGGGGAATAGTGCCATAAGGGCTGAGAGGGGGAAAAGTGCCTTAAGAGCTGAGAGGGGGGAATAGTGCCATAAGAGCTTAGAGGGGGAATAGTCCCTTAAGAGCTGAGAGGGGGGAATAGCGCCATAAGGGCTGAGAGTGGGGAATAGTGCCATAAGAGCTGAGAGGGGGGGTATAGTAACTTAAGATCTGAGAGGGGGAATAGTGCCATAAGGGCTGAGAGGGGGGAATAGTGCCTTAAGAGTTGAGAGGGGGAATAGTGCCTTAAGAGCTGAGAGGGGGGGAATAGTGCCATAAGGGCTGAGAGGGGGGGAATAGTAACTTAAGATCTGAGAGGGGGAATAGTGCCATAAGGGCTGAGAGGGGGGAATAGTGCCTTAAGAGTTGAGAGGGGGAATAGTGCCTTAAGAGCTGAGAGGGGGGGAATAGTGCCATAAGGGCTGAGAGGGGGGAATAGTCCCTTAAGAGCTGAGAGGGGGGAATAGTGTCATAAGGGCTGAGAGGGGGAATAGTGCAATAAGAGCTGAGAGGGGGAATAGTGCCTTAAGAGCTGAGAGGGGGGAATAGTGCCATAAGAGCTTAGAGGGGGAATAGTCCCTTAAGAGCTGAGAGGGGGAATAGTGCCATGAGAGCTTAGAGGGGGGAATAGGCCCTTAAGAGCTGAGAGGGGGGAATAGTGCCATATGGGCTGAGAGGGGGGAATAGTGCCATGAGAGCTTAGAGGGGGGAATAGGCCCTTAAGAGCTGAGAGGGGGGAATAGTGCCATGAGAGCTTAGAGGGGGGAATAGGCCCTTAAGAGCTGAGAGGGGGGAATAGTGCCATAAGGGCTGAGAGGGGGGCATAGTGCAATAAGAGCTGAGAGGGGGGAATAGTGCCATAAGGGCTGAGAGGGGGAATAGTGCCTTAAGAGCTGAGAGGGGGGAATAGTGCCATAAGAGCTTAGAGGGGGAATAGTCCCTTAAGAGCTGAGAGGGGGAATAGCGCCATAAGGGCTGAGAGGGGGGAATAGTGCCATAAGGGCTGAGAGGGGGGAATAGTGCCATGAGAGCTTAGAGGGGGGAATAGGCCCTTAAGAGCTGAGAGGGGGAATAGTGCCTTAAGAGCTGAGAGGGGGGAATAGTGCCATAAGGGCTTAGAGGGGGAATAGTCCCTTAAGAGCTGAGAGGGGGGAATAGCGCCATAAGGGCTGAGAGGGGGGAATAGTGCCATAAGGGCTGAGAGGGGGGAATAGTGCCATGAGAGCTTAGAGGGGGGAATAGGCCCTTAAGAGCTGAGAGGGGGGAATAGTGCCATAAGGGCTGAGAGGGGGGAATAGTGCCATAAGAGCTGAGAGCGGGGAATAGCGCCATAAGGGCTGAGAGTGGGGAATAGTGCCATAAGAGCTGAGAGGGGGGGAATAGTGACTTAAGAGCTGAGAGGGGGAATAGTGCCATAAGGGCTGAGAGGGGGGAATAGTGCCTTAAGAGTTGAGAGGGGGAATAGTGCCTTAAGGGCTGAGAGGGGGGAATAGTGCCATAAGGGCTGAGAGGGGGGAATAGTGCCATAAGGGCTGAGAGGGGGGAATAGTGCCATGAGAGCTTAGAGGGGGGAATAGGCCCTTAAGAGCTGAGAGGGGGAATAGTGCCATAAGGGCTGAGAGGGGGGAATAGTGCCATAAGAGCTGAGAGGGGGGAATAGTCCCATAAGGGCTGAGAGGGGAGAATAGTCCCTTAAGAGCTGAGAGGGGGGAATTGTGCCATAAGGGCTGAGAGGGGGGAATAGTGTCATAAGAGCTGAGAGGGGGGAATAGTGCCATAAGGGCTGAGAGGGGGAAAAGTGCCTTAAGAGCTGAGAGGGGGGAATAGTGCCATAAGAGCTTAGAGGGGGAATAGTCCCTTAAGAGCTGAGAGGGGGGAATAGCGCCATAAGGGCTGAGAGTGGGGAATAGTGCCATAAGAGCTGAGAGGGGGGGAATAGTGACTTAAGAGCTGAGAGGGGGAATAGTGCCATAAGGGCTGAGAGGGGGGAATAGTGCCTTAAGAGTTGAGAGGGGGAATAGTGCCTTAAGAGCTGAGAGGGGTGGAATAGTGCCATAAGGGCTGAGAGGGGGGAATAGTCCCTTAAGAGCTGAGAGGGGGGAATAGTGTCATAAGGGCTGAGAGGGGGGAATAGTGCAATAAGGGCTGAGATGGGGGAAAAGTGCCATAAGGGCTGAGAGGGGGGAATAGTGCCATGAGAGCTTAGAGGGGGGAATAGGCCCTTAAGAGCTGAGAGGGGGAATAGTGCCTTAAGAGCTGAGAGGGGGGAATAGTGCCATAAGAGCTGAGAGGGGGAATAGTCCCTTAAGAGCTGAGAGGGGGGAATAGCGCCATAAGGGCTGAGAGGGGGGAATAGTGCCATAAGGGCTGAGAGGGGGGAATAGTGCCATGAGAGCTTAGAGGGGGGAATAGGCCCTTAAGAGCTGAGAGGGGGGAATAGTGTCATAAGGGCTGAGAGGGGGGAATAGTGCCATAAGGGCTGAGAGGGGGGAATAGTACCATAAGGGCTGAGAGGGGGGAATAGTGCCATGAGAGCTTAGAGGGGGGAATAATGCCATAAGGGCTGAGAGGGGGGAATAGTGCCATGAGAGCTTAGAGGGGGGAATAGGCCCTTAAGAGCTGAGAGGGGGGAATAGTGCCATAAGGGCTGAGAGGGGGGAATAGTGCCATAAGAGCTGAGAGGGGGGAATAGTCCCATAAGGGCTGAGAGGGGAGAATAGTCCCTTAGGAGCTGAGAGGGGGGAATTGTGCCATAAGGGCTGAGAGGGGGGAATAGTGTCATAAGAGCTGAGAGGGGGGAATAGTGCCATAAGGGCTGAGAGGGGGAAAAGTGCCTTAAGAGCTGAGAGGGGGGAATAGTGCCATAAGAGCTTAGAGGGGGAATAGTCCCTTAAGAGCTGAGAGGGGGGAATAGCGCCATAAGGGCTGAGAGTGGGGAATAGTGCCATAAGAGCTGAGAGGGGGGGAAAAGTGACTTAAGAGCTGAGAGGGGGAATAGTGCCATAAGGGCTGAGAGGGGGGAATAGTGCCTTAAGAGTTGAGAGGGGGAATAGTGCCTTAAGAGCTGAGAGGGGGGAATAGTGCCATAAGGGCTGAGAGGGGGGAATAGTCCCTTAAGAGCTGAGAGGGGGGAATAGTGTCATAAGGGCTGAGAGGGGGGAATAGTGCAATAAGAGCTGAGATGGGGGAAAAGTGCCATAAGGGCTGAGAGGGGGAATAGTGCCTTAAGAGCTGAGAGGGGAAAATAGTGCCTTAAGAGCTGAGAGGGGGGAATAGTGCAATAAGAGCTGAGAGGGGGGAATAGTGCCATAAGGGCTGAGAGGGGGAATAGTGCCATAAGGGCTGAGAGGGGGGAATAGTGCCATAAGGGCTGAGAGGGGGAATAGTCCCTTAAGAGCTGAGAGGGGGAATAGCGCCATTAGGGCTGAGAGTGGGGAATAGTGCCATAAGAGCTGAGAGGGGGGAATAGTGACTTAAGAGCTGAGAGGGGGAATAGTGCCATAATGGCTGAGAGGGGGGAATAGTGCCTTAAGAGTTGAGAGGGGGAATAGTGCCTTAAGAGCTGAGAGGGGGGGAATAGTGCCATAAGGGCTGAGAGGGGGAATAGTCCCTTAAGAGCTGAGAGGGGGGAATAGTGTCATAAGGGCTGAGAGGGGGGAATAGTGCAATAAGAGCTGAGATGGGGGAAAAGTGCCATAAGGGCTGAGAGGGGGAATAGTGCCTTAAGAGCTGAGAGGGGAAAATAGTGCCTTAAGAGCTGAGAGGGGAAAATAGTGCCATAAGAGCTGAGAGGGGGGAATAGTGACTTAAGAGCTGAGAGGGGGAATAGTGCCATAAGGGCTGAGAGGGGGAATAGTGCCATAAGGGCTGAGAGGGGGGAATAGTGCCTTAAGAGCTGAGAGGGGGAATAGTGCCTTAAGAGCTGAGAGGGGGGGAATAGTGCCATAAGGGCTGAGAGGGGGGAATAGTCCCTTAAGAGCTGAGAGGGGGGAATAGTGTCATAAGGGCTGAGAGGGGGGAATAGTGCAATAAGAGCTGAGATGGGGGAAAAGTGCCATAAGGGCTGAGAGGGGGGAATAGTACCTTAAGAGCTGAGAGGGGAGAATAGTGCCTTAAGAGCTGAGAGGGGGGAATAGTGCAATAAGAGCTGAGAGGGGGGGAAAGTGCCATAAGGGCTGAGAGGGGGGAATAGTGCAATAAGAGCTGAGAGGGGGAATAGTGCCTTAAGAGCTGAGAGGCGAGAATAGTGCCTTAAGAGCTGAGAGGGGGGAATACTGCCATAAGAGCTTAGAGGGGGGAATAGTCCCTTAAGAGCTGAGAGGGGGGAATAGTGCCTTAAGAGCTGAGAGGGGGGAATAGTGCCATAAGGGCTGAGAGGGGGGAATAGTCCCTTAAGAGCTGAGAGGGGGGAATAGTGCCTTAAGAGCTGAGAGGGGGGAATAGTGCCATACAAGCTGAGAGGGGGAATAGTGTCATAAGAGCTGAGAGGGGGAAAAGTCCCTTAAGAGCTGAGAGGGGGGAATAGTGCAATAAGAGCTTAGAGGGGGGAATAGTCCCTTAAGAGCTGAGAGGGGGAAATAGTGCTTTAAGAGCTGAGAGGGGGAATAGTGCCTTAAGAGCTGAGAGGGGGGGAATAGTGCCATAAAAGCTGAGAGGGGGGAATAGTGTCATAAGAACTGAGAGGGGGAATAGTGCCATAAGGGCTGAGAGGGGGGAATAGTGCCATGAGAGCTTAGAGGGGGGAATAGGCCCTTAAGAGCTGAGAGGGGGGAATAGTGCCATAAGGGCTGAGAGGGGGGAATAGTGCCATAAGAGCTGAGAGGGGGGAATAGTCCCATAAGAGCTGAGAGGGGGGAATAGCGCCATAAGGGCTGAGAGTGGGGAATAGTGCCATAAGAGCTGAGAGGGGGGAATAGTGACTTAAGAGCTGAGAGGGGGAATAGTGCCATAAGGGCTGAGAGGGGGGAATAGTGCCATAAGGGCTGAGAGGGGGGAATAGTGCCATAAGGGCTGAGAGGGGGGAATAGTGCCTTAAGAGTTGAGAGGGGGAATAGTGCCTTAAGAGCTGAGAGGGGGGGAATAGTGCCATAAGGGCTGAGAGGGGGGAATAGTGCCATAAGGGCTGAGAGGGGGGAATAGTGTCATAAGGGCTGAGAGGGGGGAATAGTGCAATAAGAGCTGAGAGGGGGGAAAAGTGCCATAAGGGCTGAGAGGGGGGAATACTGCCATAAGAGCTTAGAGGGGGGAATAGTCCCTTAAGAGCTCAGAGCGGGGAATAGTGCCATAAGGGCTGAGAGGGGGGAATAGTGCAATAAGAGCTGAGAGGGGAGAATAGTCCCTTAAGAGCTCAGAGCGGGGAATAGTGCCATAAGGGCTGAGAGGGGGGAATAGTGCAATAAGAGCTGAGAGGGGGGAAAAGTGCCATAAGGGCTTAGAGGGGGGAATAGTGCCTTAAGAGCTGAGAGGGGAGAATAGTGCCTTAAGAGCTGAGAGGGGGGAATAGTGCCATTACAGCTTAGAGGGGGGAATAGTCCCTTAAGAGTTGAGAGGGGGGAATAGTGCCTTAAGAGCTGAGAGGGGGAATAGTGCCTTAAGAGCTGAGAGGGGGGAATAGTGCCATATGAGCTGAGAGGGGGGAATAGTGCCTTAAGAGCTGAGAGGGGGGAATAGTGCCATAAAAGCTGAGAGGGGGGAATAGTGTCATAAGAGCTGAGATGGGGAATAGTGCCATAAGGGCTGAGAGGGGGGAATAGTGCCTTAAGAGCTGAGAGGGGAGAAGAGTGCCTTAAGAGCTGAGAGGGGGGAATAGTGCAAGAGCTGAGAGGGGGGAATAGTGCCATAAGAGCTTAGAGGGGGAATAGTCCCTTAAGAGCTGAGAGGGGGGAATAGCGCCATAAGGGCTGAGAGGGGGGAATAGTGCCTTAAGAGCTGAGAGGGGAGAATAGTGCCTTAAGAGCTGAGAGGGGGGAATAGTGCAATAAGAGCTGAGAGGGGGGAATAGTGCCATAAGGGCTTAAAGGGGAGAATAGTGCCTTAAGAGCTGAGAGGGGGGAATAGTGCCATAAGACCTGAGAGGGGGGAATAGTGCCATAAGAGCTTAGAGGGGGGAATATTCCCTTAAGAGCTGAGAGGGGGAAATAGTGCTTTAAGAGCTGAGAGGGGGAATAGTGCCTTAAGAGCTGAGAGGGGGGGAATAGTGCCATAAGAGCTGAGAGGGGGAATAGTGTCATTAGACCTGAGAGGGGGGAATAGTGCCATAAGAGCTGAGAGGGGGGGAATATTGACTTAAGAGCTGAGAGGGGGGAATAGTGCCTTAAGAGCTGAGAGGGGGAATAGTGCCTTAAGAGCTGAGAGGGGGGAATAGTGTCATAAGAGCTGAGAGGGGGAATAGTGCCATAAGTGCTGAGAGGGGGGAATAGTGCCATAAGGGCTGAGAGTGGTGAATAGTGCCTTAAGAGCTGAGAGGGGGGGATAGTGCCATACAAGCTGAGAGGGGGAATAGTGTCATAAGAGCTGAGAGGGGGAAAAGTCCCTTAAGAGCTGAGAGGGGGGAATAGTGCAATAAGAGCTGAGAGGGGGGAATAGTGCCATAAGGGCTTAGAGGGGGAATAGTGCCTTAAGAGCTGAGATGGGGGAATAGTGCCTTAAGAGCTGAGAGGGGGGAATAGTGCCATAAGGGCTGAGAGGGGGAATAGTGCAATAAGTGCTGAGAGGGGGGAATCGTGCCATAAGGGCTGAGAGGGGGGAATAGTGCCATAAGGGCTGAGAGGGGGAATAGTGCCTTAAGAGCTGAGAGGGGGAATAGCGCCATAAGGGCTGAGAGGGGGGAATAGTGCCTTAAGAGCTGAGAGGGGGGAATAGTGCCTTAAGAGCTGAGAGGGGAGAATAGTGCCTTAAGAGCTGAGAGGGGGAATAGTGACATAAGGGCTGAGAGGGGGGAATAGTGCCATAAGAGCTGAGAGGGGGGAATAGTGTCTTAGGAGCTGAGAGGGGGAATAGCGCCATAAGGGCTGAGAGGGGGGAATAGTGCCTTAAGAGCTGAGAGGGGGGAATAGTGCCTTAAGAGCTGAAAGGGGAGAATAGTGCCTTAAGAGCTGAGAGGGGGAATAGTGCCATAAGGGCTGAGAGGGGGGAATAGTCCCTTAAGAGCTGAGAGGGGGGAATAGTGCCATAAGGGCTGAGAGGGGGGAATAGTGCAATAAGACCTGAGAGGAGGGAAAAGTGCCATAAGGGCTGAGAGGGGGGAATAGTGCCTTAAGAGCTGAGAGGGGGGAATAGTGCCATAAGGGCTTTGAGGGGGGAATAGTGCCATAAGAGCTGAGAGGGGGGAATAGTGCCATAAGGGCTGAGAGGGGGGAATAGTGCAATAAGACCTGAGAGGAGGGAAAAGTGCCATAAGGGCTGAGAGGGGGGAATAGTGCCTTAAGAGCTGAGAGGGGGGAATAGTGCCATAAGGGCTGAGAGGGGGGAATAGTCCCTTAAGAGCTGAGAGGGGGGAATAGTGCCATAAGGGCTAAGAGGGGGGAATAGTGCAATAAGACCTGAGAGGAGGGAAAAGTGCCATAAGGGCTGAGAGGGGGGAATAGTGCCATAAGAGCTGAGAGGGGGGAATAGTGACTTAAGAGCTGAGAGGGGGAATAGTGCCATAAGGGCTGAGAGGGGCGAATAGTGCCATAAGGGCTGAGAGGGGGGAATAGTGCCTTAAGAGCTGAGAGGGGGGAATAGTGCCATAAAAGCTGAGAGGGGGGAATAGTGTCATAAGAGCTGAGAAGGGGAATAGTGCCATAAGGGCTGAGAGGGGGGAATAGTGCCTTAAGAGATGAGAGGGGAGAATAGTGCCTTTAGAGCTGAGAGGGGGGAATAGTGCAATAAGAGCTGAGAGGGGGGAATAGTGCCATAAGGGCTTAAAGGGGGGAGTGGTGCCTTAAGAGCTGAGAGGGGAGAATAGTGCCATAAGAGCTGAGAGGGGGAATAGTGCCATAAAAGCTGAGAGGGGGGAATAGTGTCATAAGAGCTGAGAGGGGGAATAGTGCCATAAGGGCTGAGAGGGGGGAATAGTGCCTTAAGAGCTGAGAGGGGGGAATAGTGCCATAAAAGCTGAGAGGGGGGAATAGTGTCATAAGAGCTGAGAGGGGAGAATAGTCCCTTAAGAGCTGAGAGGGGGGATAGTGCAATAAGAGCTGAGAGGGGGGAATAGTGCCATAAGGGCTTAGAGGGGGGAATAGTGCCTTAAGAGCTGAGAGGGGAGAATAGTGCCTTAAGAGCTGAGAGGGGGAATAGTGCCATAATACCTGAGAGGGGGGAATAGTGCCTTAAGAGCTGAGAGGGGAGAATAGTGCCTTAAGAGCTGAGAGGGGGGAATAGTGCTTAAATAGATGAGAGGGGGGAATAGTGCCTTAAGAGCTGAGAGGGGAGAATAGTGCCTTAAGAGCTGAGAGGGGGGAATAGTGCTTAAATAGCTGAGAGGGGGGAATAGTGCCATAAGAGCTTAGAGGGGGGAATAGTGCCATAAGGGCCTAGAGGGGGGAATAGTGCCTTAAGAGCTGAGAGGGGAGAATAGTGCCTTAAGAGCTGAGAGGGGGGAATAGTGCCATAAGACCTGAGAGGGGGGAATAGTGCAATAAGAGCTGAGAGGGGGAATATTGTCATAAGAGCTGAGAGGGGGGAATAGTGACTTAGGAGCTGAGAGGGGGGAATAGTGCCTTAAGAGCTGAGAGGGGGGAATAGTGCCTTAAGAGCTGAGAGGGGGAATAGTGCCATAAGGGCTGAGAGGGGGGAAAAGTCCCTTAAGAGCTGAGAGGGGGGAATAGTGCCATAAGGGCTGAGAGGGGGGAATAGTGTCATAAGAGCTGAGAGGGGGGAATAGTGCCATAAGGGCTGAGAGGGGGGAATAGTGCCTTAAGAGCTGAGAGGGGGGAATAGTGCCATAAGAGCTTAGAGGGGGGAATAGTCCCTTAAGAGCTGAGAGGGGGGAATAGCGCCATAAGGGCTGAAAGGGGGAATAGTGCCATAAGAGCTGAGAGGGGGGAATAGTGACTTAAGAGCTGAGAGGGGGGAATAGTGCCTTAAGAGCTGAGAGGGGGAATAGTGCTATAAGGGCTGAGGGGGGGAATAGTGCAATAAGAGCTGAGAGGGGGGAATAGTGCCATAAGGGCTGAGAGGGGGGAAAAGTACCTTAAGAGCTGAGAGGGGGGAATAGTGCCATAAAAGCTGAGAGGGGGGAATAGTGTCATAAGAGCTGAGAGGGGGAATAGTGCCATAAGGGCTGAGAGGGGGGAATAGTGCCTTAAGAGCTGAGAGGGGAGAATAGTGCCTTAAGAGCTGAGAGGGGGGAATAGTGCAATAAGAGCTGAGAGGGGGGAATAGTGCCATAAGGGCTTAGAGGGTGGAATATTGCCTTAAGAGCTGAGAGGGGGAATAGTGCAATAAGAGCTGAGAGGGGGGAATAGTGCCATAAGGGCTTAGAGGGGGAATAGTGCCTTAAGAGCTGAGAGGGGAGAATAGTGCCATAAGAGCTGAGAGGGGGAATAGTGCCATAAGACCTGAGAGGGGGGAATAGAGCCATAAGAGCTGAGAGGGGGAATAGTGCCATAATAGCTGAGAGGGGGGAAAAGTGACTTAAGAGCTGAGAGGGGGGAATAGTGCCATAAGTGCTGAGAGGGGGGAATAGTGCAATAAGAGCTGAGAGGGGGGAATAGTGCCTTAAGAGTTGAGAGGGGGAATAGTGCCTTAAGAGCTGAGAGGGGTGGAATAGTGCCATAAGGGCTGAGAGGGGGGAATAGTCCCTTAAGAGCTGAGAGGGGGGAATAGTGTCATAAGGGCTGAGAGGGGGGAATAGTGCAATAAGAGCTGAGATGGGGGAAAAGTGCCATAAGGGCTGAGAGGGGGAATAGTGCCTTAAGAGCTGAGAGGGGAAAATAGTGCCTTAAGAGCTGAGAGGGGGGAATAGTGCAATAAGAGCTGAGAGGGGGGAATAGTGCCATAAGGGCTGAGAGGGGGAATAGTGCCATAAGGGCTGAGAGGGGGGAATAGTGCCATAAGGGCTGAGAGGGGGGAATAGTCCCTTAAGAGCTGAGAGGGGGGAATAGTGTCATAAGGGCTGAGAGGGGGGAATAGTGCAATAAGAGCTGAGAGGGGGAATAGTGCCTTAAGAGCTGAGAGGGGGGAATAGTGCCATAAGAGCTTAGAGGGGGAATAGTCCCTTAAGAGCTGAGAGGGGAAAATAGTGCCTTAAGAGCTGAGAGGGGGGAATAGTGCAATAAGAGCTGAGAGGGGGGAATAGTGCCATAAGGGCTGAGAGGGGGAATAGTGCCTTAAGAGCTGAGAGGGGGGAATAGTGCCATAAGGGCTGAGAGGGGGGAATAGTGCCATAAGGGCTGAGAGGGGGGAATAGTGCCATGAGAGCTTAGAGGGGGGAATAGGCCCTTAAGAGCTGAGAGGGGGGAATAGTGCCATAAGGGCTGAGAGGGGGGAATAGTGCCATGAGAGCTTAGAGGGGGGAATAGGCCCTTAAGAGCTGAGAGGGGGGAATAGTGTCATAAGGGCTGAGAGGGGGGAATAGTGCCATAAGGGCTGAGAGGGGGGAATAGTGCCATAAGGGCTGAGAGGGGGGAATAGTGCCATGAGAGCTTAGAGGGGGGAATAGTGCCATAAGGGCTGAGAGGGGGGAATAGTGCCATGAGAGCTTAGAGGGGGGAATAGGCCCTTAAGAGCTGAGAGGGGGGAATAGTGCCATAAGGGCTGAGAGGGGGGAATAGTGCCATAAGAGCTGAGAGGGGGGAATAGTCCCATAAGGGCTGAGAGGGGAGAATAGTCCCTTAGGAGCTGAGAGGGGGGAATTGTGCCATAAGGGCTGAGAGGGGGGAATAGTGTCATAAGAGCTGAGAGGGGGGAATAGTGCCATAAGGGCTGAGAGGGGGAAAAGTGCCTTAAGAGCTGAGAGGGGGGAATAGTGCCATAAGAGCTTAGAGGGGGAATAGTCCCTTAAGAGCTGAGAGGGGGGAATAGCGCCATAAGGGCTGAGAGTGGGGAATAGTGCCATAAGAGCTGAGAGGGGGGGAATAGTGACTTAAGAGCTGAGAGGGGGAATAGTGCCATAAGGGCTGAGAGGGGGGAATAGTGCCTTAAGAGTTGAGAGGGGGAATAGTGCCTTAAGAGCTGAGAGGGGGGAATAGTGCCATAAGGGCTGAGAGGGGGGAATAGTCCCTTAAGAGCTGAGAGGGGGGAATAGTGTCATAAGGGCTGAGAGGGGGGAATAGTGCAATAAGAGCTGAGATGGGGGAAAAGTGCCATAAGGGCTGAGAGGGGGAATAGTGCCTTAAGAGCTGAGAGGGGAAAATAGTGCCTTAAGAGCTGAGAGGGGGGAATAGTGCAATAAGAGCTGAGAGGGGGGAATAGTGCCATAAGGGCTGAGAGGGGGAATAGTGCCATAAGGGCTGAGAGGGGGGAATAGTGCCATAAGGGCTGAGAGGGGGGAATAGTCCCTTAAGAGCTGAGAGGGGGAATAGCGCCATTAGGGCTGAGAGTGGGGAATAGTGCCATAAGAGCTGAGAGGGGGGGAATAGTGACTTAAGAGCTGAGAGGGGGAATAGTGCCATAATGGCTGAGAGGGGGGAATAGTGCCTTAAGAGTTGAGAGGGGGAATAGTGCCTTAAGAGCTGAGAGGGGGGGAATAGTGCCATAAGGGCTGAGAGGGGGAATAGTCCCTTAAGAGCTGAGAGGGGGGAATAGTGTCATAAGGGCTGAGAGGGGGGAATAGTGCAATAAGAGCTGAGATGGGGGAAAAGTGCCATAAGGGCTGAGAGGGGGAATAGTGCCTTAAGAGCTGAGAGGGGAAAATAGTGCCTTAAGAGCTGAGAGGGGAAAATAGTGCCATAAGAGCTGAGAGGGGGGAATAGTGACTTAAGAGCTGAGAGGGGGAATAGTGCCATAAGGGCTGAGAGGGGGAATAGTGCCATAAGGGCTGAGAGGGGGGAATAGTGCCTTAAGAGCTGAGAGGGGGAATAGTGCCTTAAGAGCTGAGAGGGGGGGAATAGTGCCATAAGGGCTGAGAGGGGGGAATAGTCCCTTAAGAGCTGAGAGGGGGGAATAGTGTCATAAGGGCTGAGAGGGGGGAATAGTGCAATAAGAGCTGAGATGGGGGAAAAGTGCCATAAGGGCTGAGAGGGGGGAATAGTACCTTAAGAGCTGAGAGGGGAGAATAGTGCCTTAAGAGCTGAGAGGGGGGAATAGTGCAATAAGAGCTGAGAGGGGGGAAAAGTGCCATAAGGGCTGAGAGGGGGGAATAGTGCAATAAGAGCTGAGAGGGGGAATAGTGCCTTAAGAGCTGAGAGGCGAGAATAGTGCCTTAAGAGCTGAGAGGGGGGAATACTGCCATAAGAGCTTAGAGGGGGGAATAGTCCCTTAAGAGCTGAGAGGGGGGAATAGTGCCTTAAGAGCTGAGAGGGGGGAATAGTGCCATAAGGGCTGAGAGGGGGGAATAGTCCCTTAAGAGCTGAGAGGGGGGAATAGTGCCTTAAGAGCTGAGAGGGGGGAATAGTGCCATACAAGCTGAGAGGGGGAATAGTGTCATAAGAGCTGAGAGGGGGAAAAGTCCCTTAAGAGCTGAGAGGGGGGAATAGTGCAATAAGAGCTTAGAGGGGGGAATAGTCCCTTAAGAGCTGAGAGGGGGAAATAGTGCTTTAAGAGCTGAGAGGGGGAATAGTGCCTTAAGAGCTGAGAGGGGGGGAATAGTGCCATAAAAGCTGAGAGGGGGGAATAGTGTCATAAGAACTGAGAGGGGGAATAGTGCCATAAGGGCTGAGAGGGGGGAATAGTGCCATGAGAGCTTAGAGGGGGGAATAGGCCCTTAAGAGCTGAGAGGGGGGAATAGTGCCATAAGGGCTGAGAGGGGGGAATAGTGCCATGAGAGCTTAGAGGGGGGAATAGGCCCTTAAGAGCTGAGAGGGGGGAATAGTGCCATAAGGGCTGAGAGGGGGGAATAGTCCCTTAAGAGCTGAGAGGGGGGAATAGTGCCTTAAGAGCTGAGAGGGGGGAATAGTGCCATACAAGCTGAGAGGGGGAATAGTGTCATAAGAGCTGAGAGGGGGAAAAGTCCCTTAAGAGCTGAGAGGGGGGAATAGTGCAATAAGAGCTTAGAGGGGGGAATAGTCCCTTAAGAGCTGAGAGGGGGAAATAGTGCTTTAAGGGCTGAGAGGGGGGAATAGTGCCATAAGGGCTGAGAGGGGGGAATAGTGTCATAAGGGCTGAGAGGGGGGAATAGTGCAATAAGAGCTGAGAGGGGGGAAAAGTGCCATAAGGGCTGAGAGGGGGGAATACTGCCATAAGAGCTTAGAGGGGGGAATAGTCCCTTAAGAGCTCAGAGCGGGGAATAGTGCCATAAGGGCTGAGAGGGGGGAATAGTGCAATAAGAGCTGAGAGGGGAGAATAGTCCCTTAAGAGCTCAGAGCGGGGAATAGTGCCATAAGGGCTGAGAGGGGGGAATAGTGCAATAAGAGCTGAGAGGGGGGAAAAGTGCCATAAGGGCTTAGAGGGGGGAATAGTGCCTTAAGAGCTGAGAGGGGAGAATAGTGCCTTAAGAGCTGAGAGGGGGGAATAGTGCCATTACAGCTTAGAGGGGGGAATAGTCCCTTAAGAGTTGAGAGGGGGGAATAGTGCCTTAAGAGCTGAGAGGGGGAATAGTGCCTTAAGAGCTGAGAGGGGGGAATAGTGCCATATGAGCTGAGAGGGGGGAATAGTGCCTTAAGAGCTGAGAGGGGGGAATAGTGCCATAAAAGCTGAGAGGGGGGAATAGTGTCATAAGAGCTGAGATGGGGAATAGTGCCATAAGGGCTGAGAGGGGGGAATAGTGCCTTAAGAGCTGAGAGGGGAGAAGAGTGCCTTAAGAGCTGAGAGGGGGGAATAGTGCAAGAGCTGAGAGGGGGGAATAGTGCCATAAGAGCTTAGAGGGGGAATAGTCCCTTAAGAGCTGAGAGGGGGGAATAGCGCCATAAGGGCTGAGAGGGGGGAATAGTGCCTTAAGAGCTGAGAGGGGAGAATAGTGCCTTAAGAGCTGAGAGGGGGGAATAGTGCAATAAGAGCTGAGAGGGGGGAATAGTGCCATAAGGGCTTAAAGGGGAGAATAGTGCCTTAAGAGCTGAGAGGGGGGAATAGTGCCATAAGACCTGAGAGGGGGGAATAGTGCCATAAGAGCTTAGAGGGGGGAATATTCCCTTAAGAGCTGAGAGGGGGAAATAGTGCTTTAAGAGCTGAGAGGGGGAATAGTGCCTTAAGAGCTGAGAGGGGGGGAATAGTGCCATAAGAGCTGAGAGGGGGAATAGTGTCATTAGACCTGAGAGGGGGGAATAGTGCCATAAGAGCTGAGAGGGGGGGAATATTGACTTAAGAGCTGAGAGGGGGGAATAGTGCCTTAAGAGCTGAGAGGGGGAATAGTGCCTTAAGAGCTGAGAGGGGGGAATAGTGTCATAAGAGCTGAGAGGGGGAATAGTGCCATAAGTGCTGAGAGGGGGGAATAGTGCCATAAGGGCTGAGAGTGGTGAATAGTGCCTTAAGAGCTGAGAGGGGGGGATAGTGCCATACAAGCTGAGAGGGGGAATAGTGTCATAAGAGCTGAGAGGGGGAAAAGTCCCTTAAGAGCTGAGAGGGGGGAATAGTGCAATAAGAGCTGAGAGGGGGGAATAGTGCCATAAGGGCTTAGAGGGGGAATAGTGCCTTAAGAGCTGAGATGGGGGAATAGTGCCTTAAGAGCTGAGAGGGGGGAATAGTGCCATAAGGGCTGAGAGGGGGAATAGTGCAATAAGTGCTGAGAGGGGGGAATCGTGCCATAAGGGCTGAGAGGGGGGAATAGTGCCATAAGGGCTGAGAGGGGGAATAGTGCCTTAAGAGCTGAGAGGGGGAATAGCGCCATAAGGGCTGAGAGGGGGGAATAGTGCCTTAAGAGCTGAGAGGGGGGAATAGTGCCTTAAGAGCTGAGAGGGGAGAATAGTGCCTTAAGAGCTGAGAGGGGGAATAGTGACATAAGGGCTGAGAGGGGGGAATAGTGCCATAAGAGCTGAGAGGGGGGAATAGTGTCTTAGGAGCTGAGAGGGGGAATAGCGCCATAAGGGCTGAGAGGGGGGAATAGTGCCTTAAGAGCTGAGAGGGGGGAATAGTGCCTTAAGAGCTGAAAGGGGAGAATAGTGCCTTAAGAGCTGAGAGGGGGAATAGTGCCATAAGGGCTGAGAGGGGGGAATAGTCCCTTAAGAGCTGAGAGGGGGGAATAGTGCCATAAGGGCTGAGAGGGGGGAATAGTGCAATAAGACCTGAGAGGAGGGAAAAGTGCCATAAGGGCTGAGAGGGGGGAATAGTGCCTTAAGAGCTGAGAGGGGGGAATAGTGCCATAAGGGCTTTGAGGGGGGAATAGTGCCATAAGAGCTGAGAGGGGGGAATAGTGCCATAAGGGCTGAGAGGGGGGAATAGTGCAATAAGACCTGAGAGGAGGGAAAAGTGCCATAAGGGCTGAGAGGGGGGAATAGTGCCTTAAGAGCTGAGAGGGGGGAATAGTGCCATAAGGGCTGAGAGGGGGGAATAGTCCCTTAAGAGCTGAGAGGGGGGAATAGTGCCATAAGGGCTAAGAGGGGGGAATAGTGCAATAAGACCTGAGAGGAGGGAAAAGTGCCATAAGGGCTGAGAGGGGGGAATAGTGCCATAAGAGCTGAGAGGGGGGAATAGTGACTTAAGAGCTGAGAGGGGGAATAGTGCCATAAGGGCTGAGAGGGGCGAATAGTGCCATAAGGGCTGAGAGGGGGGAATAGTGCCTTAAGAGCTGAGAGGGGGGAATAGTGCCATAAAAGCTGAGAGGGGGGAATAGTGTCATAAGAGCTGAGAAGGGGAATAGTGCCATAAGGGCTGAGAGGGGGGAATAGTGCCTTAAGAGATGAGAGGGGAGAATAGTGCCTTTAGAGCTGAGAGGGGGGAATAGTGCAATAAGAGCTGAGAGGGGGGAATAGTGCCATAAGGGCTTAAAGGGGGGAGTGGTGCCTTAAGAGCTGAGAGGGGAGAATAGTGCCATAAGAGCTGAGAGGGGGAATAGTGCCATAAAAGCTGAGAGGGGGGAATAGTGTCATAAGAGCTGAGAGGGGGAATAGTGCCATAAGGGCTGAGAGGGGGGAATAGTGCCTTAAGAGCTGAGAGGGGGGAATAGTGCCATAAAAGCTGAGAGGGGGGAATAGTGTCATAAGAGCTGAGAGGGGAGAATAGTCCCTTAAGAGCTGAGAGGGGGGATAGTGCAATAAGAGCTGAGAGGGGGGAATAGTGCCATAAGGGCTTAGAGGGGGGAATAGTGCCTTAAGAGCTGAGAGGGGAGAATAGTGCCTTAAGAGCTGAGAGGGGGAATAGTGCCATAATACCTGAGAGGGGGGAATAGTGCCTTAAGAGCTGAGAGGGGAGAATAGTGCCTTAAGAGCTGAGAGGGGGGAATAGTGCTTAAATAGATGAGAGGGGGGAATAGTGCCTTAAGAGCTGAGAGGGGAGAATAGTGCCTTAAGAGCTGAGAGGGGGGAATAGTGCTTAAATAGCTGAGAGGGGGGAATAGTGCCATAAGAGCTTAGAGGGGGGAATAGTGCCATAAGGGCCTAGAGGGGGGAATAGTGCCTTAAGAGCTGAGAGGGGAGAATAGTGCCTTAAGAGCTGAGAGGGGGGAATAGTGCCATAAGACCTGAGAGGGGGGAATAGTGCAATAAGAGCTGAGAGGGGGAATATTGTCATAAGAGCTGAGAGGGGGGAATAGTGACTTAGGAGCTGAGAGGGGGGAATAGTGCCTTAAGAGCTGAGAGGGGGGAATAGTGCCTTAAGAGCTGAGAGGGGGAATAGCGCCATAAGGGCTGAGAGGGGGGAATAGTGCCTTAAGAGCTGAGAGGGGGGAATAGTGCCTTAAGAGCTGAAAGGGGAGAATAGTGCCTTAAGAGCTGAGAGGGGGAATAGTGCCATAAGGGCTGAGAGGGGGGAATAGTCCCTTAAGAGCTGAGAGGGGGGAATAGTGCCATAAGGGCTGAGAGGGGGGAATAGTGCAATAAGACCTGAGAGGAGGGAAAAGTGCCATAAGGGCTGAGAGGGGGGAATAGTGCCTTAAGAGCTGAGAGGGGGGAATAGTGCCATAAGGGCTTTGAGGGGGGAATAGTGCCATAAGAGCTGAGAGGGGGGAATAGTGCCATAAGGGCTGAGAGGGGGGAATAGTGCAATAAGACCTGAGAGGAGGGAAAAGTGCCATAAGGGCTGAGAGGGGGGAATAGTGCCTTAAGAGCTGAGAGGGGGGAATAGTGCCATAAGGGCTGAGAGGGGGGAATAGTCCCTTAAGAGCTGAGAGGGGGGAATAGTGCCATAAGGGCTAAGAGGGGGGAATAGTGCAATAAGACCTGAGAGGAGGGAAAAGTGCCATAAGGGCTGAGAGGGGGGAATAGTGCCATAAGAGCTGAGAGGGGGGAATAGTGACTTAAGAGCTGAGAGGGGGAATAGTGCCATAAGGGCTGAGAGGGGCGAATAGTGCCATAAGGGCTGAGAGGGGGGAATAGTGCCTTAAGAGCTGAGAGGGGGGAATAGTGCCATAAAAGCTGAGAGGGGGGAATAGTGTCATAAGAGCTGAGAAGGGGAATAGTGCCATAAGGGCTGAGAGGGGGGAATAGTGCCTTAAGAGATGAGAGGGGAGAATAGTGCCTTTAGAGCTGAGAGGGGGGAATAGTGCAATAAGAGCTGAGAGGGGGGAATAGTGCCATAAGGGCTTAAAGGGGGGAGTGGTGCCTTAAGAGCTGAGAGGGGAGAATAGTGCCATAAGAGCTGAGAGGGGGAATAGTGCCATAAAAGCTGAGAGGGGGGAATAGTGTCATAAGAGCTGAGAGGGGGAATAGTGCCATAAGGGCTGAGAGGGGGGAATAGTGCCTTAAGAGCTGAGAGGGGGGAATAGTGCCATAAAAGCTGAGAGGGGGGAATAGTGTCATAAGAGCTGAGAGGGGAGAATAGTCCCTTAAGAGCTGAGAGGGGGGATAGTGCAATAAGAGCTGAGAGGGGGGAATAGTGCCATAAGGGCTTAGAGGGGGGAATAGTGCCTTAAGAGCTGAGAGGGGAGAATAGTGCCTTAAGAGCTGAGAGGGGGAATAGTGCCATAATACCTGAGAGGGGGGAATAGTGCCTTAAGAGCTGAGAGGGGAGAATAGTGCCTTAAGAGCTGAGAGGGGGGAATAGTGCTTAAATAGATGAGAGGGGGGAATAGTGCCTTAAGAGCTGAGAGGGGAGAATAGTGCCTTAAGAGCTGAGAGGGGGGAATAGTGCTTAAATAGCTGAGAGGGGGGAATAGTGCCATAAGAGCTTAGAGGGGGGAATAGTGCCATAAGGGCCAAGAGGGGGGAATAGTGCCTTAAGAGCTGAGAGGGGAGAATAGTGCCTTAAGAGCTGAGAGGGGGGAATAGTGCCATAAGACCTGAGAGGGGGGAATAGTGCAATAAGAGCTGAGAGGGGGAATATTGTCATAAGAGCTGAGAGGGGGGAATAGTGACTTAGGAGCTGAGAGGGGGGAATAGTGCCTTAAGAGCTGAGAGGGGGGAATAGTGCCTTAAGAGCTGAGAGGGGGAATAGTGCCATAAGGGCTGAGAGGGGGGAAAAGTCCCTTAAGAGCTGAGAGGGGGGAATAGTGCCATAAGGGCTGAGAGGGGGGAATAGTGTCATAAGAGCTGAGAGGGGGGAATAGTGCCATAAGGGCTGAGAGGGGGGAATAGTGCCTTAAGAGCTGAGAGGGGGGAATAGTGCCATAAGAGCTTAGAGGGGGGAATAGTCCCTTAAGAGCTGAGAGGGGGGAATAGCGCCATAAGGGCTGAAAGGGGGAATAGTGCCATAAGAGCTGAGAGGGGGGAATAGTGACTTAAGAGCTGAGAGGGGGGAATAGTGCCTTAAGAGCTGAGAGGGGGAATAGTGCTATAAGGGCTGAGGGGGGGAATAGTGCAATAAGAGCTGAGAGGGGGGAATAGTGCCATAAGGGCTGAGAGGGGGGAAAAGTACCTTAAGAGCTGAGAGGGGGGAATAGTGCCATAAAAGCTGAGAGGGGGAATAGTGTCATAAGAGCTGAGAGGGGGAATAGTGCCATAAGGGCTGAGAGGGGGGAATAGTGCCTTAAGAGCTGAGAGGGGAGAATAGTGCCTTAAGAGCTGAGAGGGGGGAATAGTGCAATAAGAGCTGAGAGGGGGGAATAGTGCCATAAGGGCTTAGAGGGTGGAATATTGCCTTAAGAGCTGAGAGGGGGAATAGTGCAATAAGAGCTGAGAGGGGGGAATAGTGCCATAAGGGCTTAGAGGGGGAATAGTGCCTTAAGAGCTGAGAGGGGAGAATAGTGCCATAAGAGCTGAGAGGGGGAATAGTGCCATAAGACCTGAGAGGGGGGAATAGAGCCATAAGAGCTGAGAGGGGGAATAGTGCCATAATAGCTGAGAGGGGGGAAAAGTGACTTAAGAGCTGAGAGGGGGGAATAGTGCCATAAGTGCTGAGAGGGGGGAATAGTGCAATAAGAGCTGAGAGGGGGGAATAGTGCCTTAAGAGTTGAGAGGGGGAATAGTGCCTTAAGAGCTGAGAGGGGTGGAATAGTGCCATAAGGGCTGAGAGGGGGGAATAGTCCCTTAAGAGCTGAGAGGGGGGAATAGTGTCATAAGGGCTGAGAGGGGGGAATAGTGCAATAAGAGCTGAGATGGGGGAAAAGTGCCATAAGGGCTGAGAGGGGGAATAGTGCCTTAAGAGCTGAGAGGGGAAAATAGTGCCTTAAGAGCTGAGAGGGGGGAATAGTGCAATAAGAGCTGAGAGGGGGGAATAGTGCCATAAGGGCTGAGAGGGGGAATAGTGCCATAAGGGCTGAGAGGGGGGAATAGTGCCATAAGGGCTGAGAGGGGGGAATAGTCCCTTAAGAGCTGAGAGGGGGGAATAGTGTCATAAGGGCTGAGAGGGGGGAATAGTGCAATAAGAGCTGAGAGGGGGAATAGTGCCTTAAGAGCTGAGAGGGGGGAATAGTGCCATAAGAGCTTAGAGGGGGAATAGTCCCTTAAGAGCTGAGAGGGGAAAATAGTGCCTTAAGAGCTGAGAGGGGGGAATAGTGCAATAAGAGCTGAGAGGGGGGAATAGTGCCATAAGGGCTGAGAGGGGGAATAGTGCCTTAAGAGCTGAGAGGGGGGAATAGTGCCATAAGGGCTGAGAGGGGGGAATAGTGCCATAAGGGCTGAGAGGGGGGAATAGTGCCATGAGAGCTTAGAGGGGGGAATAGGCCCTTAAGAGCTGAGAGGGGGGAATAGTGCCATAAGGGCTGAGAGGGGGGAATAGTGCCATGAGAGCTTAGAGGGGGGAATAGGCCCTTAAGAGCTGAGAGGGGGGAATAGTGTCATAAGGGCTGAGAGGGGGGAATAGTGCCATAAGGGCTGAGAGGGGGGAATAGTGCCATAAGGGCTGAGAGGGGGGAATAGTGCCATGAGAGCTTAGAGGGGGGAATAGTGCCATAAGGGCTGAGAGGGGGGAATAGTGCCATGAGAGCTTAGAGGGGGGAATAGGCCCTTAAGAGCTGAGAGGGGGGAATAGTGCCATAAGGGCTGAGAGGGGGGAATAGTGCCATAAGAGCTGAGAGGGGGGAATAGTCCCATAAGGGCTGAGAGGGGAGAATAGTCCCTTAGGAGCTGAGAGGGGGGAATTGTGCCATAAGGGCTGAGAGGGGGGAATAGTGTCATAAGAGCTGAGAGGGGGGAATAGTGCCATAAGGGCTGAGAGGGGGAAAAGTGCCTTAAGAGCTGAGAGGGGGGAATAGTGCCATAAGAGCTTAGAGGGGGAATAGTCCCTTAAGAGCTGAGAGGGGGGAATAGCGCCATAAGGGCTGAGAGTGGGGAATAGTGCCATAAGAGCTGAGAGGGGGGGAATAGTGACTTAAGAGCTGAGAGGGGGAATAGTGCCATAAGGGCTGAGAGGGGGGAATAGTGCCTTAAGAGTTGAGAGGGGGAATAGTGCCTTAAGAGCTGAGAGGGGGGAATAGTGCCATAAGGGCTGAGAGGGGGGAATAGTCCCTTAAGAGCTGAGAGGGGGGAATAGTGTCATAAGGGCTGAGAGGGGGGAATAGTGCAATAAGAGCTGAGATGGGGGAAAAGTGCCATAAGGGCTGAGAGGGGGAATAGTGCCTTAAGAGCTGAGAGGGGAAAATAGTGCCTTAAGAGCTGAGAGGGGGGAATAGTGCAATAAGAGCTGAGAGGGGGGAATAGTGCCATAAGGGCTGAGAGGGGGAATAGTGCCATAAGGGCTGAGAGGGGGGAATAGTGCCATAAGGGCTGAGAGGGGGGAATAGTCCCTTAAGAGCTGAGAGGGGGAATAGCGCCATTAGGGCTGAGAGTGGGGAATAGTGCCATAAGAGCTGAGAGGGGGGGAATAGTGACTTAAGAGCTGAGAGGGGGAATAGTGCCATAATGGCTGAGAGGGGGGAATAGTGCCTTAAGAGTTGAGAGGGGGAATAGTGCCTTAAGAGCTGAGAGGGGGGGAATAGTGCCATAAGGGCTGAGAGGGGGAATAGTCCCTTAAGAGCTGAGAGGGGGGAATAGTGTCATAAGGGCTGAGAGGGGGGAATAGTGCAATAAGAGCTGAGATGGGGGAAAAGTGCCATAAGGGCTGAGAGGGGGAATAGTGCCTTAAGAGCTGAGAGGGGAAAATAGTGCCTTAAGAGCTGAGAGGGGAAAATAGTGCCATAAGAGCTGAGAGGGGGGAATAGTGACTTAAGAGCTGAGAGGGGGAATAGTGCCATAAGGGCTGAGAGGGGGAATAGTGCCATAAGGGCTGAGAGGGGGGAATAGTGCCTTAAGAGCTGAGAGGGGGAATAGTGCCTTAAGAGCTGAGAGGGGGGGAATAGTGCCATAAGGGCTGAGAGGGGGGAATAGTCCCTTAAGAGCTGAGAGGGGGGAATAGTGTCATAAGGGCTGAGAGGGGGGAATAGTGCAATAAGAGCTGAGATGGGGGAAAAGTGCCATAAGGGCTGAGAGGGGGGAATAGTACCTTAAGAGCTGAGAGGGGAGAATAGTGCCTTAAGAGCTGAGAGGGGGGAATAGTGCAATAAGAGCTGAGAGGGGGGAAAAGTGCCATAAGGGCTGAGAGGGGGGAATAGTGCAATAAGAGCTGAGAGGGGGAATAGTGCCTTAAGAGCTGAGAGGCGAGAATAGTGCCTTAAGAGCTGAGAGGGGGGAATACTGCCATAAGAGCTTAGAGGGGGGAATAGTCCCTTAAGAGCTGAGAGGGGGGAATAGTGCCTTAAGAGCTGAGAGGGGGGAATAGTGCCATAAGGGCTGAGAGGGGGGAATAGTCCCTTAAGAGCTGAGAGGGGGGAATAGTGCCTTAAGAGCTGAGAGGGGGGAATAGTGCCATACAAGCTGAGAGGGGGAATAGTGTCATAAGAGCTGAGAGGGGGAAAAGTCCCTTAAGAGCTGAGAGGGGGGAATAGTGCAATAAGAGCTTAGAGGGGGGAATAGTCCCTTAAGAGCTGAGAGGGGGAAATAGTGCTTTAAGAGCTGAGAGGGGGAATAGTGCCTTAAGAGCTGAGAGGGGGGGAATAGTGCCATAAAAGCTGAGAGGGGGGAATAGTGTCATAAGAACTGAGAGGGGGAATAGTGCCATAAGGGCTGAGAGGGGGGAATAGTGCCATGAGAGCTTAGAGGGGGGAATAGGCCCTTAAGAGCTGAGAGGGGGGAATAGTGCCATAAGGGCTGAGAGGGGGGAATAGTGCCATGAGAGCTTAGAGGGGGGAATAGGCCCTTAAGAGCTGAGAGGGGGGAATAGTGCCATAAGGGCTGAGAGGGGGGAATAGTCCCTTAAGAGCTGAGAGGGGGGAATAGTGCCTTAAGAGCTGAGAGGGGGGAATAGTGCCATACAAGCTGAGAGGGGGAATAGTGTCATAAGAGCTGAGAGGGGGAAAAGTCCCTTAAGAGCTGAGAGGGGGGAATAGTGCAATAAGAGCTTAGAGGGGGGAATAGTCCCTTAAGAGCTGAGAGGGGGAAATAGTGCTTTAAGAGCTGAGAGGGGGGAATAGTGCCATAAGGGCTGAGAGGGGGAATAGTGCCTTAAGAGCTGAGAGGGGGGAATAGTGCCATAAGGGCTGAGAGGGGGGAATAGTGCCATAAGGGCTGAGAGGGGGGAATAGTGCCATGAGAGCTTAGAGGGGGGAATAGGCCCTTAAGAGCTGAGAGGGGGGAATAGTGCCATAAGGGCTGAGAGGGGGGAATAGTGCCATGAGAGCTTAGAGGGGGGAATAGGCCCTTAAGAGCTGAGAGGGGGGAATAGTGTCATAAGGGCTGAGAGGGGGGAATAGTGCCATAAGGGCTGAGAGGGGGGAATAGTGCCATAAGGGCTGAGAGGGGGGAATAGTGCCATGAGAGCTTAGAGGGGGGAATAGTGCCATAAGGGCTGAGAGGGGGGAATAGTGCCATGAGAGCTTAGAGGGGGGAATAGGCCCTTAAGAGCTGAGAGGGGGGAATAGTGCCATAAGGGCTGAGAGGGGGGAATAGTGCCATAAGAGCTGAGAGGGGGGAATAGTCCCATAAGGGCTGAGAGGGGAGAATAGTCCCTTAGGAGCTGAGAGGGGGGAATTGTGCCATAAGGGCTGAGAGGGGGGAATAGTGTCATAAGAGCTGAGAGGGGGGAATAGTGCCATAAGGGCTGAGAGGGGGAAAAGTGCCTTAAGAGCTGAGAGGGGGGAATAGTGCCATAAGAGCTTAGAGGGGGAATAGTCCCTTAAGAGCTGAGAGGGGGGAATAGCGCCATAAGGGCTGAGAGTGGGGAATAGTGCCATAAGAGCTGAGAGGGGGGGAATAGTGCCTTAAGAGTTGAGAGGGGGAATAGTGCCTTAAGAGCTGAGAGGGGTGGAATAGTGCCATAAGGGCTGAGAGGGGGGAATAGTCCCTTAAGAGCTGAGAGGGGGGAATAGTGTCATAAGGGCTGAGAGGGGGGAATAGTGCAATAAGAGCTGAGATGGGGGAAAAGTGCCATAAGGGCTGAGAGGGGGAATAGTGCCTTAAGAGCTGAGAGGGGAAAATAGTGCCTTAAGAGCTGAGAGGGGGGAATAGTGCAATAAGAGCTGAGAGGGGGGAATAGTGCCATAAGGGCTGAGAGGGGGAATAGTGCCATAAGGGCTGAGAGGGGGGAATAGTGCCATAAGGGCTGAGAGGGGGGAATAGTCCCTTAAGAGCTGAGAGGGGGGAATAGTGTCATAAGGGCTGAGAGGGGGGAATAGTGCAATAAGAGCTGAGAGGGGGAATAGTGCCTTAAGAGCTGAGAGGGGGGAATAGTGCCATAAGAGCTTAGAGGGGGAATAGTCCCTTAAGAGCTGAGAGGGGAAAATAGTGCCTTAAGAGCTGAGAGGGGGGAATAGTGCAATAAGAGCTGAGAGGGGGGAATAGTGCCATAAGGGCTGAGAGGGGGAATAGTGCCTTAAGAGCTGAGAGGGGGGAATAGTGCCATAAGGGCTGAGAGGGGGGAATAGTGCCATAAGGGCTGAGAGGGGGGAATAGTGCCATGAGAGCTTAGAGGGGGGAATAGGCCCTTAAGAGCTGAGAGGGGGGAATAGTGCCATAAGGGCTGAGAGGGGGGAATAGTGCCATGAGAGCTTAGAGGGGGGAATAGGCCCTTAAGAGCTGAGAGGGGGGAATAGTGTCATAAGGGCTGAGAGGGGGGAATAGTGCCATAAGGGCTGAGAGGGGGGAATAGTGCCATAAGGGCTGAGAGGGGGGAATAGTGCCATGAGAGCTTAGAGGGGGGAATAGTGCCATAAGGGCTGAGAGGGGGGAATAGTGCCATGAGAGCTTAGAGGGGGGAATAGGCCCTTAAGAGCTGAGAGGGGGGAATAGTGCCATAAGGGCTGAGAGGGGGGAATAGTGCCATAAGAGCTGAGAGGGGGGAATAGTCCCATAAGGGCTGAGAGGGGAGAATAGTCCCTTAGGAGCTGAGAGGGGGGAATTGTGCCATAAGGGCTGAGAGGGGGGAATAGTGTCATAAGAGCTGAGAGGGGGGAATAGTGCCATAAGGGCTGAGAGGGGGAAAAGTGCCTTAAGAGCTGAGAGGGGGGAATAGTGCCATAAGAGCTTAGAGGGGGAATAGTCCCTTAAGAGCTGAGAGGGGGGAATAGCGCCATAAGGGCTGAGAGTGGGGAATAGTGCCATAAGAGCTGAGAGGGGGGGAATAGTGACTTAAGAGCTGAGAGGGGGAATAGTGCCATAAGGGCTGAGAGGGGGGAATAGTGCCTTAAGAGTTGAGAGGGGGAATAGTGCCTTAAGAGCTGAGAGGGGGGAATAGTGCCATAAGGGCTGAGAGGGGGGAATAGTCCCTTAAGAGCTGAGAGGGGGGAATAGTGTCATAAGGGCTGAGAGGGGGGAATAGTGCAATAAGAGCTGAGATGGGGGAAAAGTGCCATAAGGGCTGAGAGGGGGAATAGTGCCTTAAGAGCTGAGAGGGGAAAATAGTGCCTTAAGAGCTGAGAGGGGGGAATAGTGCAATAAGAGCTGAGAGGGGGGAATAGTGCCATAAGGGCTGAGAGGGGGAATAGTGCCATAAGGGCTGAGAGGGGGGAATAGTGCCATAAGGGCTGAGAGGGGGGAATAGTCCCTTAAGAGCTGAGAGGGGGAATAGCGCCATTAGGGCTGAGAGTGGGGAATAGTGCCATAAGAGCTGAGAGGGGGGGAATAGTGACTTAAGAGCTGAGAGGGGGAATAGTGCCATAATGGCTGAGAGGGGGGAATAGTGCCTTAAGAGTTGAGAGGGGGAATAGTGCCTTAAGAGCTGAGAGGGGGGGAATAGTGCCATAAGGGCTGAGAGGGGGAATAGTCCCTTAAGAGCTGAGAGGGGGGAATAGTGTCATAAGGGCTGAGAGGGGGGAATAGTGCAATAAGAGCTGAGATGGGGGAAAAGTGCCATAAGGGCTGAGAGGGGGAATAGTGCCTTAAGAGCTGAGAGGGGAAAATAGTGCCTTAAGAGCTGAGAGGGGAAAATAGTGCCATAAGAGCTGAGAGGGGGGAATAGTGACTTAAGAGCTGAGAGGGGGAATAGTGCCATAAGGGCTGAGAGGGGGAATAGTGCCATAAGGGCTGAGAGGGGGGAATAGTGCCTTAAGAGCTGAGAGGGGGAATAGTGCCTTAAGAGCTGAGAGGGGGGGAATAGTGCCATAAGGGCTGAGAGGGGGGAATAGTCCCTTAAGAGCTGAGAGGGGGGAATAGTGTCATAAGGGCTGAGAGGGGGGAATAGTGCAATAAGAGCTGAGATGGGGGAAAAGTGCCATAAGGGCTGAGAGGGGGGAATAGTACCTTAAGAGCTGAGAGGGGAGAATAGTGCCTTAAGAGCTGAGAGGGGGGAATAGTGCAATAAGAGCTGAGAGGGGGGAAAAGTGCCATAAGGGCTGAGAGGGGGGAATAGTGCAATAAGAGCTGAGAGGGGGAATAGTGCCTTAAGAGCTGAGAGGCGAGAATAGTGCCTTAAGAGCTGAGAGGGGGGAATACTGCCATAAGAGCTTAGAGGGGGGAATAGTCCCTTAAGAGCTGAGAGGGGGGAATAGTGCCTTAAGAGCTGAGAGGGGGGAATAGTGCCATAAGGGCTGAGAGGGGGGAATAGTCCCTTAAGAGCTGAGAGGGGGGAATAGTGCCTTAAGAGCTGAGAGGGGGGAATAGTGCCATACAAGCTGAGAGGGGGAATAGTGTCATAAGAGCTGAGAGGGGGAAAAGTCCCTTAAGAGCTGAGAGGGGGGAATAGTGCAATAAGAGCTTAGAGGGGGGAATAGTCCCTTAAGAGCTGAGAGGGGGAAATAGTGCTTTAAGAGCTGAGAGGGGGAATAGTGCCTTAAGAGCTGAGAGGGGGGGAATAGTGCCATAAAAGCTGAGAGGGGGGAATAGTGTCATAAGAACTGAGAGGGGGAATAGTGCCATAAGGGCTGAGAGGGGGGAATAGTGCCATGAGAGCTTAGAGGGGGGAATAGGCCCTTAAGAGCTGAGAGGGGGGAATAGTGCCATAAGGGCTGAGAGGGGGGAATAGTGCCATGAGAGCTTAGAGGGGGGAATAGGCCCTTAAGAGCTGAGAGGGGGGAATAGTGCCATAAGGGCTGAGAGGGGGGAATAGTCCCTTAAGAGCTGAGAGGGGGGAATAGTGCCTTAAGAGCTGAGAGGGGGGAATAGTGCCATACAAGCTGAGAGGGGGAATAGTGTCATAAGAGCTGAGAGGGGGAAAAGTCCCTTAAGAGCTGAGAGGGGGGAATAGTGCAATAAGAGCTTAGAGGGGGGAATAGTCCCTTAAGAGCTGAGAGGGGGAAATAGTGCTTTAAGAGCTGAGAGGGGGGAATAGTGCCATAAGGGCTGAGAGGGGGAATAGTGCCTTAAGAGCTGAGAGGGGGGAATAGTGCCATAAGGGCTGAGAGGGGGGAATAGTGCCATAAGGGCTGAGAGGGGGGAATAGTGCCATGAGAGCTTAGAGGGGGGAATAGGCCCTTAAGAGCTGAGAGGGGGGAATAGTGCCATAAGGGCTGAGAGGGGGGAATAGTGCCATGAGAGCTTAGAGGGGGGAATAGGCCCTTAAGAGCTGAGAGGGGGGAATAGTGTCATAAGGGCTGAGAGGGGGGAATAGTGCCATAAGGGCTGAGAGGGGGGAATAGTGCCATAAGGGCTGAGAGGGGGGAATAGTGCCATGAGAGCTTAGAGGGGGGAATAGTGCCATAAGGGCTGAGAGGGGGGAATAGTGCCATGAGAGCTTAGAGGGGGGAATAGGCCCTTAAGAGCTGAGAGGGGGGAATAGTGCCATAAGGGCTGAGAGGGGGGAATAGTGCCATAAGAGCTGAGAGGGGGGAATAGTCCCATAAGGGCTGAGAGGGGAGAATAGTCCCTTAGGAGCTGAGAGGGGGGAATTGTGCCATAAGGGCTGAGAGGGGGGAATAGTGTCATAAGAGCTGAGAGGGGGGAATAGTGCCATAAGGGCTGAGAGGGGGAAAAGTGCCTTAAGAGCTGAGAGGGGGGAATAGTGCCATAAGAGCTTAGAGGGGGAATAGTCCCTTAAGAGCTGAGAGGGGGGAATAGCGCCATAAGGGCTGAGAGTGGGGAATAGTGCCATAAGAGCTGAGAGGGGGGGAATAGTGACTTAAGAGCTGAGAGGGGGAATAGTGCCATAAGGGCTGAGAGGGGGGAATAGTGCCTTAAGAGTTGAGAGGGGGAATAGTGCCTTAAGAGCTGAGAGGGGGGAATAGTGCCATAAGGGCTGAGAGGGGGGAATAGTCCCTTAAGAGCTGAGAGGGGGGAATAGTGTCATAAGGGCTGAGAGGGGGGAATAGTGCAATAAGAGCTGAGATGGGGGAAAAGTGCCATAAGGGCTGAGAGGGGGAATAGTGCCTTAAGAGCTGAGAGGGGAAAATAGTGCCTTAAGAGCTGAGAGGGGGGAATAGTGCAATAAGAGCTGAGAGGGGGGAATAGTGCCATAAGGGCTGAGAGGGGGAATAGTGCCATAAGGGCTGAGAGGGGGGAATAGTGCCATAAGGGCTGAGAGGGGGGAATAGTCCCTTAAGAGCTGAGAGGGGGAATAGCGCCATTAGGGCTGAGAGTGGGGAATAGTGCCATAAGAGCTGAGAGGGGGGGAATAGTGACTTAAGAGCTGAGAGGGGGAATAGTGCCATAATGGCTGAGAGGGGGGAATAGTGCCTTAAGAGTTGAGAGGGGGAATAGTGCCTTAAGAGCTGAGAGGGGGGGAATAGTGCCATAAGGGCTGAGAGGGGGAATAGTCCCTTAAGAGCTGAGAGGGGGGAATAGTGTCATAAGGGCTGAGAGGGGGGAATAGTGCAATAAGAGCTGAGATGGGGGAAAAGTGCCATAAGGGCTGAGAGGGGGAATAGTGCCTTAAGAGCTGAGAGGGGAAAATAGTGCCTTAAGAGCTGAGAGGGGAAAATAGTGCCATAAGAGCTGAGAGGGGGGAATAGTGACTTAAGAGCTGAGAGGGGGAATAGTGCCATAAGGGCTGAGAGGGGGAATAGTGCCATAAGGGCTGAGAGGGGGGAATAGTGCCTTAAGAGCTGAGAGGGGGAATAGTGCCTTAAGAGCTGAGAGGGGGGGAATAGTGCCATAAGGGCTGAGAGGGGGGAATAGTCCCTTAAGAGCTGAGAGGGGGGAATAGTGTCATAAGGGCTGAGAGGGGGGAATAGTGCAATAAGAGCTGAGATGGGGGAAAAGTGCCATAAGGGCTGAGAGGGGGGAATAGTACCTTAAGAGCTGAGAGGGGAGAATAGTGCCTTAAGAGCTGAGAGGGGGGAATAGTGCAATAAGAGCTGAGAGGGGGGAAAAGTGCCATAAGGGCTGAGAGGGGGGAATAGTGCAATAAGAGCTGAGAGGGGGAATAGTGCCTTAAGAGCTGAGAGGCGAGAATAGTGCCTTAAGAGCTGAGAGGGGGGAATACTGCCATAAGAGCTTAGAGGGGGGAATAGTCCCTTAAGAGCTGAGAGGGGGGAATAGTGCCTTAAGAGCTGAGAGGGGGGAATAGTGCCATAAGGGCTGAGAGGGGGGAATAGTCCCTTAAGAGCTGAGAGGGGGGAATAGTGCCTTAAGAGCTGAGAGGGGGGAATAGTGCCATACAAGCTGAGAGGGGGAATAGTGTCATAAGAGCTGAGAGGGGGAAAAGTCCCTTAAGAGCTGAGAGGGGGGAATAGTGCAATAAGAGCTTAGAGGGGGGAATAGTCCCTTAAGAGCTGAGAGGGGGAAATAGTGCTTTAAGAGCTGAGAGGGGGAATAGTGCCTTAAGAGCTGAGAGGGGGGGAATAGTGCCATAAAAGCTGAGAGGGGGGAATAGTGTCATAAGAACTGAGAGGGGGAATAGTGCCATAAGGGCTGAGAGGGGGGAATAGTGCCATGAGAGCTTAGAGGGGGGAATAGGCCCTTAAGAGCTGAGAGGGGGGAATAGTGCCATAAGGGCTGAGAGGGGGGAATAGTGCCATAAGAGCTGAGAGGGGGGAATAGTCCCATAAGAGCTGAGAGGGGGGAATAGCGCCATAAGGGCTGAGAGTGGGGAATAGTGCCATAAGAGCTGAGAGGGGGGAATAGTGACTTAAGAGCTGAGAGGGGGAATAGTGCCATAAGGGCTGAGAGGGGGGAATAGTGCCATAAGGGCTGAGAGGGGGGAATAGTGCCATAAGGGCTGAGAGGGGGGAATAGTGCCTTAAGAGTTGAGAGGGGGAATAGTGCCTTAAGAGCTGAGAGGGGGGGAATAGTGCCATAAGGGCTGAGAGGGGGGAATAGTCCCTTAAGAGCTGAGAGGGGGGAATAGTGTCATAAGGGCTGAGAGGGGGGAATAGTGCAATAGGAGCTGAGATGGGGGAAAAGTGCCATAAGGGCTGAGAGGGGGAATAGTGCCTTAAGAGCTGAGAGGGGAAAATAGTGCCTTAAGAGCTGAGAGGGGGGAATAGTGCAATAAGAGCTGAGAGGGGGGAATAGTGCCATAAGGGCTGAGAGGGGGAATAGTGCCTTAAGAGCTGAGAGGGGGGAATAGTGCCATAAGAGCTTAGAGGGGGAATAGTCCCTTAAGAGCTGAGAGGGGGGAATAGCGCCATAAGGGCTGAGAGGGGGGAATAGTGCCATAAGAGCTGAGAGGGGGGAATAGTGACTTAAGAGCTGAGAGGGGGAATAGTGCCATAAGGGCTGAGAGGGGGGAATATTGCCATAAGGGCTGAGAGGGGGGAATAGTTCCTTAAGAGCTGAGAGGGGGGGAATAGTGCCATAAGGGCTGAGAGGGGGGAATAGTCCCTTAAGAGCTGAGAGGGGGGAATAGTGCAATAAGAGCTGAGAGGGGGGAATAGTGCCATAAGGGCTGAGAGGGGGGAATAGTGCCATAAGGGCTGAGAGGGGGGAATAGTGCAATAAGAGCTGAGAGGGGGGAAAAGTGCCATAAGGGCTGAGAGGGGGGAATACTGCCATAAGAGCTTAGAGGGGGGAATAGTCCCTTAAGAGCTCAGAGCGGGGAATAGTGCCATAAGGGCTGAGAGGGGGGAATAGTGCAATAAGAGCTGAGAGGGGAGAATAGTCCCTTAAGAGCTCAGAGCGGGGAATAGTGCCATAAAAGCTGAGAGGGGGGAATAGTGTCATAAGAGCTGAGATGGGGAATAGTGCCATAAGGGCTGAGAGGGGGGAATAGTGCCTTAAGAGCTGAGAGGGGAGAATAGTGCCTTAAGAGCTGAGAGGGGGGAATAGTGCAAGAGCTGAGAGGGGGGAATAGTGCCATAAGAGCTTAGAGGGGGAATAGTCCCTTAAGAGCTGAGAGGGGGGAATAGCGCCATAAGGGCTGAGAGGGGGGAATAGTGCCTTAAGAGCTGAGAGGGGAGAATAGTGCCTTAAGAGCTGAGAGGGGGGAATAGTGCAATAAGAGCTGAGAGGGGGGAATAGTGCCATAAGGGCTTAAAGGGGAGAATAGTGCCTTAAGAGCTGAGAGGGGGGAATAGTGCCATAAGACCTGAGAGGGGGGAATAGTGCCATAAGGGCTGAGAGGGGGAATAGTGCCATAAGGGCTGAGAGGGGGGAATAGTGCCATAAGGGCTGAGAGGGGGGAATAGTCCCTTAAGAGCTGAGAGGGGGAATAGCGCCATTAGGGCTGAGAGTGGGGAATAGTGCCATAAGAGCTGAGAGGGGGGGAATAGTGACTTAAGAGCTGAGAGGGGGAATAGTGCCATAATGGCTGAGAGGGGGGAATAGTGCCTTAAGAGTTGAGAGGGGGAATAGTGCCTTAAGAGCTGAGAGGGGGGGAATAGTGCCATAAGGGCTGAGAGGGGGAATAGTCCCTTAAGAGCTGAGAGGGGGGAATAGTGTCATAAGGGCTGAGAGGGGGGAATAGTGCAATAAGAGCTGAGATGGGGGAAAAGTGCCATAAGGGCTGAGAGGGGGAATAGTGCCTTAAGAGCTGAGAGGGGAAAATAGTGCCTTAAGAGCTGAGAGGGGAAAATAGTGCCATAAGAGCTGAGAGGGGGGAATAGTGACTTAAGAGCTGAGAGGGGGAATAGTGCCATAAGGGCTGAGAGGGGGAATAGTGCCATAAGGGCTGAGAGGGGGGAATAGTGCCTTAAGAGCTGAGAGGGGGAATAGTGCCTTAAGAGCTGAGAGGGGGGGAATAGTGCCATAAGGGCTGAGAGGGGGGAATAGTCCCTTAAGAGCTGAGAGGGGGGAATAGTGTCATAAGGGCTGAGAGGGGGGAATAGTGCAATAAGAGCTGAGATGGGGGAAAAGTGCCATAAGGGCTGAGAGGGGGGAATAGTACCTTAAGAGCTGAGAGGGGAGAATAGTGCCTTAAGAGCTGAGAGGGGGGAATAGTGCAATAAGAGCTGAGAGGGGGGAAAAGTGCCATAAGGGCTGAGAGGGGGGAATAGTGCAATAAGAGCTGAGAGGGGGAATAGTGCCTTAAGAGCTGAGAGGCGAGAATAGTGCCTTAAGAGCTGAGAGGGGGGAATACTGCCATAAGAGCTTAGAGGGGGGAATAGTCCCTTAAGAGCTGAGAGGGGGGAATAGTGCCTTAAGAGCTGAGAGGGGGGAATAGTCCCTTAAGAGCTGAGAGGGGGGAATAGTGCCTTAAGAGCTGAGAGGGGGGAATAGTGCCATACAAGCTGAGAGGGGGAATAGTGTCATAAGAGCTGAGAGGGGGAAAAGTCCCTTAAGAGCTGAGAGGGGGGAATAGTGCAATAAGAGCTTAGAGGGGGGAATAGTCCCTTAAGAGCTGAGAGGGGGAAATAGTGCTTTAAGAGCTGAGAGGGGGAATAGTGCCTTAAGAGCTGAGAGGGGGGGAATAGTGCCATAAAAGCTGAGAGGGGGGAATAGTGTCATAAGAACTGAGAGGGGGAATAGTGCCATAAGGGCTGAGAGGGGGGAATAGTGCCATGAGAGCTTAGAGGGGGGAATAGGCCCTTAAGAGCTGAGAGGGGGGAATAGTGCCATAAGGGCTGAGAGGGGGGAATAGTGCCATAAGAGCTGAGAGGGGGGAATAGTCCCATAAGAGCTGAGAGGGGGGAATAGCGCCATAAGGGCTGAGAGTGGGGAATAGTGCCATAAGAGCTGAGAGGGGGGAATAGTGACTTAAGAGCTGAGAGGGGGAATAGTGCCATAAGGGCTGAGAGGGGGGAATAGTGCCATAAGGGCTGAGAGGGGGGAATAGTGCCATAAGGGCTGAGAGGGGGGAATAGTGCCTTAAGAGTTGAGAGGGGGAATAGTGCCTTAAGAGCTGAGAGGGGGGGAATAGTCCCTTAAGAGCTGAGAGGGGGGAATAGTGTCATAAGGGCTGAGAGGGGGGAATAGTGCAATAGGAGCTGAGATGGGGGAAAAGTGCCATAAGGGCTGAGAGGGGGAATAGTGCCTTAAGAGCTGAGAGGGGAAAATAGTGCCTTAAGAGCTGAGAGGGGGGAATAGTGCAATAAGAGCTGAGAGGGGGGAATAGTGCCATAAGGGCTGAGAGGGGGAATAGTGCCTTAAGAGCTGAGAGGGGGGAATAGTGCCATAAGAGCTTAGAGGGGGAATAGTCCCTTAAGAGCTGAGAGGGGGGAATAGCGCCATAAGGGCTGAGAGGGGGGAATAGTGCCATAAGAGCTGAGAGGGGGGAATAGTGACTTAAGAGCTGAGAGGGGGAATAGTGCCATAAGGGCTGAGAGGGGGGAATATTGCCATAAGGGCTGAGAGGGGGGAATAGTTCCTTAAGAGCTGAGAGGGGGGGAATAGTGCCATAAGGGCTGAGAGGGGGGAATAGTCCCTTAAGAGCTGAGAGGGGGGAATAGTGCAATAAGAGCTGAGAGGGGGGAATAGTGCCATAAGGGCTGAGAGGGGGGAATAGTGCCATAAGGGCTGAGAGGGGGGAATAGTGCAATAAGAGCTGAGAGGGGGGAAAAGTGCCATAAGGGCTGAGAGGGGGGAATACTGCCATAAGAGCTTAGAGGGGGGAATAGTCCCTTAAGAGCTCAGAGCGGGGAATAGTGCCATAAGGGCTGAGAGGGGGGAATAGTGCAATAAGAGCTGAGAGGGGAGAATAGTCCCTTAAGAGCTCAGAGCGGGGAATAGTGCCATAAAAGCTGAGAGGGGGGAATAGTGTCATAAGAGCTGAGATGGGGAATAGTGCCATAAGGGCTGAGAGGGGGGAATAGTGCCTTAAGAGCTGAGAGGGGAGAATAGTGCCTTAAGAGCTGAGAGGGGGGAATAGTGCAAGAGCTGAGAGGGGGGAATAGTGCCATAAGAGCTTAGAGGGGGAATAGTCCCTTAAGAGCTGAGAGGGGGGAATAGCGCCATAAGGGCTGAGAGGGGGGAATAGTGCCTTAAGAGCTGAGAGGGGAGAATAGTGCCTTAAGAGCTGAGAGGGGGGAATAGTGCAATAAGAGCTGAGAGGGGGGAATAGTGCCATAAGGGCTTAAAGGGGAGAATAGTGCCTTAAGAGCTGAGAGGGGGGAATAGTGCCATAAGACCTGAGAGGGGGGAATAGTGCCATAAGAGCTTAGAGGGGGGAATATTCCCTTAAGAGCTGAGAGGGGGAAATAGTGCTTTAAGAGCTGAGAGGGGGAATAGTGCCTTAAGAGCTGAGAGGGGGGGAATAGTGCCATAAGAGCTGAGAGGGGGAATAGTGCCATTAGACCTGAGAGGGGGGAATAGTGCCATAAGAGCTGAGAGGGGGGGAATATTGACTTAAGAGCTGAGAGGGGGGAATAGTGCAATAAGAGCTGAGAGGGGGGAATAGTGCCATAAGGGCTTAGAGGGTGGAATATTGCCTTAAGAGCTGAGAGGGGGAATAGTGCAATAAGAGCTGAGAGGGGGGAATAGTGCCATAAGGGCTTAGAGGGGGAATAGTGCCTTAAGAGCTGAGAGGGGGAATAGTGCTATAAGGGCTGAGGGGGGGAATAGTGCAATAAGAGCTGAGAGGGGGGAATAGTGCCATAAGGGCTGAGAGGGGGGAAAAGTACCTTAAGAGCTGAGAGGGGGGAATAGTGCCATAAAAGCTGAGAGGGGGGAATAGTGTCATAAGAGCTGAGAGGGGGAATAGTGCCATAAGGGCTGAGAGGGGGGAATAGTGCCTTAAGAGCTGAGAGGGGAGAATAGTGCCTTAAGAGCTGAGAGGGGGGAATAGTGCAATAAGAGCTGAGAGGGGGGAATAGTGCCATAAGGGCTTAGAGGGTGGAATATTGCCTTAAGAGCTGAGAGGGGGAATAGTGCAATAAGAGCTGAGAGGGGGGAATAGTGACTTAAGAGCTGAGAGGGGGGAATAGTGCCTTAAGAGCTGAGAGGGGGAATAGTGCTATAAGGGCTGAGGGGGGGAATAGTGCAATAAGAGCTGAGAGGGGGGAATAGTGCCATAAGGGCTGAGAGGGGGGAAAAGTACCTTAAGAGCTGAGAGGGGGGAATAGTGCCATAAAAGCTGAGAGGGGGGAATAGTGTCATAAGAGCTGAGAGGGGGAATAGTGCCATAAGGGCTGAGAGGGGGGAATAGTGCCTTAAGAGCTGAGAGGGGAGAATAGTGCCTTAAGAGCTGAGAGGGGGGAATAGTGCAATAAGAGCTGAGAGGGGGGAATAGTGCCATAAGGGCTTAGAGGGTGGAATATTGCCTTAAGAGCTGAGAGGGGGAATAGTGCAATAAGAGCTGAGAGGGGGGAATAGTGCCATAAGGGCTTAGAGGGGGAATAGTGCCTTACGAGCTGAGAGGGGAGAATAGTGCCATAAGAGCTGAGAGGGGGAATAGTGCCATAAGACCTGAGAGGGGGGAATAGAGCCATAAGAGCTGAGAGGGGGAATAGTGCCATAATAGCTGAGAGGGGGGAAAAGTGACTTAAGAGCTGAGAGGGGGGAATAGTGCCATAAGTGCTGAGAGGGGGGAATAGTGCAATAAGAGCTGAGAGGGGGGAATAGTGCCTTAAGAGTTGAGAGGGGGAATAGTGCCTTAAGAGCTGAGAGGGGTGGAATAGTGCCATAAGGGCTGAGAGGGGGGAATAGTCCCTTAAGAGCTGAGAGGGGGGAATAGTGTCATAAGGGCTGAGAGGGGGGAATAGTGCAATAAGAGCTGAGATGGGGGAAAAGTGCCATAAGGGCTGAGAGGGGGAATAGTGCCTTAAGAGCTGAGAGGGGAAAATAGTGCCTTAAGAGCTGAGAGGGGGGAATAGTGCCTTAAGAGCTGAGAGGGGAAAATAGTGCCATAAGAGCTGAGAGGGGGGAATAGTGACTTAAGAGCTGAGAGGGGGAATAGTGCCATAAGGGCTGAGAGGGGGAATAGTGCCATAAGGGCTGAGAGGGGGGAATAGTGCCTTAAGAGCTGAGAGGGGGAATAGTGCCTTAAGAGCTGAGAGGGGGGGAATAGTGCCATAAGGGCTGAGAGGGGGGAATAGTCCCTTAAGAGCTGAGAGGGGGGAATAGTGTCATAAGGGCTGAGAGGGGGGAATAGTGCAATAAGAGCTGAGATGGGGGAAAAGTGCCATAAGGGCTGAGAGGGGGGAATAGTACCTTAAGAGCTGAGAGGGGAGAATAGTGCCTTAAGAGCTGAGAGGGGGGAATAGTGCAATAAGAGCTGAGAGGGGGGAAAAGTGCCATAAGGGCTGAGAGGGGGGAATAGTGCAATAAGAGCTGAGAGGGGGAATAGTGCCTTAAGAGCTGAGAGGCGAGAATAGTGCCTTAAGAGCTGAGAGGGGGGAATACTGCCATAAGAGCTTAGAGGGGGGAATAGTCCCTTAAGAGCTGAGAGGGGGGAATAGTGCCTTAAGAGCTGAGAGGGGGGAATAGTCCCTTAAGAGCTGAGAGGGGGGAATAGTGCCTTAAGAGCTGAGAGGGGGGAATAGTGCCATACAAGCTGAGAGGGGGAATAGTGTCATAAGAGCTGAGAGGGGGAAAAGTCCCTTAAGAGCTGAGAGGGGGGAATAGTGCAATAAGAGCTTAGAGGGGGGAATAGTCCCTTAAGAGCTGAGAGGGGGAAATAGTGCTTTAAGAGCTGAGAGGGGGAATAGTGCCTTAAGAGCTGAGAGGGGGGGAATAGTGCCATAAAAGCTGAGAGGGGGGAATAGTGTCATAAGAACTGAGAGGGGGAATAGTGCCATAAGGGCTGAGAGGGGGGAATAGTGCCATGAGAGCTTAGAGGGGGGAATAGGCCCTTAAGAGCTGAGAGGGGGGAATAGTGCCATAAGGGCTGAGAGGGGGGAATAGTGCCATAAGAGCTGAGAGGGGGGAATAGTCCCATAAGAGCTGAGAGGGGGGAATAGCGCCATAAGGGCTGAGAGTGGGGAATAGTGCCATAAGAGCTGAGAGGGGGGAATAGTGACTTAAGAGCTGAGAGGGGGAATAGTGCCATAAGGGCTGAGAGGGGGGAATAGTGCCATAAGGGCTGAGAGGGGGGAATAGTGCCATAAGGGCTGAGAGGGGGGAATAGTGCCTTAAGAGTTGAGAGGGGGAATAGTGCCTTAAGAGCTGAGAGGGGGGGAATAGTCCCTTAAGAGCTGAGAGGGGGGAATAGTGTCATAAGGGCTGAGAGGGGGGAATAGTGCAATAGGAGCTGAGATGGGGGAAAAGTGCCATAAGGGCTGAGAGGGGGAATAGTGCCTTAAGAGCTGAGAGGGGAAAATAGTGCCTTAAGAGCTGAGAGGGGGGAATAGTGCAATAAGAGCTGAGAGGGGGGAATAGTGCCATAAGGGCTGAGAGGGGGAATAGTGCCTTAAGAGCTGAGAGGGGGGAATAGTGCCATAAGAGCTTAGAGGGGGAATAGTCCCTTAAGAGCTGAGAGGGGGGAATAGCGCCATAAGGGCTGAGAGGGGGGAATAGTGCCATAAGAGCTGAGAGGGGGGAATAGTGACTTAAGAGCTGAGAGGGGGAATAGTGCCATAAGGGCTGAGAGGGGGGAATATTGCCATAAGGGCTGAGAGGGGGGAATAGTTCCTTAAGAGCTGAGAGGGGGGGAATAGTGCCATAAGGGCTGAGAGGGGGGAATAGTCCCTTAAGAGCTGAGAGGGGGGAATAGTGCAATAAGAGCTGAGAGGGGGGAATAGTGCCATAAGGGCTGAGAGGGGGGAATAGTGCCATAAGGGCTGAGAGGGGGGAATAGTGCAATAAGAGCTGAGAGGGGGGAAAAGTGCCATAAGGGCTGAGAGGGGGGAATACTGCCATAAGAGCTTAGAGGGGGGAATAGTCCCTTAAGAGCTCAGAGCGGGGAATAGTGCCATAAGGGCTGAGAGGGGGGAATAGTGCAATAAGAGCTGAGAGGGGAGAATAGTCCCTTAAGAGCTCAGAGCGGGGAATAGTGCCATAAAAGCTGAGAGGGGGGAATAGTGTCATAAGAGCTGAGATGGGGAATAGTGCCATAAGGGCTGAGAGGGGGGAATAGTGCCTTAAGAGCTGAGAGGGGAGAATAGTGCCTTAAGAGCTGAGAGGGGGGAATAGTGCAAGAGCTGAGAGGGGGGAATAGTGCCATAAGAGCTTAGAGGGGGAATAGTCCCTTAAGAGCTGAGAGGGGGGAATAGCGCCATAAGGGCTGAGAGGGGGGAATAGTGCCTTAAGAGCTGAGAGGGGAGAATAGTGCCTTAAGAGCTGAGAGGGGGGAATAGTGCAATAAGAGCTGAGAGGGGGGAATAGTGCCATAAGGGCTTAAAGGGGAGAATAGTGCCTTAAGAGCTGAGAGGGGGGAATAGTGCCATAAGACCTGAGAGGGGGGAATAGTGCCATAAGAGCTTAGAGGGGGGAATATTCCCTTAAGAGCTGAGAGGGGGAAATAGTGCTTTAAGAGCTGAGAGGGGGAATAGTGCCTTAAGAGCTGAGAGGGGGGGAATAGTGCCATAAGAGCTGAGAGGGGGAATAGTGCCATTAGACCTGAGAGGGGGGAATAGTGCCATAAGAGCTGAGAGGGGGGGAATATTGACTTAAGAGCTGAGAGGGGGGAATAGTGCAATAAGAGCTGAGAGGGGGGAATAGTGCCATAAGGGCTTAGAGGGTGGAATATTGCCTTAAGAGCTGAGAGGGGGAATAGTGCAATAAGAGCTGAGAGGGGGGAATAGTGCCATAAGGGCTTAGAGGGGGAATAGTGCCTTAAGAGCTGAGAGGGGGAATAGTGCTATAAAAGCTGAGAGGGGGGAATAGTGTCATAAGAGCTGAGAGGGGGAATAGTGCCATAAGGGCTGAGAGGGGGGAATAGTGCCTTAAGAGCTGAGAGGGGAGAATAGTGCCTTAAGAGCTGAGAGGGGGGAATAGTGCAATAAGAGCTGAGAGGGGGGAATAGTGCCATAAGGGCTTAGAGGGTGGAATATTGCCTTAAGAGCTGAGAGGGGGAATAGTGCAATAAGAGCTGAGAGGGGGGAATAGTGACTTAAGAGCTGAGAGGGGGGAATAGTGCCTTAAGAGCTGAGAGGGGGAATAGTGCTATAAGGGCTGAGGGGGGGAATAGTGCAATAAGAGCTGAGAGGGGGGAATAGTGCCATAAGGGCTGAGAGGGGGGAAAAGTACCTTAAGAGCTGAGAGGGGGGAATAGTGCCATAAAAGCTGAGAGGGGGGAATAGTGTCATAAGAGCTGAGAGGGGGAATAGTGCCATAAGGGCTGAGAGGGGGGAATAGTGCCTTAAGAGCTGAGAGGGGAGAATAGTGCCTTAAGAGCTGAGAGGGGGGAATAGTGCAATAAGAGCTGAGAGGGGGGAATAGTGCCATAAGGGCTTAGAGGGTGGAATATTGCCTTAAGAGCTGAGAGGGGGAATAGTGCAATAAGAGCTGAGAGGGGGGAATAGTGCCATAAGGGCTTAGAGGGGGAATAGTGCCTTAAGAGCTGAGAGGGGAGAATAGTGCCATAAGAGCTGAGAGGGGGAATAGTGCCATAAGACCTGAGAGGGGGGAATAGAGCCATAAGAGCTGAGAGGGGGAATAGTGCCATAATAGCTGAGAGGGGGGAAAAGTGACTTAAGAGCTGAGAGGGGGGAATAGTGCCATAAGTGCTGAGAGGGGGGAATAGTGCAATAAGAGCTGAGAGGGGGGAATAGTGCCTTAAGAGTTGAGAGGGGGAATAGTGCCTTAAGAGCTGAGAGGGGTGGAATAGTGCCATAAGGGCTGAGAGGGGGGAATAGTCCCTTAAGAGCTGAGAGGGGGGAATAGTGTCATAAGGGCTGAGAGGGGGGAATAGTGCAATAAGAGCTGAGATGGGGGAAAAGTGCCATAAGGGCTGAGAGGGGGAATAGTGCCTTAAGAGCTGAGAGGGGAAAATAGTGCCTTAAGAGCTGAGAGGGGGGAATAGTGCCTTAAGAGCTGAGAGGGGAAAATAGTGCCATAAGAGCTGAGAGGGGGGAATAGTGACTTAAGAGCTGAGAGGGGGAATAGTGCCATAAGGGCTGAGAGGGGGAATAGTGCCATAAGGGCTGAGAGGGGGGAATAGTGCCTTAAGAGCTGAGAGGGGGAATAGTGCCTTAAGAGCTGAGAGGGGGGGAATAGTGCCATAAGGGCTGAGAGGGGGGAATAGTCCCTTAAGAGCTGAGAGGGGGGAATAGTGTCATAAGGGCTGAGAGGGGGGAATAGTGCAATAAGAGCTGAGATGGGGGAAAAGTGCCATAAGGGCTGAGAGGGGGGAATAGTACCTTAAGAGCTGAGAGGGGAGAATAGTGCCTTAAGAGCTGAGAGGGGGGAATAGTGCAATAAGAGCTGAGAGGGGGGAAAAGTGCCATAAGGGCTGAGAGGGGGGAATAGTGCAATAAGAGCTGAGAGGGGGAATAGTGCCTTAAGAGCTGAGAGGCGAGAATAGTGCCTTAAGAGCTGAGAGGGGGGAATACTGCCATAAGAGCTTAGAGGGGGGAATAGTCCCTTAAGAGCTGAGAGGGGGGAATAGTGCCTTAAGAGCTGAGAGGGGGGAATAGTCCCTTAAGAGCTGAGAGGGGGGAATAGTGCCTTAAGAGCTGAGAGGGGGGAATAGTGCCATACAAGCTGAGAGGGGGAATAGTGTCATAAGAGCTGAGAGGGGGAAAAGTCCCTTAAGAGCTGAGAGGGGGGAATAGTGCAATAAGAGCTTAGAGGGGGGAATAGTCCCTTAAGAGCTGAGAGGGGGAAATAGTGCTTTAAGAGCTGAGAGGGGGAATAGTGCCTTAAGAGCTGAGAGGGGGGGAATAGTGCCATAAAAGCTGAGAGGGGGGAATAGTGTCATAAGAACTGAGAGGGGGAATAGTGCCATAAGGGCTGAGAGGGGGGAATAGTGCCATGAGAGCTTAGAGGGGGGAATAGGCCCTTAAGAGCTGAGAGGGGGGAATAGTGCCATAAGGGCTGAGAGGGGGGAATAGTGCCATAAGAGCTGAGAGGGGGGAATAGTCCCATAAGAGCTGAGAGGGGGGAATAGCGCCATAAGGGCTGAGAGTGGGGAATAGTGCCATAAGAGCTGAGAGGGGGGAATAGTGACTTAAGAGCTGAGAGGGGGAATAGTGCCATAAGGGCTGAGAGGGGGGAATAGTGCCATAAGGGCTGAGAGGGGGGAATAGTGCCATAAGGGCTGAGAGGGGGGAATAGTGCCTTAAGAGTTGAGAGGGGGAATAGTGCCTTAAGAGCTGAGAGGGGGGGAATAGTCCCTTAAGAGCTGAGAGGGGGGAATAGTGTCATAAGGGCTGAGAGGGGGGAATAGTGCAATAGGAGCTGAGATGGGGGAAAAGTGCCATAAGGGCTGAGAGGGGGAATAGTGCCTTAAGAGCTGAGAGGGGAAAATAGTGCCTTAAGAGCTGAGAGGGGGGAATAGTGCAATAAGAGCTGAGAGGGGGGAATAGTGCCATAAGGGCTGAGAGGGGGAATAGTGCCTTAAGAGCTGAGAGGGGGGAATAGTGCCATAAGAGCTTAGAGGGGGAATAGTCCCTTAAGAGCTGAGAGGGGGGAATAGCGCCATAAGGGCTGAGAGGGGGGAATAGTGCCATAAGAGCTGAGAGGGGGGAATAGTGACTTAAGAGCTGAGAGGGGGAATAGTGCCATAAGGGCTGAGAGGGGGGAATATTGCCATAAGGGCTGAGAGGGGGGAATAGTTCCTTAAGAGCTGAGAGGGGGGGAATAGTGCCATAAGGGCTGAGAGGGGGGAATAGTCCCTTAAGAGCTGAGAGGGGGGAATAGTGCAATAAGAGCTGAGAGGGGGGAATAGTGCCATAAGGGCTGAGAGGGGGGAATAGTGCCATAAGGGCTGAGAGGGGGGAATAGTGCAATAAGAGCTGAGAGGGGGGAAAAGTGCCATAAGGGCTGAGAGGGGGGAATACTGCCATAAGAGCTTAGAGGGGGGAATAGTCCCTTAAGAGCTCAGAGCGGGGAATAGTGCCATAAGGGCTGAGAGGGGGGAATAGTGCAATAAGAGCTGAGAGGGGAGAATAGTCCCTTAAGAGCTCAGAGCGGGGAATAGTGCCATAAAAGCTGAGAGGGGGGAATAGTGTCATAAGAGCTGAGATGGGGAATAGTGCCATAAGGGCTGAGAGGGGGGAATAGTGCCTTAAGAGCTGAGAGGGGAGAATAGTGCCTTAAGAGCTGAGAGGGGGGAATAGTGCAAGAGCTGAGAGGGGGGAATAGTGCCATAAGAGCTTAGAGGGGGAATAGTCCCTTAAGAGCTGAGAGGGGGGAATAGCGCCATAAGGGCTGAGAGGGGGGAATAGTGCCTTAAGAGCTGAGAGGGGAGAATAGTGCCTTAAGAGCTGAGAGGGGGGAATAGTGCAATAAGAGCTGAGAGGGGGGAATAGTGCCATAAGGGCTTAAAGGGGAGAATAGTGCCTTAAGAGCTGAGAGGGGGGAATAGTGCCATAAGACCTGAGAGGGGGGAATAGTGCCATAAGAGCTTAGAGGGGGGAATATTCCCTTAAGAGCTGAGAGGGGGAAATAGTGCTTTAAGAGCTGAGAGGGGGAATAGTGCCTTAAGAGCTGAGAGGGGGGGAATAGTGCCATAAGAGCTGAGAGGGGGAATAGTGCCATTAGACCTGAGAGGGGGGAATAGTGCCATAAGAGCTGAGAGGGGGGGAATATTGACTTAAGAGCTGAGAGGGGGGAATAGTGCAATAAGAGCTGAGAGGGGGGAATAGTGCCATAAGGGCTTAGAGGGTGGAATATTGCCTTAAGAGCTGAGAGGGGGAATAGTGCAATAAGAGCTGAGAGGGGGGAATAGTGCCATAAGGGCTTAGAGGGGGAATAGTGCCTTAAGAGCTGAGAGGGGGAATAGTGCTATAAGGGCTGAGGGGGGGAATAGTGCAATAAGAGCTGAGAGGGGGGAATAGTGCCATAAGGGCTGAGAGGGGGGAAAAGTACCTTAAGAGCTGAGAGGGGGGAATAGTGCCATAAAAGCTGAGAGGGGGGAATAGTGTCATAAGAGCTGAGAGGGGGAATAGTGCCATAAGGGCTGAGAGGGGGGAATAGTGCCTTAAGAGCTGAGAGGGGAGAATAGTGCCTTAAGAGCTGAGAGGGGGGAATAGTGCAATAAGAGCTGAGAGGGGGGAATAGTGCCATAAGGGCTTAGAGGGTGGAATATTGCCTTAAGAGCTGAGAGGGGGAATAGTGCAATAAGAGCTGAGAGGGGGGAATAGTGACTTAAGAGCTGAGAGGGGGGAATAGTGCCTTAAGAGCTGAGAGGGGGAATAGTGCTATAAGGGCTGAGGGGGGGAATAGTGCAATAAGAGCTGAGAGGGGGGAATAGTGCCATAAGGGCTGAGAGGGGGGAAAAGTACCTTAAGAGCTGAGAGGGGGGAATAGTGCCATAAAAGCTGAGAGGGGGGAATAGTGTCATAAGAGCTGAGAGGGGGAATAGTGCCATAAGGGCTGAGAGGGGGGAATAGTGCCTTAAGAGCTGAGAGGGGAGAATAGTGCCTTAAGAGCTGAGAGGGGGGAATAGTGCAATAAGAGCTGAGAGGGGGGAATAGTGCCATAAGGGCTTAGAGGGTGGAATATTGCCTTAAGAGCTGAGAGGGGGAATAGTGCAATAAGAGCTGAGAGGGGGGAATAGTGCCATAAGGGCTTAGAGGGGGAATAGTGCCTTAAGAGCTGAGAGGGGAGAATAGTGCCATAAGAGCTGAGAGGGGGAATAGTGCCATAAGACCTGAGAGGGGGGAATAGAGCCATAAGAGCTGAGAGGGGGAATAGTGCCATAATAGCTGAGAGGGGGGAAAAGTGACTTAAGAGCTGAGAGGGGGGAATAGTGCCATAAGTGCTGAGAGGGGGGAATAGTGCAATAAGAGCTGAGAGGGGGGAATAGTGCCTTAAGAGTTGAGAGGGGGAATAGTGCCTTAAGAGCTGAGAGGGGTGGAATAGTGCCATAAGGGCTGAGAGGGGGGAATAGTCCCTTAAGAGCTGAGAGGGGGGAATAGTGTCATAAGGGCTGAGAGGGGGGAATAGTGCAATAAGAGCTGAGATGGGGGAAAAGTGCCATAAGGGCTGAGAGGGGGAATAGTGCCTTAAGAGCTGAGAGGGGAAAATAGTGCCTTAAGAGCTGAGAGGGGGGAATAGTGCAATAAGAGCTGAGAGGGGGGAATAGTGCCATAAGGGCTGAGAGGGGGAATAGTGCCATAAGGGCTGAGAGGGGGGAATAGTGCCATAAGGGCTGAGAGGGGGGAATAGTTCCTTAAGAGCTGAGAGGGGGGGAATAGTGCCATAAGGGCTGAGAGGGGGGAATAGTCCCTTAAGAGCTGAGAGGGGGGAATAGTGCAATAAGAGCTGAGAGGGGGGAATAGTGCCATAAGGGCTGAGAGGGGGGAATAGTGCCATAAGGGCTGAGAGGGGGGAATAGTGCAATAAGAGCTGAGAGGGGGGAAAAGTGCCATAAGGGCTGAGAGGGGGGAATACTGCCATAAGAGCTTAGAGGGGGGAATAGTCCCTTAAGAGCTCAGAGCGGGGAATAGTGCCATAAGGGCTGAGAGGGGGGAATAGTGCAATAAGAGCTGAGAGGGGAGAATAGTCCCTTAAGAGCTCAGAGCGGGGAATAGTGCCATAAAAGCTGAGAGGGGGGAATAGTGTCATAAGAGCTGAGATGGGGAATAGTGCCATAAGGGCTGAGAGGGGGGAATAGTGCCTTAAGAGCTGAGAGGGGAGAATAGTGCCTTAAGAGCTGAGAGGGGGGAATAGTGCAAGAGCTGAGAGGGGGGAATAGTGCCATAAGAGCTTAGAGGGGGAATAGTCCCTTAAGAGCTGAGAGGGGGGAATAGCGCCATAAGGGCTGAGAGGGGGGAATAGTGCCTTAAGAGCTGAGAGGGGAGAATAGTGCCTTAAGAGCTGAGAGGGGGGAATAGTGCAATAAGAGCTGAGAGGGGGGAATAGTGCCATAAGGGCTTAAAGGGGAGAATAGTGCCTTAAGAGCTGAGAGGGGGGAATAGTGCCATAAGACCTGAGAGGGGGGAATAGTGCCATAAGAGCTTAGAGGGGGGAATATTCCCTTAAGAGCTGAGAGGGGGAAATAGTGCTTTAAGAGCTGAGAGGGGGAATAGTGCCTTAAGAGCTGAGAGGGGGGGAATAGTGCCATAAGAGCTGAGAGGGGGAATAGTGCCATTAGACCTGAGAGGGGGGAATAGTGCCATAAGAGCTGAGAGGGGGGGAATATTGACTTAAGAGCTGAGAGGGGGGAATAGTGCAATAAGAGCTGAGAGGGGGGAATAGTGCCATAAGGGCTTAGAGGGTGGAATATTGCCTTAAGAGCTGAGAGGGGGAATAGTGCAATAAGAGCTGAGAGGGGGGAATAGTGCCATAAGGGCTTAGAGGGGGAATAGTGCCTTAAGAGCTGAGAGGGGGAATAGTGCTATAAGGGCTGAGGGGGGGAATAGTGCAATAAGAGCTGAGAGGGGGGAATAGTGCCATAAGGGCTGAGAGGGGGGAAAAGTACCTTAAGAGCTGAGAGGGGGGAATAGTGCCATAAAAGCTGAGAGGGGGGAATAGTGTCATAAGAGCTGAGAGGGGGAATAGTGCCATAAGGGCTGAGAGGGGGGAATAGTGCCTTAAGAGCTGAGAGGGGAGAATAGTGCCTTAAGAGCTGAGAGGGGGGAATAGTGCAATAAGAGCTGAGAGGGGGGAATAGTGCCATAAGGGCTTAGAGGGTGGAATATTGCCTTAAGAGCTGAGAGGGGGAATAGTGCAATAAGAGCTGAGAGGGGGGAATAGTGACTTAAGAGCTGAGAGGGGGGAATAGTGCCTTAAGAGCTGAGAGGGGGAATAGTGCTATAAGGGCTGAGGGGGGGAATAGTGCAATAAGAGCTGAGAGGGGGGAATAGTGCCATAAGGGCTGAGAGGGGGGAAAAGTACCTTAAGAGCTGAGAGGGGGGAATAGTGCCATAAAAGCTGAGAGGGGGGAATAGTGTCATAAGAGCTGAGAGGGGGAATAGTGCCATAAGGGCTGAGAGGGGGGAATAGTGCCTTAAGAGCTGAGAGGGGAGAATAGTGCCTTAAGAGCTGAGAGGGGGGAATAGTGCAATAAGAGCTGAGAGGGGGGAATAGTGCCATAAGGGCTTAGAGGGTGGAATATTGCCTTAAGAGCTGAGAGGGGGAATAGTGCAATAAGAGCTGAGAGGGGGGAATAGTGCCATAAGGGCTTAGAGGGGGAATAGTGCCTTAAGAGCTGAGAGGGGAGAATAGTGCCATAAGAGCTGAGAGGGGGAATAGTGCCATAAGACCTGAGAGGGGGGAATAGAGCCATAAGAGCTGAGAGGGGGAATAGTGCCATAATAGCTGAGAGGGGGGAAAAGTGACTTAAGAGCTGAGAGGGGGGAATAGTGCCATAAGTGCTGAGAGGGGGGAATAGTGCAATAAGAGCTGAGAGGGGGGAATAGTGCCTTAAGAGTTGAGAGGGGGAATAGTGCCTTAAGAGCTGAGAGGGGTGGAATAGTGCCATAAGGGCTGAGAGGGGGGAATAGTCCCTTAAGAGCTGAGAGGGGGGAATAGTGTCATAAGGGCTGAGAGGGGGGAATAGTGCAATAAGAGCTGAGATGGGGGAAAAGTGCCATAAGGGCTGAGAGGGGGAATAGTGCCTTAAGAGCTGAGAGGGGAAAATAGTGCCTTAAGAGCTGAGAGGGGGGAATAGTGCAATAAGAGCTGAGAGGGGGGAATAGTGCCATAAGGGCTGAGAGGGGGAATAGTGCCATAAGGGCTGAGAGGGGGGAATAGTGCCATAAGGGCTGAGAGGGGGGAATAGTCCCTTAAGAGCTGAGAGGGGGGAATAGTGTCATAAGGGCTGAGAGGGGGGAATAGTGCAATAAGAGCTGAGAGGGGGAATAGTGCCTTAAGAGCTGAGAGGGGGGAATAGTGCCATAAGAGCTTAGAGGGGGAATAGTCCCTTAAGAGCTGAGAGGGGAAAATAGTGCCTTAAGAGCTGAGAGGGGGGAATAGTGCAATAAGAGCTGAGAGGGGGGAATAGTGCCATAAGGGCTGAGAGGGGGAATAGTGCCTTAAGAGCTGAGAGGGGGGAATAGTGCCATAAGGGCTGAGAGGGGGGAATAGTGCCATAAGGGCTGAGAGGGGGGAATAGTGCCATGAGAGCTTAGAGGGGGGAATAGGCCCTTAAGAGCTGAGAGGGGGGAATAGTGCCATAAGGGCTGAGAGGGGGGAATAGTGCCATGAGAGCTTAGAGGGGGGAATAGGCCCTTAAGAGCTGAGAGGGGGGAATAGTGTCATAAGGGCTGAGAGGGGGGAATAGTGCCATAAGGGCTGAGAGGGGGGAATAGTGCCATAAGGGCTGAGAGGGGGGAATAGTGCCATGAGAGCTTAGAGGGGGGAATAGTGCCATAAGGGCTGAGAGGGGGGAATAGTGCCATGAGAGCTTAGAGGGGGGAATAGGCCCTTAAGAGCTGAGAGGGGGGAATAGTGCCATAAGGGCTGAGAGGGGGGAATAGTGCCATAAGAGCTGAGAGGGGGGAATAGTCCCATAAGGGCTGAGAGGGGAGAATAGTCCCTTAGGAGCTGAGAGGGGGGAATTGTGCCATAAGGGCTGAGAGGGGGGAATAGTGTCATAAGAGCTGAGAGGGGGGAATAGTGCCATAAGGGCTGAGAGGGGGAAAAGTGCCTTAAGAGCTGAGAGGGGGGAAAAGTGACTTAAGAGCTGAGAGGGGGGAATAGTGCCATAAGTGCTGAGAGGGGGGAATAGTGCAATAAGAGCTGAGAGGGGGGAATAGTGCCTTAAGAGTTGAGAGGGGGAATAGTGCCTTAAGAGCTGAGAGGGGTGGAATAGTGCCATAAGGGCTGAGAGGGGGGAATAGTCCCTTAAGAGCTGAGAGGGGGAATAGTGTCATAAGGGCTGAGAGGGGGGAATAGTGCAATAAGAGCTGAGATGGGGGAAAAGTGCCATAAGGGCTGAGAGGGGGAATAGTGCCTTAAGAGCTGAGAGGGGAAAATAGTGCCTTAAGAGCTTAGAGGGGGGGATAGTGCAATAAGAGCTGAGAGGGGGGAATAGTGCCATAAGGGCTGAGAGGGGGAATAGTGCCATAAGGGCTGAGAGGGGGGAATAGTGCCATAAGGGCTGAGAGGGGGGAATAGTCCCTTAAGAGCTGAGAGGGGGGAATAGTGTCATAAGGGCTGAGAGGGGGGAATAGTGCAATAAGAGCTGAGAGGGGGAATAGTGCCTTAAGAGCTGAGAGGGGGGAATAGTGCCATAAGAGCTTAGAGGGGGAATAGTCCCTTAAGAGCTGAGAGGGGAAAATAGTGCCTTAAGAGCTGAGAGGGGGGAATAGTGCAATAAGAGCTGAGAGGGGGGAATAGTGCCATAAGGGCTGAGAGGGGGAATAGTGCCTTAAGAGCTGAGAGGGGGGAATAGTGCCATAAGGGCTGAGAGGGGGGAATAGTGCCATAAGGGCTGAGAGGGGGGAATAGTGCCATGAGAGCTTAGAGGGGGGAATAGGCCCTTAAGAGCTGAGAGGGGGGAATAGTGCCATAAGGGCTGAGAGGGGGGAATAGTGCCATGAGAGCTTAGAGGGGGGAATAGGCCCTTAAGAGCTGAGAGGGGGGAATAGTGTCATAAGGGCTGAGAGGGGGGAATAGTGCCATAAGGGCTGAGAGGGGGGAATAGTGCCATAAGGGCTGAGAGGGGGGAATAGTGCCATGAGAGCTTAGAGGGGGGAATAGTGCCATAAGGGCTGAGAGGGGGGAATAGTGCCATGAGAGCTTAGAGGGGGGAATAGGCCCTTAAGAGCTGAGAGGGGGGAATAGTGCCATAAGGGCTGAGAGGGGGGAATAGTGCCATAAGAGCTGAGAGGGGGGAATAGTCCCATAAGGGCTGAGAGGGGAGAATAGTCCCTTAGGAGCTGAGAGGGGGGAATTGTGCCATAAGGGCTGAGAGGGGGGAATAGTGTCATAAGAGCTGAGAGGGGGGAATAGTGCCATAAGGGCTGAGAGGGGGAAAAGTGCCTTAAGAGCTGAGAGGGGGGAATAGTGCCATAAGAGCTTAGAGGGGGAATAGTCCCTTAAGAGCTGAGAGGGGGGAATAGCGCCATAAGGGCTGAGAGTGGGGAATAGTGCCATAAGAGCTGAGAGGGGGGGAATAGTGACTTAAGAGCTGAGAGGGGGAATAGTGCCATAAGGGCTGAGAGGGGGGAATAGTGCCTTAAGAGTTGAGAGGGGGAATAGTGCCTTAAGAGCTGAGAGGGGGGAATAGTGCCATAAGGGCTGAGAGGGGGGAATAGTCCCTTAAGAGCTGAGAGGGGGGAATAGTGTCATAAGGGCTGAGAGGGGGGAATAGTGCAATAAGAGCTGAGATGGGGGAAAAGTGCCATAAGGGCTGAGAGGGGGAATAGTGCCTTAAGAGCTGAGAGGGGAAAATAGTGCCTTAAGAGCTGAGAGGGGGGAATAGTGCAATAAGAGCTGAGAGGGGGGAATAGTGCCATAAGGGCTGAGAGGGGGAATAGTGCCATAAGGGCTGAGAGGGGGGAATAGTGCCATAAGGGCTGAGAGGGGGGAATAGTCCCTTAAGAGCTGAGAGGGGGAATAGCGCCATTAGGGCTGAGAGTGGGGAATAGTGCCATAAGAGCTGAGAGGGGGGGAATAGTGACTTAAGAGCTGAGAGGGGGAATAGTGCCATAATGGCTGAGAGGGGGGAATAGTGCCTTAAGAGTTGAGAGGGGGAATAGTGCCTTAAGAGCTGAGAGGGGGGAATAGTGCCATAAGGGCTGAGAGGGGGAATAGTCCCTTAAGAGCTGAGAGGGGGGAATAGTGTCATAAGGGCTGAGAGGGGGGAATAGTGCAATAAGAGCTGAGATGGGGGAAAAGTGCCATAAGGGCTGAGAGGGGGAATAGTGCCTTAAGAGCTGAGAGGGGAAAATAGTGCCTTAAGAGCTGAGAGGGGAAAATAGTGCCATAAGAGCTGAGAGGGGGGAATAGTGACTTAAGAGCTGAGAGGGGGAATAGTGCCATAAGGGCTGAGAGGGGGAATAGTGCCATAAGGGCTGAGAGGGGGGAATAGTGCCTTAAGAGCTGAGAGGGGGAATAGTGCCTTAAGAGCTGAGAGGGGGGGAATAGTGCCATAAGGGCTGAGAGGGGGGAATAGTCCCTTAAGAGCTGAGAGGGGGGAATAGTGTCATAAGGGCTGAGAGGGGGGAATAGTGCAATAAGAGCTGAGATGGGGGAAAAGTGCCATAAGGGCTGAGAGGGGGGAATAGTACCTTAAGAGCTGAGAGGGGAGAATAGTGCCTTAAGAGCTGAGAGGGGGGAATAGTGCAATAAGAGCTGAGAGGGGGGAAAAGTGCCATAAGGGCTGAGAGGGGGGAATAGTGCAATAAGAGCTGAGAGGGGGAATAGTGCCTTAAGAGCTGAGAGGCGAGAATAGTGCCTTAAGAGCTGAGAGGGGGGAATACTGCCATAAGAGCTTAGAGGGGGGAATAGTCCCTTAAGAGCTGAGAGGGGGGAATAGTGCCTTAAGAGCTGAGAGGGGGGAATAGTGCCATAAGGGCTGAGAGGGGGGAATAGTCCCTTAAGAGCTGAGAGGGGGGAATAGTGCCTTAAGAGCTGAGAGGGGGGAATAGTGCCATACAAGCTGAGAGGGGGAATAGTGTCATAAGAGCTGAGAGGGGGAAAAGTCCCTTAAGAGCTGAGAGGGGGGAATAGTGCAATAAGAGCTTAGAGGGGGGAATAGTCCCTTAAGAGCTGAGAGGGGGAAATAGTGCTTTAAGAGCTGAGAGGGGGAATAGTGCCTTAAGAGCTGAGAGGGGGGGAATAGTGCCATAAAAGCTGAGAGGGGGGAATAGTGTCATAAGAACTGAGAGGGGGAATAGTGCCATAAGGGCTGAGAGGGGGGAATAGTGCCATGAGAGCTTAGAGGGGGGAATAGGCCCTTAAGAGCTGAGAGGGGGGAATAGTGCCATAAGGGCTGAGAGGGGGGAATAGTGCCATAAGAGCTGAGAGGGGGGAATAGTCCCATAAGAGCTGAGAGGGGGGAATAGCGCCATAAGGGCTGAGAGTGGGGAATAGTGCCATAAGAGCTGAGAGGGGGGAATAGTGACTTAAGAGCTGAGAGGGGGAATAGTGCCATAAGGGCTGAGAGGGGGGAATAGTGCCATAAGGGCTGAGAGGGGGGAATAGTGCCATAAGGGCTGAGAGGGGGGAATAGTGCCTTAAGAGTTGAGAGGGGGAATAGTGCCTTAAGAGCTGAGAGGGGGGGAATAGTGCCATAAGGGCTGAGAGGGGGGAATAGTCCCTTAAGAGCTGAGAGGGGGGAATAGTGTCATAAGGGCTGAGAGGGGGGAATAGTGCAATAGGAGCTGAGATGGGGGAAAAGTGCCATAAGGGCTGAGAGGGGGAATAGTGCCTTAAGAGCTGAGAGGGGAAAATAGTGCCTTAAGAGCTGAGAGGGGGGAATAGTGCAATAAGAGCTGAGAGGGGGGAATAGTGCCATAAGGGCTGAGAGGGGGAATAGTGCCTTAAGAGCTGAGAGGGGGGAATAGTGCCATAAGAGCTTAGAGGGGGAATAGTCCCTTAAGAGCTGAGAGGGGGGAATAGCGCCATAAGGGCTGAGAGGGGGGAATAGTGCCATAAGAGCTGAGAGGGGGAATAGTGACTTAAGAGCTGAGAGGGGGAATAGTGCCATAAGGGCTGAGAGGGGGGAATATTGCCATAAGGGCTGAGAGGGGGGAATAGTTCCTTAAGAGCTGAGAGGGGGGGAATAGTGCCATAAGGGCTGAGAGGGGGGAATAGTCCCTTAAGAGCTGAGAGGGGGGAATAGTGCAATAAGAGCTGAGAGGGGGGAATAGTGCCATAAGGGCTGAGAGGGGGGAATAGTGCCATAAGGGCTGAGAGGGGGGAATAGTGCAATAAGAGCTGAGAGGGGGGAAAAGTGCCATAAGGGCTGAGAGGGGGGAATACTGCCATAAGAGCTTAGAGGGGGGAATAGTCCCTTAAGAGCTCAGAGCGGGGAATAGTGCCATAAGGGCTGAGAGGGGGGAATAGTGCAATAAGAGCTGAGAGGGGAGAATAGTCCCTTAAGAGCTCAGAGCGGGGAATAGTGCCATAAAAGCTGAGAGGGGGGAATAGTGTCATAAGAGCTGAGATGGGGAATAGTGCCATAAGGGCTGAGAGGGGGGAATAGTGCCTTAAGAGCTGAGAGGGGAGAATAGTGCCTTAAGAGCTGAGAGGGGGGAATAGTGCAAGAGCTGAGAGGGGGGAATAGTGCCATAAGAGCTTAGAGGGGGAATAGTCCCTTAAGAGCTGAGAGGGGGGAATAGCGCCATAAGGGCTGAGAGGGGGGAATAGTGCCTTAAGAGCTGAGAGGGGAGAATAGTGCCTTAAGAGCTGAGAGGGGGGAATAGTGCAATAAGAGCTGAGAGGGGGGAATAGTGCCATAAGGGCTTAAAGGGGAGAATAGTGCCTTAAGAGCTGAGAGGGGGGAATAGTGCCATAAGACCTGAGAGGGGGGAATAGTGCCATAAGAGCTTAGAGGGGGGAATATTCCCTTAAGAGCTGAGAGGGGGAAATAGTGCTTTAAGAGCTGAGAGGGGGAATAGTGCCTTAAGAGCTGAGAGGGGGGGAATAGTGCCATAAGAGCTGAGAGGGGGAATAGTGCCATTAGACCTGAGAGGGGGGAATAGTGCCATAAGAGCTGAGAGGGGGGGAATATTGACTTAAGAGCTGAGAGGGGGGAATAGTGCCTTAAGAGCTGAGAGGGGGAATAGTGCCTTAAGAGCTGAGAGGGGGGAATAGTGTCATAAGAGCTGAGAGGGGGAATAGTGCCATAAGTGCTGAGAGGGGGGAATAGTGCCATAAGGGCTGAGAGTGGTGAATAGTGCCTTAAGAGCTGAGAGGGGGGGATAGTGCCATACAAGCTGAGAGGGGGAATAGTGTCATAAGAGCTGAGAGGGGGAAAAGTCCCTTAAGAGCTGAGAGGGGGGAATAGTGCAATAAGAGCTGAGAGGGGGGAATAGTGCCATAAGGGCTTAGAGGGGGAATAGTGCCTTAAGAGCTGAGATGGGGGAATAGTGCCTTAAGAGCTGAGAGGGGGGAATAGTGCCATAAGGGCTGAGAGGGGGAATAGTGCAATAAGTGCTGAGAGGGGGGAATCGTGCCATAAGGGCTGAGAGGGGGGAATAGTGCCATAAGGGCTGAGAGGGGGAATAGTGCCTTAAGAGCTGAGAGGGGGAATAGCGCCATAAGGGCTGAGAGGGGGGAATAGTGCCTTAAGAGCTGAGAGGGGGGAATAGTGCCTTAAGAGCTGAGAGGGGAGAATAGTGCCTTAAGAGCTGAGAGGGGGAATAGTGACATAAGGGCTGAGAGGGGGGAATAGTGCCATAAGAGCTGAGAGGGGGGAATAGTGTCTTAGGAGCTGAGAGGGGGAATAGCGCCATAAGGGCTGAGAGGGGGGAATAGTGCCTTAAGAGCTGAGAGGGGGGAATAGTGCCTTAAGAGCTGAAAGGGGAGAATAGTGCCTTAAGAGCTGAGAGGGGGAATAGTGCCATAAGGGCTGAGAGGGGGGAATAGTCCCTTAAGAGCTGAGAGGGGGGAATAGTGCCATAAGGGCTGAGAGGGGGGAATAGTGCCTTAAGAGCTGAGAGGGGGGAATAGTGCCATAAGGGCTTTGAGGGGGGAATAGTGCCATAAGAGCTGAGAGGGGGGAATAGTGCCATAAGGGCTGAGAGGGGGAATAGTGCCTTAAGAGCTGAGAGGGGGGAATAGTGCCATAAGGGCTGAGAGGGGGGAATAGTGCAATAAGAGCTGAGATGGGGGAAAAGTGCCATAAGGGCTGAGAGGGGGAATAGTGCCTTAAGAGCTGAGAGGGGAAAATAGTGCCTTAAGAGCTGAGAGGGGAAAATAGTGCCATAAGAGCTGAGAGGGGGGAATAGTGACTTAAGAGCTGAGAGGGGGAATAGTGCCATAAGGGCTGAGAGGGGGAATAGTGCCATAAGGGCTGAGAGGGGGGAATAGTGCCTTAAGAGCTGAGAGGGGGAATAGTGCCTTAAGAGCTGAGAGGGGGGGAATAGTGCCATAAGGGCTGAGAGGGGGGAATAGTCCCTTAAGAGCTGAGAGGGGGGAATAGTGTCATAAGGGCTGAGAGGGGGGAATAGTGCAATAAGAGCTGAGATGGGGGAAAAGTGCCATAAGGGCTGAGAGGGGGGAATAGTACCTTAAGAGCTGAGAGGGGAGAATAGTGCCTTAAGAGCTGAGAGGGGGGAATAGTGCAATAAGAGCTGAGAGGGGGGAAAAGTGCCATAAGGGCTGAGAGGGGGGAATAGTGCAATAAGAGCTGAGAGGGGGAATAGTGCCTTAAGAGCTGAGAGGCGAGAATAGTGCCTTAAGAGCTGAGAGGGGGGAATACTGCCATAAGAGCTTAGAGGGGGGAATAGTCCCTTAAGAGCTGAGAGGGGGGAATAGTGCCTTAAGAGCTGAGAGGGGGGAATAGTGCCATAAGGGCTGAGAGGGGGGAATAGTCCCTTAAGAGCTGAGAGGGGGGAATAGTGCCTTAAGAGCTGAGAGGGGGGAATAGTGCCATACAAGCTGAGAGGGGGAATAGTGTCATAAGAGCTGAGAGGGGGAAAAGTCCCTTAAGAGCTGAGAGGGGGGAATAGTGCAATAAGAGCTTAGAGGGGGGAATAGTCCCTTAAGAGCTGAGAGGGGGAAATAGTGCTTTAAGAGCTGAGAGGGGGAATAGTGCCTTAAGAGCTGAGAGGGGGGGAATAGTGCCATAAAAGCTGAGAGGGGGGAATAGTGTCATAAGAACTGAGAGGGGGAATAGTGCCATAAGGGCTGAGAGGGGGGAATAGTGCCATGAGAGCTTAGAGGGGGGAATAGGCCCTTAAGAGCTGAGAGGGGGGAATAGTGCCATAAGGGCTGAGAGGGGGGAATAGTGCCATAAGAGCTGAGAGGGGGGAATAGTCCCATAAGAGCTGAGAGGGGGGAATAGCGCCATAAGGGCTGAGAGTGGGGAATAGTGCCATAAGAGCTGAGAGGGGGGAATAGTGACTTAAGAGCTGAGAGGGGGAATAGTGCCATAAGGGCTGAGAGGGGGGAATAGTGCCATAAGGGCTGAGAGGGGGGAATAGTGCCATAAGGGCTGAGAGGGGGGAATAGTGCCTTAAGAGTTGAGAGGGGGAATAGTGCCTTAAGAGCTGAGAGGGGGGGAATAGTGCCATAAGGGCTGAGAGGGGGGAATAGTCCCTTAAGAGCTGAGAGGGGGGAATAGTGTCATAAGGGCTGAGAGGGGGGAATAGTGCAATAGGAGCTGAGATGGGGGAAAAGTGCCATAAGGGCTGAGAGGGGGAATAGTGCCTTAAGAGCTGAGAGGGGAAAATAGTGCCTTAAGAGCTGAGAGGGGGGAATAGTGCAATAAGAGCTGAGAGGGGGGAATAGTGCCATAAGGGCTGAGAGGGGGAATAGTGCCTTAAGAGCTGAGAGGGGGGAATAGTGCCATAAGAGCTTAGAGGGGGAATAGTCCCTTAAGAGCTGAGAGGGGGGAATAGCGCCATAAGGGCTGAGAGGGGGGAATAGTGCCATAAGAGCTGAGAGGGGGGAATAGTGACTTAAGAGCTGAGAGGGGGAATAGTGCCATAAGGGCTGAGAGGGGGGAATATTGCCATAAGGGCTGAGAGGGGGGAATAGTTCCTTAAGAGCTGAGAGGGGGGGAATAGTGCCATAAGGGCTCAGAGGGGGGAATAGTCCCTTAAGAGCTGAGAGGGGGGAATAGTGCAATAAGAGCTGAGAGGGGGGAATAGTGCCATAAGGGCTGAGAGGGGGGAATAGTGCCATAAGGGCTGAGAGGGGGGAATAGTGCAATAAGAGCTGAGAGGGGGGAAAAGTGCCATAAGGGCTGAGAGGGGGGAATACTGCCATAAGAGCTTAGAGGGGGGAATAGTCCCTTAAGAGCTCAGAGCGGGGAATAGTGCCATAAGGGCTGAGAGGGGGGAATAGTGCAATAAGAGCTGAGAGGGGAGAATAGTCCCTTAAGAGCTCAGAGCGGGGAATAGTGCCATAAAAGCTGAGAGGGGGGAATAGTGTCATAAGAGCTGAGATGGGGAATAGTGCCATAAGGGCTGAGAGGGGGGAATAGTGCCTTAAGAGCTGAGAGGGGAGATTAGTGCCTTAAGAGCTGAGAGGGGGGAATAGTGCAAGAGCTGAGAGGGGGGAATAGTGCCATAAGAGCTTAGAGGGGGAATAGTCCCTTAAGAGCTGAGAGGGGGGAATAGCGCCATAAGGGCTGAGAGGGGGGAATAGTGCCTTAAGAGCTGAGAGGGGAGAATAGTGCCTTAAGAGCTGAGAGGGGGGAATAGTGCAATAAGAGCTGAGAGGGGGGAATAGTGCCATAAGGGCTTAAAGGGGAGAATAGTGCCTTAAGAGCTGAGAGGGGGGAATAGTGCCATGAGAGCTTAGAGGGGGGAATAGGCCCTTAAGAGCTGAGAGGGGGGAATAGTGCCATAAGGGCTGAGAGGGGGGAATAGTGCCATAAGAGCTGAGAGGGGGGAATAGTCCCATAAGGGCTGAGAGGGGAGAATAGTCCCTTAGGAGCTGAGAGGGGGGAATTGTGCCATAAGGGCTGAGAGGGGGGAATAGTGTCATAAGAGCTGAGAGGGGGGAATAGTGCCATAAGGGCTGAGAGGGGGAAAAGTGCCTTAAGAGCTGAGAGGGGGGAAAAGTGACTTAAGAGCTGAGAGGGGGGAATAGTGCCATAAGTGCTGAGAGGGGGGAATAGTGCAATAAGAGCTGAGAGGGGGGAATAGTGCCTTAAGAGTTGAGAGGGGGAATAGTGCCTTAAGAGCTGAGAGGGGTGGAATAGTGCCATAAGGGCTGAGAGGGGGGAATAGTCCCTTAAGAGCTGAGAGGGGGGAATAGTGTCATAAGGGCTGAGAGGGGGGAATAGTGCAATAAGAGCTGAGATGGGGGAAAAGTGCCATAAGGGCTGAGAGGGGGAATAGTGCCTTAAGAGCTGAGAGGGGAAAATAGTGCCTTAAGAGCTGAGAGGGGGGAATAGTGCAATAAGAGCTGAGAGGGGGGAATAGTGCCATAAGGGCTGAGAGGGGGAATAGTGCCATAAGGGCTGAGAGGGGGGAATAGTGCCATAAGGGCTGAGAGGGGGGAATAGTCCCTTAAGAGCTGAGAGGGGGGAATAGTGTCATAAGGGCTGAGAGGGGGGAATAGTGCAATAAGAGCTGAGAGGGGGAATAGTGCCTTAAGAGCTGAGAGGGGGGAATAGTGCCATAAGAGCTTAGAGGGGGAATAGTCCCTTAAGAGCTGAGAGGGGAAAATAGTGCCTTAAGAGCTGAGAGGGGGGAATAGTGCAATAAGAGCTGAGAGGGGGGAATAGTGCCATAAGGGCTGAGAGGGGGAATAGTGCCTTAAGAGCTGAGAGGGGGGAATAGTGCCATAAGGGCTGAGAGGGGGGAATAGTGCCATAAGGGCTGAGAGGGGGGAATAGTGCCATGAGAGCTTAGAGGGGGGAATAGGCCCTTAAGAGCTGAGAGGGGGGAATAGTGCCATAAGGGCTGAGAGGGGGGAATAGTGCCATGAGAGCTTAGAGGGGGGAATAGGCCCTTAAGAGCTGAGAGGGGGGAATAGTGTCATAAGGGCTGAGAGGGGGGAATAGTGCCATAAGGGCTGAGAGGGGGGAATAGTGCCATAAGGGCTGAGAGGGGGGAATAGTGCCATGAGAGCTTAGAGGGGGGAATAGTGCCATAAGGGCTGAGAGGGGGGAATAGTGCCATGAGAGCTTAGAGGGGGGAATAGGCCCTTAAGAGCTGAGAGGGGGGAATAGTGCCATAAGGGCTGAGAGGGGGGAATAGTGCCATAAGAGCTGAGAGGGGGGAATAGTCCCATAAGGGCTGAGAGGGGAGAATAGTCCCTTAGGAGCTGAGAGGGGGGAATTGTGCCATAAGGGCTGAGAGGGGGGAATAGTGTCATAAGAGCTGAGAGGGGGGAATAGTGCCATAAGGGCTGAGAGGGGGAAAAGTGCCTTAAGAGCTGAGAGGGGGGAATAGTGCCATAAGAGCTTAGAGGGGGAATAGTCCCTTAAGAGCTGAGAGGGGGGAATAGCGCCATAAGGGCTGAGAGTGGGGAATAGTGCCATAAGAGCTGAGAGGGGGGGAATAGTGACTTAAGAGCTGAGAGGGGGAATAGTGCCATAAGGGCTGAGAGGGGGGAATAGTGCCTTAAGAGTTGAGAGGGGGAATAGTGCCTTAAGAGCTGAGAGGGGGGAATAGTGCCATAAGGGCTGAGAGGGGGGAATAGTCCCTTAAGAGCTGAGAGGGGGGAATAGTGTCATAAGGGCTGAGAGGGGGGAATAGTGCAATAAGAGCTGAGATGGGGGAAAAGTGCCATAAGGGCTGAGAGGGGGAATAGTGCCTTAAGAGCTGAGAGGGGAAAATAGTGCCTTAAGAGCTGAGAGGGGGGAATAGTGCAATAAGAGCTGAGAGGGGGGAATAGTGCCATAAGGGCTGAGAGGGGGAATAGTGCCATAAGGGCTGAGAGGGGGGAATAGTGCCATAAGGGCTGAGAGGGGGGAATAGTCCCTTAAGAGCTGAGAGGGGGAATAGCGCCATTAGGGCTGAGAGTGGGGAATAGTGCCATAAGAGCTGAGAGGGGGGGAATAGTGACTTAAGAGCTGAGAGGGGGAATAGTGCCATAATGGCTGAGAGGGGGGAATAGTGCCTTAAGAGTTGAGAGGGGGAATAGTGCCTTAAGAGCTGAGAGGGGGGGAATAGTGCCATAAGGGCTGAGAGGGGGAATAGTCCCTTAAGAGCTGAGAGGGGGGAATAGTGTCATAAGGGCTGAGAGGGGGGAATAGTGCAATAAGAGCTGAGATGGGGGAAAAGTGCCATAAGGGCTGAGAGGGGGAATAGTGCCTTAAGAGCTGAGAGGGGAAAATAGTGCCTTAAGAGCTGAGAGGGGAAAATAGTGCCATAAGAGCTGAGAGGGGGGAATAGTGACTTAAGAGCTGAGAGGGGGAATAGTGCCATAAGGGCTGAGAGGGGGAATAGTGCCATAAGGGCTGAGAGGGGGGAATAGTGCCTTAAGAGCTGAGAGGGGGAATAGTGCCTTAAGAGCTGAGAGGGGGGGAATAGTGCCATAAGGGCTGAGAGGGGGGAATAGTCCCTTAAGAGCTGAGAGGGGGGAATAGTGTCATAAGGGCTGAGAGGGGGGAATAGTGCAATAAGAGCTGAGATGGGGGAAAAGTGCCATAAGGGCTGAGAGGGGGGAATAGTACCTTAAGAGCTGAGAGGGGAGAATAGTGCCTTAAGAGCTGAGAGGGGGGAATAGTGCAATAAGAGCTGAGAGGGGGGAAAAGTGCCATAAGGGCTGAGAGGGGGGAATAGTGCAATAAGAGCTGAGAGGGGGAATAGTGCCTTAAGAGCTGAGAGGCGAGAATAGTGCCTTAAGAGCTGAGAGGGGGGAATACTGCCATAAGAGCTTAGAGGGGGGAATAGTCCCTTAAGAGCTGAGAGGGGGGAATAGTGCCTTAAGAGCTGAGAGGGGGGAATAGTGCCATAAGGGCTGAGAGGGGGGAATAGTCCCTTAAGAGCTGAGAGGGGGGAATAGTGCCTTAAGAGCTGAGAGGGGGGAATAGTGCCATACAAGCTGAGAGGGGGAATAGTGTCATAAGAGCTGAGAGGGGGAAAAGTCCCTTAAGAGCTGAGAGGGGGGAATAGTGCAATAAGAGCTTAGAGGGGGGAATAGTCCCTTAAGAGCTGAGAGGGGGAAATAGTGCTTTAAGAGCTGAGAGGGGGAATAGTGCCTTAAGAGCTGAGAGGGGGGGAATAGTGCCATAAAAGCTGAGAGGGGGGAATAGTGTCATAAGAACTGAGAGGGGGAATAGTGCCATAAGGGCTGAGAGGGGGGAATAGTGCCATGAGAGCTTAGAGGGGGGAATAGGCCCTTAAGAGCTGAGAGGGGGGAATAGTGCCATAAGGGCTGAGAGGGGGGAATAGTGCCATAAGAGCTGAGAGGGGGGAATAGTCCCATAAGAGCTGAGAGGGGGGAATAGCGCCATAAGGGCTGAGAGTGGGGAATAGTGCCATAAGAGCTGAGAGGGGGGAATAGTGACTTAAGAGCTGAGAGGGGGAATAGTGCCATAAGGGCTGAGAGGGGGGAATAGTGCCATAAGGGCTGAGAGGGGGGAATAGTGCCATAAGGGCTGAGAGGGGGGAATAGTGCCTTAAGAGTTGAGAGGGGGAATAGTGCCTTAAGAGCTGAGAGGGGGGGAATAGTGCCATAAGGGCTGAGAGGGGGGAATAGTCCCTTAAGAGCTGAGAGGGGGGAATAGTGTCATAAGGGCTGAGAGGGGGGAATAGTGCAATAGGAGCTGAGATGGGGGAAAAGTGCCATAAGGGCTGAGAGGGGGAATAGTGCCTTAAGAGCTGAGAGGGGAAAATAGTGCCTTAAGAGCTGAGAGGGGGGAATAGTGCAATAAGAGCTGAGAGGGGGGAATAGTGCCATAAGGGCTGAGAGGGGGAATAGTGCCTTAAGAGCTGAGAGGGGGGAATAGTGCCATAAGAGCTTAGAGGGGGAATAGTCCCTTAAGAGCTGAGAGGGGGGAATAGCGCCATAAGGGCTGAGAGGGGGGAATAGTGCCATAAGAGCTGAGAGGGGGGAATAGTGACTTAAGAGCTGAGAGGGGGAATAGTGCCATAAGGGCTGAGAGGGGGGAATATTGCCATAAGGGCTGAGAGGGGGGAATAGTTCCTTAAGAGCTGAGAGGGGGGGAATAGTGCCATAAGGGCTGAGAGGGGGGAATAGTCCCTTAAGAGCTGAGAGGGGGGAATAGTGCAATAAGAGCTGAGAGGGGGGAATAGTGCCATAAGGGCTGAGAGGGGGGAATAGTGCCATAAGGGCTGAGAGGGGGGAATAGTGCAATAAGAGCTGAGAGGGGGGAAAAGTGCCATAAGGGCTGAGAGGGGGGAATACTGCCATAAGAGCTTAGAGGGGGGAATAGTCCCTTAAGAGCTCAGAGCGGGGAATAGTGCCATAAGGGCTGAGAGGGGGGAATAGTGCAATAAGAGCTGAGAGGGGAGAATAGTCCCTTAAGAGCTCAGAGCGGGGAATAGTGCCATAAAAGCTGAGAGGGGGGAATAGTGTCATAAGAGCTGAGATGGGGAATAGTGCCATAAGGGCTGAGAGGGGGGAATAGTGCCTTAAGAGCTGAGAGGGGAGAATAGTGCCTTAAGAGCTGAGAGGGGGGAATAGTGCAAGAGCTGAGAGGGGGGAATAGTGCCATAAGAGCTTAGAGGGGGAATAGTCCCTTAAGAGCTGAGAGGGGGGAATAGCGCCATAAGGGCTGAGAGGGGGGAATAGTGCCTTAAGAGCTGAGAGGGGAGAATAGTGCAATAAGAGCTGAGAGGGGGGAATAGTGCCATAAGGGCTGAGAGGGGGAATAGTGCCATAAGGGCTGAGAGGGGGGAATAGTGCCATAAGGGCTGAGAGGGGGGAATAGTCCCTTAAGAGCTGAGAGGGGGGAATAGTGTCATAAGGGCTGAGAGGGGGGAATAGTGCAATAAGAGCTGAGAGGGGGAATAGTGCCTTAAGAGCTGAGAGGGGGGAATAGTGCCATAAGAGCTTAGAGGGGGAATAGTCCCTCAAGAGCTGAGAGGGGAAAATAGTGCCTTAAGAGCTGAGAGGGGGGAATAGTGCAATAAGAGCTGAGAGGGGGGAATAGTGCCATAAGGGCTGAGAGGGGGAATAGTGCCTTAAGAGCTGAGAGGGGGGAATAGTGCCATAAGGGCTGAGAGGGGGGAATAGTGCCATAAGGGCTGAGAGGGGGGAATAGTGCCATGAGAGCTTAGAGGGGGGAATAGGCCCTTAAGAGCTGAGAGGGGGGAATAGTGCCATAAGGGCTGAGAGGGGGGAATAGTGCCATGAGAGCTTAGAGGGGGGAATAGGCCCTTAAGAGCTGAGAGGGGGGAATAGTGTCATAAGGGCTGAGAGGGGGGAATAGTGCCATAAGGGCTGAGAGGGGGGAATAGTGCCATAAGGGCTGAGAGGGGGGAATAGTGCCATGAGAGCTTAGAGGGGGGAATAGTGCCATAAGGGCTGAGAGGGGGGAATAGTGCCATGAGAGCTTAGAGGGGGGAATAGGCCCTTAAGAGCTGAGAGGGGGGAATAGTGCCATAAGGGCTGAGAGGGGGGAATAGTGCCATAAGAGCTGAGAGGGGGGAATAGTCCCATAAGGGCTGAGAGGGGAGAATAGTCCCTTAGGAGCTGAGAGGGGGGAATTGTGCCATAAGGGCTGAGAGGGGGGAATAGTGTCATAAGAGCTGAGAGGGGGGAATAGTGCCATAAGGGCTGAGAGGGGGAAAAGTGCCTTAAGAGCTGAGAGGGGGGAATAGTGCCATAAGAGCTTAGAGGGGGAATAGTCCCTTAAGAGCTGAGAGGGGGGAATAGCGCCATAAGGGCTGAGAGTGGGGAATAGTGCCATAAGAGCTGAGAGGGGGGGAATAGTGACTTAAGAGCTGAGAGGGGGAATAGTGCCATAAGGGCTGAGAGGGGGGAATAGTGCCTTAAGAGTTGAGAGGGGGAATAGTGCCTTAAGAGCTGAGAGGGGGGAATAGTGCCATAAGGGCTGAGAGGGGGGAATAGTCCCTTAAGAGCTGAGAGGGGGGAATAGTGTCATAAGGGCTGAGAGGGGGGAATAGTGCAATAAGAGCTGAGATGGGGGAAAAGTGCCATAAGGGTTGAGAGGGGGAATAGTGCCTTAAGAGCTGAGAGGGGAAAATAGTGCCTTAAGAGCTGAGAGGGGGGAATAGTGCAATAAGAGCTGAGAGGGGGGAATAGTGCCATAAGGGCTGAGAGGGGGAATAGTGCCATAAGGGCTGAGAGGGGGGAATAGTGCCATAAGGGCTGAGAGGGGGGAATAGTCCCTTAATAGCTGAGAGGGGGAATAGCGCCATTAGGGCTGAGAGTGGGGAATAGTGCCATAAGAGCTGAGAGGGGGGGAATAGTGACTTAAGAGCTGAGAGGGGGAATAGTGCCATAATGGCTGAGAGGGGGGAATAGTGCCTTAAGAGTTGAGAGGGGGAATAGTGCCTTAAGAGCTGAGAGGGGGGGAATAGTGCCATAAGGGCTGAGAGGGGGAATAGTCCCTTAAGAGCTGAGAGGGGGGAATAGTGTCATAAGGGCTGAGAGGGGGGAATAGTGCAATAAGAGCTGAGATGGGGGAAAAGTGCCATAAGGGCTGAGAGGGGGAATAGTGCCTTAAGAGCTGAGAGGGGAAAATAGTGCCTTAAGAGCTGAGAGGGGAAAATAGTGCCATAAGAGCTGAGAGGGGGGAATAGTGACTTAAGAGCTGAGAGGGGGAATAGTGCCATAAGGGCTGAGAGGGGGAATAGTGCCATAAGGGCTGAGAGGGGGGAATAGTGCCTTAAGAGCTGAGAGGGGGAATAGTGCCTTAAGAGCTGAGAGGGGGGGAATAGTGCCATAAGGGCTGAGAGGGGGGAATAGTCCCTTAAGAGCTGAGAGGGGGGAATAGTGTCATAAGGGCTGAGAGGGGGGAATAGTGCAATAAGAGCTGAGATGGGGGAAAAGTGCCATAAGGGCTGAGAGGGGGGAATAGTACCTTAAGAGCTGAGAGGGGAGAATAGTGCCTTAAGAGCTGAGAGGGGGGAATAGTGCAATAAGAGCTGAGAGGGGGGAAAAGTGCCATAAGGGCTGAGAGGGGGGAATAGTGCAATAAGAGCTGAGAGGGGGAATAGTGCCTTAAGAGCTGAGAGGCGAGAATAGTGCCTTAAGAGCTGAGAGGGGGGAATACTGCCATAAGAGCTTAGAGGGGGGAATAGTCCCTTAAGAGCTGAGAGGGGGGAATAGTGCCTTAAGAGCTGAGAGGGGGGAATAGTGCCATAAGGGCTGAGAGGGGGGAATAGTCCCTTAAGAGCTGAGAGGGGGGAATAGTGCCTTAAGAGCTGAGAGGGGGGAATAGTGCCATACAAGCTGAGAGGGGGAATAGTGTCATAAGAGCTGAGAGGGGGAAAAGTCCCTTAAGAGCTGAGAGGGGGGAATAGTGCAATAAGAGCTTAGAGGGGGGAATAGTCCCTTAAGAGCTGAGAGGGGGAAATAGTGCTTTAAGAGCTGAGAGGGGGAATAGTGCCTTAAGAGCTGAGAGGGGGGGAATAGTGCCATAAAAGCTGAGAGGGGGGAATAGTGTCATAAGAACTGAGAGGGGGAATAGTGCCATAAGGGCTGAGAGGGGGGAATAGTGCCATGAGAGCTTAGAGGGGGGAATAGGCCCTTAAGAGCTGAGAGGGGGGAATAGTGCCATAAGGGCTGAGAGGGGGGAATAGGCCCTTAAGAGCTGAGAGGGGGGAATAGTGCCATAAGGGCTGAGAGGGGGGAATAGTGCCATAAGGGCTGAGAGGGGGGAATAGTGCCATAAGGGCTGAGAGGGGGGAATAGTGCCTTAAGAGTTGAGAGGGGGAATAGTGCCTTAAGAGCTGAGAGGGGGGGAATAGTGCCATAAGGGCTGAGAGGGGGGAATAGTCCCTTAAGAGCTGAGAGGGGGGAATAGTGTCATAAGGGCTGAGAGGGGGGAATAGTGCAATAGGAGCTGAGATGGGGGAAAAGTGCCATAAGGGCTGAGAGGGGGAATAGTGCCTTAAGAGCTGAGAGGGGAAAATAGTGCCTTAAGAGCTGAGAGGGGGGAATAGTGCAATAAGAGCTGAGAGGGGGGAATAGTGCCATAAGGGCTGAGAGGGGGAATAGTGCCTTAAGAGCTGAGAGGGGGGAATAGTGCCATAAGAGCTTAGAGGGGGAATAGTCCCTTAAGAGCTGAGAGGGGGGAATAGCGCCATAAGGGCTGAGAGGGGGGAATAGTGCCATAAGAGCTGAGAGGGGGGAATAGTGACTTAAGAGCTGAGAGGGGGAATAGTGCCATAAGGGCTGAGAGGGGGGAATATTGCCATAAGGGCTGAGAGGGGGGAATAGTTCCTTAAGAGCTGAGAGGGGGGGAATAGTGCCATAAGGGCTGAGAGGGGGGAATAGTCCCTTAAGAGCTGAGAGGGGGGAATAGTGCAATAAGAGCTGAGAGGGGGGAATAGTGCCATAAGGGCTGAGAGGGGGGAATAGTGCCATAAGGGCTGAGAGGGGGGAATAGTGCAATAAGAGCTGAGAGGGGGGAAAAGTGCCATAAGGGCTGAGAGGGGGGAATACTGCCATAAGAGCTTAGAGGGGGGAATAGTCCCTTAAGAGCTCAGAGCGGGGAATAGTGCCATAAGGGCTGAGAGGGGGGAATAGTGCAATAAGAGCTGAGAGGGGAGAATAGTCCCTTAAGAGCTCAGAGCGGGGAATAGTGCCATAAAAGCTGAGAGGGGGGAATAGTGTCATAAGAGCTGAGATGGGGAATAGTGCCATAAGGGCTGAGAGGGGGGAATAGTGCCTTAAGAGCTGAGAGGGGAGAATAGTGCCTTAAGAGCTGAGAGGGGGGAATAGTGCAAGAGCTGAGAGGGGGGAATAGTGCCATAAGAGCTTAGAGGGGGAATAGTCCCTTAAGAGCTGAGAGGGGGGAATAGCGCCATAAGGGCTGAGAGGGGGGAATAGTGCCTTAAGAGCTGAGAGGGGAGAATAGTGCCTTAAGAGCTGAGAGGGGGGAATAGTGCAATAAGAGCTGAGAGGGGGGAATAGTGCCATAAGGGCTTAAAGGGGAGAATAGTGCCTTAAGAGCTGAGAGGGGGGAATAGTGCCATAAGACCTGAGAGGGGGGAATAGTGCCATAAGAGCTTAGAGGGGGGAATATTCCCTTAAGAGCTGAGAGGGGGAAATAGTGCTTTAAGAGCTGAGAGGGGGAATAGTGCCTTAAGAGCTGAGAGGGGGGGAATAGTGCCATAAGAGCTGAGAGGGGGAATAGTGCCATTAGACCTGAGAGGGGGGAATAGTGCCATAAGAGCTGAGAGGGGGGGAATATTGACTTAAGAGCTGAGAGGGGGGAATAGTGCCTTAAGAGCTGAGAGGGGGAATAGTGCCTTAAGAGCTGAGAGGGGGGAATAGTGTCATAAGAGCTGAGAGGGGGAATAGTGCCATAAGTGCTGAGAGGGGGGAATAGTGCCATAAGGGCTGAGAGTGGTGAATAGTGCCTTAAGAGCTGAGAGGGGGGGATAGTGCCATACAAGCTGAGAGGGGGAATAGTGTCATAAGAGCTGAGAGGGGGAAAAGTCCCTTAAGAGCTGAGAGGGGGGAATAGTGCAATAAGAGCTGAGAGGGGGGAATAGTGCCATAAGGGCTTAGAGGGGGAATAGTGCCTTAAGAGCTGAGATGGGGGAATAGTGCCTTAAGAGCTGAGAGGGGGGAATAGTGCCATAAGGGCTGAGAGGGGGAATAGTGCAATAAGTGCTGAGAGGGGGGAATCGTGCCATAAGGGCTGAGAGGGGGGAATAGTGCCATAAGGGCTGAGAGGGGGAATAGTGCCTTAAGAGCTGAGAGGGGGAATAGCGCCATAAGGGCTGAGAGGGGGGAATAGTGCCTTAAGAGCTGAGAGGGGGGAATAGTGCCTTAAGAGCTGAGAGGGGAGAATAGTGCCTTAAGAGCTGAGAGGGGGAATAGTGACATAAGGGCTGAGAGGGGGGAATAGTGCCATAAGAGCTGAGAGGGGGGAATAGTGTCTTAGGAGCTGAGAGGGGGAATAGCGCCATAAGGGCTGAGAGGGGGGAATAGTGCCTTAAGAGCTGAGAGGGGGGAATAGTGCCTTAAGAGCTGAAAGGGGAGAATAGTGCCTTAAGAGCTGAGAGGGGGAATAGTGCCATAAGGGCTGAGAGGGGGGAATAGTCCCTTAAGAGCTGAGAGGGGGGAATAGTGCCATAAGGGCTGAGAGGGGGGAATAGTGCCTTAAGAGCTGAGAGGGGGGAATAGTGCCATAAGGGCTTTGAGGGGGGAATAGTGCCATAAGAGCTGAGAGGGGGGAATAGTGCCATAAGGGCTGAGAGGGGGAATAGTGCCTTAAGAGCTGAGAGGGGGGAATAGTGCCATAAGGGCTGAGAGGGGGGAATAGTGCAATAAGAGCTGAGATGGGGGAAAAGTGCCATAAGGGCTGAGAGGGGGAATAGTGCCTTAAGAGCTGAGAGGGGAAAATAGTGCCTTAAGAGCTGAGAGGGGAAAATAGTGCCATAAGAGCTGAGAGGGGGGAATAGTGACTTAAGAGCTGAGAGGGGGAATAGTGCCATAAGGGCTGAGAGGGGGAATAGTGCCATAAGGGCTGAGAGGGGGGAATAGTGCCTTAAGAGCTGAGAGGGGGAATAGTGCCTTAAGAGCTGAGAGGGGGGGAATAGTGCCATAAGGGCTGAGAGGGGGGAATAGTCCCTTAAGAGCTGAGAGGGGGGAATAGTGTCATAAGGGCTGAGAGGGGGGAATAGTGCAATAAGAGCTGAGATGGGGGAAAAGTGCCATAAGGGCTGAGAGGGGGGAATAGTACCTTAAGAGCTGAGAGGGGAGAATAGTGCCTTAAGAGCTGAGAGGGGGGAATAGTGCAATAAGAGCTGAGAGGGGGGAAAAGTGCCATAAGGGCTGAGAGGGGGGAATAGTGCAATAAGAGCTGAGAGGGGGAATAGTGCCTTAAGAGCTGAGAGGCGAGAATAGTGCCTTAAGAGCTGAGAGGGGGGAATACTGCCATAAGAGCTTAGAGGGGGGAATAGTCCCTTAAGAGCTGAGAGGGGGGAATAGTGCCTTAAGAGCTGAGAGGGGGGAATAGTGCCATAAGGGCTGAGAGGGGGGAATAGTCCCTTAAGAGCTGAGAGGGGGGAATAGTGCCTTAAGAGCTGAGAGGGGGGAATAGTGCCATACAAGCTGAGAGGGGGAATAGTGTCATAAGAGCTGAGAGGGGGAAAAGTCCCTTAAGAGCTGAGAGGGGGGAATAGTGCAATAAGAGCTTAGAGGGGGGAATAGTCCCTTAAGAGCTGAGAGGGGGAAATAGTGCTTTAAGAGCTGAGAGGGGGAATAGTGCCTTAAGAGCTGAGAGGGGGGGAATAGTGCCATAAAAGCTGAGAGGGGGGAATAGTGTCATAAGAACTGAGAGGGGGAATAGTGCCATAAGGGCTGAGAGGGGGGAATAGTGCCATGAGAGCTTAGAGGGGGGAATAGGCCCTTAAGAGCTGAGAGGGGGGAATAGTGCCATAAGGGCTGAGAGGGGGGAATAGTGCCATAAGAGCTGAGAGGGGGGAATAGTCCCATAAGAGCTGAGAGGGGGGAATAGCGCCATAAGGGCTGAGAGTGGGGAATAGTGCCATAAGAGCTGAGAGGGGGGAATAGTGACTTAAGAGCTGAGAGGGGGAATAGTGCCATAAGGGCTGAGAGGGGGGAATAGTGCCATAAGGGCTGAGAGGGGGGAATAGTGCCATAAGGGCTGAGAGGGGGGAATAGTGCCTTAAGAGTTGAGAGGGGGAATAGTGCCTTAAGAGCTGAGAGGGGGGGAATAGTGCCATAAGGGCTGAGAGGGGGGAATAGTCCCTTAAGAGCTGAGAGGGGGGAATAGTGTCATAAGGGCTGAGAGGGGGGAATAGTGCAATAGGAGCTGAGATGGGGGAAAAGTGCCATAAGGGCTGAGAGGGGGAATAGTGCCTTAAGAGCTGAGAGGGGAAAATAGTGCCTTAAGAGCTGAGAGGGGGGAATAGTGCAATAAGAGCTGAGAGGGGGGAATAGTGCCATAAGGGCTGAGAGGGGGAATAGTGCCTTAAGAGCTGAGAGGGGGGAATAGTGCCATAAGAGCTTAGAGGGGGAATAGTCCCTTAAGAGCTGAGAGGGGGGAATAGCGCCATAAGGGCTGAGAGGGGGGAATAGTGCCATAAGAGCTGAGAGGGGGGAATAGTGACTTAAGAGCTGAGAGGGGGAATAGTGCCATAAGGGCTGAGAGGGGGGAATATTGCCATAAGGGCTGAGAGGGGGGAATAGTTCCTTAAGAGCTGAGAGGGGGGGAATAGTGCCATAAGGGCTCAGAGGGGGGAATAGTCCCTTAAGAGCTGAGAGGGGGGAATAGTGCAATAAGAGCTGAGAGGGGGGAATAGTGCCATAAGGGCTGAGAGGGGGGAATAGTGCCATAAGGGCTGAGAGGGGGGAATAGTGCAATAAGAGCTGAGAGGGGGGAAAAGTGCCATAAGGGCTGAGAGGGGGGAATACTGCCATAAGAGCTTAGAGGGGGGAATAGTCCCTTAAGAGCTCAGAGCGGGGAATAGTGCCATAAGGGCTGAGAGGGGGGAATAGTGCAATAAGAGCTGAGAGGGGAGAATAGTCCCTTAAGAGCTCAGAGCGGGGAATAGTGCCATAAAAGCTGAGAGGGGGGAATAGTGTCATAAGAGCTGAGATGGGGAATAGTGCCATAAGGGCTGAGAGGGGGGAATAGTGCCTTAAGAGCTGAGAGGGGAGATTAGTGCCTTAAGAGCTGAGAGGGGGGAATAGTGCAAGAGCTGAGAGGGGGGAATAGTGCCATAAGAGCTTAGAGGGGGAATAGTCCCTTAAGAGCTGAGAGGGGGGAATAGCGCCATAAGGGCTGAGAGGGGGGAATAGTGCCTTAAGAGCTGAGAGGGGAGAATAGTGCCTTAAGAGCTGAGAGGGGGGAATAGTGCAATAAGAGCTGAGAGGGGGGAATAGTGCCATAAGGGCTTAAAGGGGAGAATAGTGCCTTAAGAGCTGAGAGGGGGGAATAGTGCCATAAGACCTGAGAGGGGGGAATAGTGCCATAAGAGCTTAGAGGGGGGAATATTCCCTTAAGAGCTGAGAGGGGGAAATAGTGCTTTAAGAGCTGAGAGGGGGAATAGTGCCTTAAGAGCTGAGAGGGGGGGAATAGTGCCATAAGAGCTGAGAGGGGGAATAGTGCCATTAGACCTGAGAGGGGGGAATAGTGCCATAAGAGCTGAGAGGGGGGGAATATTGACTTAAGAGCTGAGAGGGGGGAATAGTGCCTTAAGAGCTGAGAGGGGGAATAGTGCCTTAAGAGCTGAGAGGGGGGAATAGTGTCATAAGAGCTGAGAGGGGGAATAGTGCCATAAGTGCTGAGAGGGGGGAATAGTGCCATAAGGGCTGAGAGTGGTGAATAGTGCCTTAAGAGCTGAGAGGGGGGGATAGTGCCATACAAGCTGAGAGGGGGAATAGTGTCATAAGAGCTGAGAGGGGGAAAAGTCCCTTAAGAGCTGAGAGGGGGGAATAGTGCAATAAGAGCTGAGAGGGGGGAATAGTGCCATAAGGGCTTAGAGGGGGAATAGTGCCTTAAGAGCTGAGATGGGGGAATAGTGCCTTAAGAGCTGAGAGGGGGGAATAGTGCCATAAGGGCTGAGAGGGGGAATAGTGCAATAAGTGCTGAGAGGGGGGAATCGTGCCATAAGGGCTGAGAGGGGGGAATAGTGCCATAA